>NW_006159568.1:574469-578690 GCF_000334495.1 Tupaia belangeri chinensis
TCGCTATAGGGCGCATGCACTCACCAGACAGACAGAGAGAGACAGAGAGACAGAAAGCGAGAAATCACCCCCCAGGGGGGGTGGTCACGCCACAATCCCCCCTCCTCCGTTCTCCTCTCGGGATCTTGGGCACTCACGCACACGCGCCCGGCGTGAGTTTTAAGCCACCGAGTCCAGGATGGGAGTCCAGCGACACAGCCATTACACTAACTGCTGGTTCCCCCTGAGTCGCTTTTGAGGCATGTTGGTGCTCAGGCCTCCTGCTCAGCACTTGTGTGGGGCTCAAGCATTCTTTTTCATTGTATTTACTTATTTATTTTGCTATAGGACATGTGCATTCGCTAGAGAGAGAGAGAGAGAGAGAGAGAGAGAAAGTGAGAGATGGCCTCACCACAGTCCCTTCTGTTTTCCTCTTAGGATTTTGGGCATGCATACACATGCACCTGGCATCTTTTCAAGCCTCTGGGTCCTGGACTCAAACCTCAGAGTCAGCCAAAAAGGATTCACCCGCCTTAACCTCCACACAACCTGGCCTGTGCATTCTGCTATGGTGGGAGGGTTGGGGACTGCAGGACAGGGAGGACCACCTGCTCCTGCACTGAAGAGGGGAGCTGGGGATGAGAACCGCCTGCCTTGCAGCACCACCCACCCGGTCAACCTCAGGTTGCAGATGAGTCGGGCTTGGAGAGGTGGACTAACCTGTCCAAAGTCACACACCACTGAGTGATCCCTGCCAAAGCCTCGACGTGCAGACTGCAAACCCAAAGAGAGGGCCCCTCCCAGCCCACCTTCTCTGGAACATCTCCCCATGACCCAGGGGGAAAGGGCCAGCCTGCCCTCTTGGGTACACTCATAAATGGAGGAAGGGCTTCCTGTTGCCTCAAGCTGGGATCATGGTGCTGTCAGAGATGGACACAGGAGTGGGGCAGCCAGTGCCTGAGCCTGCTGCTGCTGCTCCTGAGGAGCCTGCCTGCCCTCCCCCTGCTCTTCCTGGAGGGCATTTGGGGCCCACTTCTGGTGTCGGGTTCCTGGCCCGCACCACAGCTGTCACCCCCTTCCCCAGGGGCTGCTACCTTCCAGGGCTGGAGGATCTGATCCCTCACAACCCCACCTTCCTGCCCCAGGGATGGGACCTCAGGCTGGAAGTATCCCTCCTGCAGACCTCAGACCCTCCCCCCTTAAGCTGAGGTCTAGGCCCCCTTCTACAGGGAAGGACAAAGGAGTTACCCAAGGAACCTCCCTGAGGCAGCATCGCCAACAATAGAGAAACAACCTGGAGGACTCTTTGAAAGTCCCGACACCCACACCCCCAAAGTGGGAGGTTCACACTCAGTTCCACAGATTGCCCCAGCTCAAAGATATGCTAGTATCCCCCAGGTGGACCCTCACCTCCAGGCTCTGTCTCCTTGCTCCTCGGCTCCACCCCCCACGGACACAGGGCCATATTGTACAGAAAACTCCTGTAGGAGAAGGGGGCAGGTGGAGAGGCCTGGCCACATGCACACAGGTCACATGGGAAGTTTACCACAGGTGGCCAAGCCGACCCTGGGAAGGACGGGGGCAGTGCCTGCCTATATCTCAGCCAGCACTAAGGCCAACAGAAGGCGCTGGCTCCTGGGCCCAGCTTTGCAGCCAGACCTGCTGTGTGATTTTCTAGCTAGGGAGCCCTGCTAGGTCACGCCTGCTCGGGCCTCAGTTTCCCCATGTGTGCAGTTCACATGATAACGGGATAACCTTTCTCTAGACCAGGATGAGTGGTCCAAACAGTTGCACATGCAGGAACCCCAGGGAGGGTATGGGGGGCTGTCTATGGCGGAGGCCTCTCTCTGGCCCTCAGAGAGGGCTCTCTCAAGCCAGCCTTCCTCAGAGTCCCAGCCGCCAACCACCATGACAGGATGCAGGTACAGAATGGGAAGGCATGCCCATGGGCATCTGGGAAGACTGGGCCTTAAGGAGGAGTCAGTTAGACAGGAGAGATGAGATTCCAGAAGGCAGAGGGGAGGGTGTGAGCAAAGGCGGGATGTGTGGGAGTGCAGGGTGAGTGACGCGGGGCAGGGGGATGGGGCACCAGACATACTTAGCCCAGGCCCCAGGTGAAATGAGGCATTGGATACCTTAGCCTGGGAAAGGTTATGTGCCCATCCCCTTCAGTGTAATTCCAAGAAAACCAACACAGAACCTTGAGCGGATTAAGAAAGTCCCAAAATATTCTGGTGTTTTTTGTTTTTTGTGGGTTTTTTTTCCCCCCACATGCTTTTATGAAACTACTAATACCCAGCTCTCGCCTGCCGATGCTAGAAGTGTGCTTCCAGTCTACCTGCCGGGCAGTCCGGCTCCAGGAGGCCTGGATCAGGGCTGCAAGGCTAAGGCTGAGGGCCACATGATCTCAGGGGAGGTCCATCCAGCCAAAGAGTGGCCCAGAACTGCAAAGGCTGAGTCACAGGCTTTGATCTGATTCTTTGAGAAAAATCAAGAGGCCCAAGCACTGAGCACCCTAAGCCTCACTTTTCTTATCTGCGAAACAGGGTAATAATAGTAGCTAAATAAAAGCATTGGTAGGATTAAACGATATATGTGAAGTAGCGTGCTGTGTTATTCACTTGCCAACTGTATGCTGAGTGCCTACATGTGCCAGGTACTGTTTGGCCCACAAGGTATACCCCTGAACAAAACAGTTCCTCCCGCGGTGGTGTGGTGGAGTGGCTGCCAGTTAGCGGGAGCCAGCTCTGTGGTCTGAAGTTAGGTACTTGATTTCTCCATGCTTTAGCTCCCTTCTGTGTAAATAGGTAATAGGGCCTGGGACCACTAGATGGCGGAATTGTTACGTCGCTGGACTCCCACGGAGTTGCCTACAGTTTGAATCCTGGATCTGGCAACCTAAAACTCACGTTGGCTGCCTGTGCACACGTGCCCAAAATCCCGAGAGGAGAATGGAGAAGAAGGGATTCGGTGTAGCTATCCGCTCTTGGGGATGATTTATTGCTTTCTGTCTCTCTGCCTCTGTGTCTCCCGTGAGCGCACTCTTCTCTAGAACAAAAGAACTTTCAAGAAATACTAATAGTAATAGGTATTAGTGGAAACCTAACGGGCTCTGTGGCAGTAAAGTGAAGTAATGCACTGTGTTTAGGACACGGACTGGCTCAGTGCGTGCCAGTACCAAGTGATACTGCCAAGTGTCCTGAGGCTCCAAAGCCGGCGAGACAGCAACAGCGCCCCCTCCTGGCTACCAAATGGAGGACGATTGGCCCTCCCGGCGATCTGGGAAGCCTCAGTACCGAGCTCATAGCCCGCGGAAAAGGACCGCTTTCCGGGAGCCAGACTCTGCGAGTGCACGTCCCGCGAGTGCAAGGTGCCGGGACCTCGCGATCGCTTCTCCAACAGCCCGCTCAGACAGACATGATTACGGTCTCCGTTTCACCTAGGGGAAACTGAGGCTCCAGGAGGTCAGCTCCCTTGTCCCACCACGCAGCGAGGTGACGTCGGGACGTGAAGCCAAGCGGTCTGACTGTCCCCAGCCGCCGCCGGGTCGCGGGGCAGCCCGCCCCAGTCACTGCGGTGTGCGCACGCCGGTGTACGCGCCTGTTCTAAGCGCGGATGCGCGCCCGGGGACCCGCCCGGGGGTGCCAGGAGCGCGGTTGGGTGGGAGGGAGGGGGAAGGGTGACTAGGGCGGGAGAAAGAGCCAGTCGTGCCTTCCCGGTTTGCGCGGTGGGGGCGTCGGGCGGGGCGTGCACGCTGCGCCTCCGGCTGCAGCTCGGGGAGAGGGAGGGATGCTGGGCTCGGCGCGCGGCTAGGGGACCCGGCGGGCCGCGAGGGACCTGGCTGTTAGCGCCTCCAGTGACCTTGCACAAAACACTGCTCCTCTCCAGGCTTCAGTTTCCCTGCCGGGATAGTGGGCGCAAAGGTGCTCCCTCCTCGCCGGGCTGCTGGGAGGGGCGGCCCCAAGGTGCAGGCTCCCGACGGCTCCGCTCCGCTCGGCGCGGGGCCCGGATGGGCACGGTCTGCACCGCCCAGCCCTCCCGCCCGCCGGGAAGGCGGCTCACCCTGGGCGCGGCCGGCCGGTCCCGACAGGCCCTTGTTGTGGCCCGGGTGCCCCATGGGACTGGTGTCGGGACCCTCCCCCTCTTGCCTGGGTGACCTGCTGGGGCTCAGCTTCCCGGTACGGGTGGCGGGGTTTGGGACCGATCCCAAGGCTGCTGCCGAGTCGGCCTGTGCGGTTGGGT
>NW_006159568.1:578733-585037 GCF_000334495.1 Tupaia belangeri chinensis
TGTGGGTGGGGGGGGGCCTGGCGCCCCGCCAAGCCCCGCCTAGTCGTCGCGGCTGGAGGCGGCCCGACCCTCGGCCGCAGACCTGCCTGGACCAGACCCGTGCAGGCACCTGGATTTAGGAAATAGGATAAGACAGCCTTCCCCTTCACAGGCCCGCCCGCGCTCTGTCCCAGCCCTGTGTGACAGGACTGACTCCTGACCACGCCTGCACCCCATAGGGGTGACAGTACTGAGAGCGGGACAGAGCACATGTCTGAATCCAGACTCTGGGTGAAGAAGCCATCTGGCATCTAGCCCAAAGGCTTGCTGTTCCATTGCACGCTCCTTATGACGGGAATCTCACGACTGCAGACCCGCTGGGATCTGCCTCAGTCCTGTCCCTCCCACTGGTCTAACCCTTCCTCCCACCCTTGGGTGCTGACCAGGCCCCTTAAAAGAGCTCACCTCCAGGCTGAAGAGCCTCAGGCTGAGCATTTTCTCTTCTAAGAGCTGCAGGGAGCACAGGCCAGAAGAGGAAGCTGGGGTGAGGGAGGCGGCCCCAGAACAGGCTGTTCATCAGGACTGGAATGTGTCCCCCTGAGCTTCCTGCACTCGGGCCACCTGGGAGGCCTGGAGTGACGGCCAGAGCAGGAGGCCCTCTCCAGGCCCTTCCTGCCCATGGATCGTCCCCACTCCCCCCTCTGTCACCTGCTCTGCTTGAGGGAGCATTTTCTGGGACTCAGTTCTGAGCCTTCTGGTCTCTGTTCCTCCTCACCCAGTGGCTTTTTTGCATCCAGAAGAAGGGCGGGGCTGCCTGGGCAGGTGGTGAGCTCCCTGTCATCGCAAATATTCAAGCAGAGGCTGGATGAGTTCTGCTGGGGGTGACTGCCTTTGACATTGATGCGATTCTGGGGCTGACAGAGTGGCCGTGACCTTGCCCTGTGACCATGTGGAGCTCCAGGACTTGGAGCTGGACCACAAATGAGTGTTATTATCCCCTCATAAAAGCGAACTAAGTATATGTGCTGTCCCTGAGCCCAGCTGTGGCACACCAGCTCCAGTGCTACCCAGGTCTCCTGTCATCTCCCCATACTTATAATCTGGGCCTCCGTTCCTGCTCGGCTACTTCAAACCATTTGGCCTGATTTACGGCATGGCAGATTGTGGTTATTAAAGTTATTCCGTACTAGTAATTTTTAAATGCATCGTGGAATTATGGGATGTCCGAGCCGAAAGGAGTCTTAAAAAATTATCTCATCCAGCCCCCTCACTTTGCAGATAGGCATCCTCTGTCGCTGGAGGGGATGTCACTGGCCGGAGGGGACATAACATAGTAGACTAGCAGCCGAGGCCAGGGATCCTGGTTCCAAAACCAGAGCATTTTTTGGTTGGTTGGTTGGTTTTTGTGTTTTTTAAATACCTTATAATAAAGGCCTATTTATGCCTATAAAGTTAGCAAAAACTAAATGTAAAAGGTTAAAACTCTTTGCTGGCAAGGCTGTAGAGAGTAAATGCTGCTAACAATTTTGCAGGGCAATTTGGCAACTCCTTACAAAAGTCCATGAAAATGATCCTACCTGCTTTTTGCCCCTAGCCTTCTACTTTGGGGACTTTACCCCAAGAAAGTAGCTATAGAAAAAAATATATCGTTATGTAGGTTAAGGTGACTGATCGCACATGGTCAACTGTGCAGTTCGAGTCCTGCACCTGGAGGCTTGGGGATCACTCCCAGTGCCTGTGTGTACCTGCCCAAAATCCCAAAAAGGAGAATAGAGAAGGGATTCTGGAGTGACCATTCCCCACAGGGGTTGCTTTCTTTCTCTTTCTCTCTCTCCTCTCTCTATTTCTCTCCCTGACAATTATACACACCCTCTAAAAAGAAAAAAGTAAAAGAGATACATGTACTGCTCTTATTGATGACATGTTGTCTTACACTGAAGAAGCTCTGTGTTTTATCTGAGGCTTAATAGACATTTTAATAAACATTTTGGGAAATGCAGCTTAAACAGTAGTGACACTGGAGCTAGGCAGCAGTGCTGTGGTCAAACACAATGCTCTGCGAGGCTGACCCATGTGGGAAAGTTCCAGATTCACACCCACAGACACCCTGATTACGCTGGGCGTGTGCCTACCTATGGTCCTGGCTGGTCTGAGCTAGGGATGGACCACAGCGTCAAGACCACGTGGGGGTGTGGTTTCTCTGTCTGTCACTGACCCATGGAAGAAATTAATTTCAAAATAAACCTTAAAGACAAAACAGGGAGGGGCCAGCAGATGACGTGGTGGTTAAGGTACTGGACATCCACGTGGCCGACCGTTACCATGGTTTGAGTCCCAGACCTGGTGCCTTGTTTTTTCCCTTTCCCTCACTCTCTCTGTGCCTCTCTAGTGAGCACACGTACCCTGTAGCAAATTTAAAAATAATAATAAATAAAATTAAATAATTTTTAAGTGGGGGACAGTAGGTGTTATGGGGGTTAAGGAGTCTGGATCCCCCATGGCTGATTGTGCCACTGGAGTCCTGGACCCTGCAGCTTGAAAATGATACTGGGCATGTGTGCATGCTTGCCCAAAATCTCTACAGGAGAATGGTGGAGAAGGGACTGCAACATGGCCATCCCCCCCTAGGGGTGATTTCTCACTCTCCCTCCCTTTCTTTCTCTCTGTCTCTCTCTGACGAGTGCAAACAAAACAAAACTCTTTCCACATAGAGCACATTGGTTAAGCACTGTATATAGACAGCCAGATCCCATATTGCTGACCACAGTTCAAATCCTAACCCCAGTGGCCTGGAAAACACACTGGGTGGATATGCATGTGTGCCCCAAATCCTGACCGGATGGAGAATGGAGAAAAAAGGATTGCACTGTGACCACGCCCCACCGGGAGGTGTTCTCTCTCTATCTCTCTCTCTCCCTCCCTCTCTCTGGCAGTGCACGCACCCTGTGGCAACACAAAAAAGAAAAGTAGCAGCACTAGACTTACATTACTGGAGTCTGGCCAACATAGAAGTGTAATCCAGAAGGAAGAGTGACCATAAGACTGAAGTCAGCCGACATGGACCTGGAGGAACACTTTCTCTGTCCCACTGTGTGGCCTCCCCTTCTCTGGCCCTTCCCCTCCCCAGACCTCACTTTCTGCATCTGTGATATGGAGGTAGACCCAGTGATTGCTGAATTCATTTCAGCGCTAGCAACTCAGGCCTCCTTTTGTTGGAAGCAGCCATGAACGCAACCAAAGAATGTCGGTTGCCCGTCCTTGTCATTAAGTGAATGTCCTCAGAGGCAGGTAGCTAGCTTTCTAACGGGGAAGAGATTTCAGTCTTCAAGTTTTGCTCCTTCCAAATGATCAGAACCTGGATTGCTTTAGAGTTTGATGTGTTTTTATCTTCTCTGCAAAATCTCGGAAGAACTAGAAAATAATTCAGCAAGATCCCTATTATTTAAGTCTCTATTCAGGGCCTTGCCTCCTCCAGAAGTGGATGCCTGCACTTCCCCGAGCAGACATTTATTGGGTGCCTACGGTGTATCAGGCATGAGGTGCTTCCTGGGCCTCCAGGCTGCCGTGGGAACCTGGGAAACGTTAGATTAAGCTGTGTGACGTGGCCAGTATTGGACAGTTTTTTTGTTGTTTTTGTATGGTTTTATTCTTTCATAAGAGAGAGGGGGAGGGTCAGCTGGGTCTCATGCTGTGATCCCTCCCTGAGAAACTTCGCAACCAGTCGGGAGCAGGAGGAGCCAGTGACGTGGCATGTACAAGTGGACCGGGAAACTGAACCCGGGATCACCTGTATGGATCCCGCCTTGCATAAGCAGCGCGTTATCGCTGCACCACCTAGCTGCCCCCAGCTGGGTTTGACCTACGGAAATGGCCGTTTTATTTGGTTTGCCTACATGGAAAAAGGTATCAGTAGAGAGCAGTATGCTTCCTACTGCAACTGAGAGGTTGACATGGTGCAGTGTAGGCTTAGGAGTGAAGGAGGAGGAACTCAAGAACCTCACCTTGAAGAATCGATAATAGTAATAAATAGCTCGCTTCACTGAGTGCTTACCCCCTGCCTGACTGTCCTAAGCGCTTTACATCATGCATTTAGTCATTCCACTGTTACTTATTAAACCCCTTCATTGTGGCAGCTACTTGCTAGATGCTTGGGGGGTGGGGAGGATCTGACAATAAAAAAGAGAGACCAGAAAGATCTGCCCTGAAGGGACAGGGAGAAAAGACAGACAAGAAACAATAAGTAAAATACTGATAGGCGATGATAGATGAGACTGAGTGAACGTTGGGGAGGTTGGGGAGGTTGGGGTCCCCGATGGAGAAGTTGTGGCTTTGAATAGGGTCATCTAGGCGGATCATGGAGAAGGCTGGAGAAGGTGACTTTGGGGCAATGGTGTGAAGGAGGTGAGGGAGTGAGCTGGTCTGATGCCTGAGGCAAGAGCCATGAGGTGGGGGAAAGAGCATGTGCAGAAGCCCTGCTGTCACACCAGGGCTGGTGAGTCCCAAGAAGAACAGGCTAGAACAGAATGCTGGAGAAGAGGCAGGAGGTCAGAGAAGCTCTGACCAGACAGCACAGTGTGTGACATGTTTGTGAGGGAGGTTCTCTATTTTTCTTTTTCAGTTTTGAAAACAGAGACACCGAGAAATTAAGTAGCTTGCTGAAACAGTGTCTCATGGAAAAGCTAGGGGCAATGGACATCTGTGGGAGGCTTTTAACCAGGTCAGGGGTAAGACCAGATTCGAATGTTTGTGCCCCCTCTCCCAATTCATATTTTGAACTTCTAACTCCCAAGGTGATGGTAAGAGAGGTCTCCTAAGAGAGGTCTGGGCCCACCAGGTGGTGTGGTGGCTAAGGTGGCTGAATCCCATACGGCTGACTGCATGGTTTGAGTCCCAGACCCAGCAGCTTGAAAACCACACCGGGCACATGTGCATGCATGCTCAAAATCTCAAAGAATGAAGGGAAAGGGACTTTGGTGTGGTCATCCCCAGGAGGTGATTTCTCACTCTCTCTCTCTGTCACCACTCTCTGTGTGTCTCTTTCCAATGAGCTCACATGCCCTATAACAAACTAAACAAAGAAAAAGAAAAAAAAAGGTGAGGCCTTTGGGAGATGATGAGGTCATGAAGGCAGAGCTCTCATTATGGGACTAGCGCCCTCTCATGGTGGGAGAGACCCTCACCCTTCCACCATGTGAGGACTCAGCGAGGAGATTCCATTCTATGAACCGAGAAGCCAACCCTCACCAGGCACCAAATCCGCTGTGTTGATCTGGGACTTCCTGTCCTCCAGAACGGTCAGACTCAACCCTGGCACTTATAAGCTGCCTGGTCTATGGTATTTTGTTACAGCAGAGGGAAGGTGTGGAAATAGCCCAGGCCTGCAGTGCTGTGGCTGGGACCTGGACTCGGAATGCAGGGACAGAGCTGCAAAACCTGGCCCTGGGAGAGCAGTGGAGGGTCAGGCCAGGTGAGCAGGAAGAGGCTTGAAAGCCGGGCTGGCCCTGGGCTTATTTATTTAACAGACACCATTAGCACTTCTTGTGCTCCAGGAAATGGCCAAGCTTTCCCATACATTAACCCTTCAGTCCTCACCACAACCTGGAGAGTAGGCACTATTATTTATTATTATTCCCATTTTTAAATGGGATTATGTTGTATGCAAGTTATAGCTCAGTGAAGTCCATTTGTAAAGGAAGCACATTTGTTTTTCCTATTGTAAATACTTGATGATAATGGAGGAATTTTAGAAAATAAGACAAGAAAACAGAAAATAAATGACCCATGTTTCCCCTTCTCATCCCAGATAATAGAGATATGTGAGTGTATTTACTTAGAGTCACATTTCTTCTATTGTTCCCATTTTATAGATGAAGACATTGAAGTCTGGAGAGATTGGGCAGTTTGCCCAGAGTCACATATTCAAACCCACATCATCTATCTCATGTCCAGGGTCTTAATCACCATGCTCTGCTGCCAGTAGGCCCACCCTGGAATATCAGAGTTGGTGGGTTCCACTACAACACCACGCTCTCCGAGGGGCCAGCAGGTGGCATAGTGGTTACAGCACTGGACTCTCACATGGCCAACACAGTGGCAGCTTGAAAATCATGCCAGACATGTGTGCATGCCTAAAACCCCGAGAGGAGAATGGAGAACAGCGTGGCCATCCCCTCAGGGAGGTGATTTCTCACCTTCCCTCTGCCTGTTTCTCTCTGGTGAGCACGTGCATCCTATGGCAAAACCCTTTAAAAAAAAGAAAAAAGACACCGTGCCCTTGACCCCAGCCCCCACCTCCCAGTCACACGGCCCCCAACACCAGTTCACA
>NW_006159568.1:585105-598958 GCF_000334495.1 Tupaia belangeri chinensis
ACAGTGAGGAAAAGAGAAGCATCCATCAGCCGGTCCAGAGCAGAGATGAGAGGTCTCATTCAGATGAGAGCAGAGAGCTGAGAATTTATGCAGGGTTGATGGGACAGCCACTTCCAGTCTGGCTGTGAGCCCAGAGTTCACAGGGGGCTGATAAATGGCATGACCCCACCCACAGAGAGTGCTGGGGACTCCCAGGGCAGGCCCGTGTTCTCTGGGCGCAGCAGTCTCACCCCCAGCTGGACCTGGGGTGGAGGCGGCCAGGTGATGATGGGAAGACAAGTCCGGGGCTTTGCCACGGCTGCAGGTCCCCGGAGACTGTCTCCTACACTCTGACTGTGCATTTCTTTCTGCTGTGGTGCCAACAAGCTCCTGGGCTGCCTGCTGCCAGGGATGCAGCCCTGGCTTCCAGCCCTAGCGCAGCCACTGGGTGGCCATGGGCCAGGGTCTTTCCCTCCCCACCTGCAAAATGGCATCATAATGGTACCAGTCACAGGATGGAGTAAGCCGTGCCTGCAAAGTCCTCCCAAGGGCGTGGCCATGGCCTGTGCAATAAATGGGCCCCTCCTGCCGCTGTTCCTGAAGCTGCCCAGGGTGTTGGCCTAGGCCGGGGGATTGAACCCACCACAGCTCAAGCCCCCTCTGGCTAGTCCTCCCTCCACACCTGGCTGGACCAGGTCAGGCCCAGTCAGTAAGAGGAGACAGAAATGAGCCCAAGATTGCGGACCAGGCACACGGTGGAATGAAGAAAGCCACGCCTCTAAGGAAGAGGACCCGATTTGGCCACTGACGTGCTCCGTAGGCAAGTGCCACCCTTCTTTGTGCCTCAGTGTCCTCTGGAAAACGGGGAGAATTTGTCCTCCTTGTTCATCTTACCATCTTCACCCAGCCACCACCTACTGAGGTTTTTCTGTGGTTGGCGATTGTGGATGTAGATAAGACAGGCCCACCCCACCCTGAAGGGCTCAGGGCCTGGTGTAGGAACATGGACCCTAGAGAAGGGGTGTCTAACTCAGCACTGGGGTGGAGTAGGAGTCAGGGCTGGCTCCCTGGAGGAGGAATCAGCTGGGCTGTAAGTGGGAGAATCAGCCAGAGTATGAAGGGGAAGGAAACAAGGGCGGACTTTGTAAATCACCCTACCTCTCCAAGCCTCAGTTTCCTCCTCTATAAAATGGAGGTAATAAATACCTGCTCTGCCTAATTTATAGGGTTGCTGTAGGGCTCAGGTTGATAAAGCGCTTTATGAGCTGTAAAATGCTAGGCACCTGTTCGTTGTTTTCTGTGACTTCGGGAGCCCTGGGGGTTAGGGAAATACCAGGGCAGCATCTGGGCCTGGGAGAACTTCCGGTCTGTTTTGAAGGCCTACAATCAAATCCGACAGAGACAGCCAGCCGCCAGTAACCCCACCCCCTGCGTCTAAGAGCCGTCTTTCTGTGCCAGGGTGCAGCTATGTTTGAAGAGGGCCCTAAAGGGGCCATGACCCACTCTCGGATGAACCCTGCTCTGAGGATGGGAGGAGCAACCATGCAGAAACCTGTCAGCCCAGCGCCTGAGGCTCTGGCAGGGGCCTGGGTGCTCTGGCAGGCCTTAGGGGCCTGGCGAGGGAGCCCAAGGACCTGCCAGGGGACACGATAGAGGATGTGGAGCATTGTGGGATCCCAGTCTGCGCAGAGATATCTGTGACAGTAGCTGCAAAGCAACGCAGAGCAGCGCGTGGAATGAGCCTGTTTTGGTTTGGCTATGAGAAAAGCATGAATGTACTAAACCCATCAACTATAGAGTAACTCAGACAAACAGGCATCAAGCTGGTCAGCACCAGGCGGTAGAATTTTCTTCTTTCTCTTCTTTAAGGAGCATGCATTCATGAGAAACCACCTGCCATGGGTGACAGTCATACCGTAATCTCTTTTTCTCCCTGCTTTCAGGTTCTTGGGCACACAAGCACATGTACCCACTGTGTTCCTCAAAGTCACTGAGTCAGGGACTCACACTACACAGTCTGCCATGTGGGATCCAGCCACTGGTGGCATAGTGGTTAAGAAAATGTTATTGTTGGGGTGCTGGACTCCCACATTGCTGATCGTGGTTTAAATCCTGGACCCAGCAGCTTGAAACTCAGACCAGGCACGTGTGTGTGCATGCCTACACTTTTGAGAGGAGAATGGAGCAGGAATTGTAGCGTGGCTGTTCTCCTAGGGGGTGATTTCTCATTTTCCCTCTTTCTGTCTCTGTCTCTCTCTGGCAAGCGTACATGCCTTAAGGTAAAAAAAATCTCTCTCTAAAAAAAAAAAAAGAAAATGGTGACCAGCAGATGGTATAATGGTTACATTGCTGAACTCCCATGTAGTCGACCATGGTTTGAGTCCCAGATCCAGAGGCTTGAAAAGCTGGGGGGGGGAGTGTGCGTGCCCAAGATCCAGAGAGAATAGAAGAGAAGGGATTGTGGCATGGCCATCCCCCTTGAAGGGTGATTTCTTGCTTTCTGTCTCTCTCTCTCTGTCTCTCCAGCAAGTCAGTGCACCCTAGCAAAAAATCTTTCTTAGAAAAAAAAAGAATGAAAATGTTATTTTCTTTTATAGTCATGTACTGAATAACATTTGGGTCAAAGACAAAGAACAGAGGACGGTGGCCCTGTAGGATTATAATAGGTGAAACCGCGTAGCCTGGGCATGCGCTAGGCTGCACTGTCGCGGTTAGTGTTAGCACCCCATGAAGCTTGCACAGTAGAGATATTACCCAAGAACAAGCACCTCCGTGGCTTAGTAATTCACATCTGTGTTTTGAAATCCGTATGCATGATAGGTGATTTATTTCCGTGACAATTTTGACAGTTCACATACATGTGGTATATGTTCTAAGATAACTGTAAAAGGAGGTAGTGTAACAGGCACTCTAACGTCAGCAGGCTGGAGCGGGAAGAAGGCGCCCGCAGCATGAGGACTTAGGTGAGGCCTGGGTGACATCCCCATGCTGGCCTTCCCGAGAGCTGGGAGCAGAGTCCAGGGTGGTTTGATGAAGCAGTCGCACCGGAGGAGAGGTCTCTGGGGGCGGGTCCCAAGGCCTGCAGTGTCCCTAGAAGCACTGGGCCACAGTTTGGGCCCCCTCTGAGTGGCACTTGGACAGCTGGGACGGGTCCAGAGGGCACCTGGTTGGGCAAGGGCCTGCACGTCAGATCCACCTCAGATCCCAGGACACGCAGGGATCTGGAACACAGGCCAGACCTCAGTAGACCCCTCTCCCTCTGTGGTGTGCGTTCTTGGTCTTCGGTCACTGGGCTTCTCACAGACCTTTCAGCCTCTTTGCAAGGAAGCAAAGAAACTAAGCTACTGCCGTGTGTCACCGAAGGTGGGGCGCCATCTATTGTGAGATGCGCCACTATTTTATAATCCACTAAGAAGGCAAGCGTGGCAGACAGCTAAACTATGCTTACAAGTTGTGCTTCCGTTTCAGAGGTGTTCAAATGTAAAAATCTTGGGGCCAGCAGTGGCGTTATGGTTAGGGCACTAGACTCCCACATGGCCAACCATGGTTCGAGTCCCGAACCTGGTGGCTTGCTTTCTCATTTTCCTCTCTCTATTTCTCTCTGGTGAGCACATTGCCCTATAGCAAACTTTAAAATAATAGCAATACTAATAAATAAAATAAGTAAATAGTTTTAGAAGTGTGAAAATCTGTGTGTCTTGGAGCCATCTGACATGTGGCAGGCCCCACTCTACACCCTTGGTGTACATTCATGTATTCAATCCTCATGGCAGCCTTACAGCGAAAGGCTCTGCCCTCTTCTTACAGATGAGGACATGGGGACCCAGAGAGGTTAAGTAACTTTTGCAAGGTCACACAGCCAGCAACAGGTAAAGCTGGGAACTGAGCCTGCTCTAGCTAGAATCCACCTCTTTTTCCTCATCCAACCCTACGAAGAAAGGCCTCCTGAGTCCTGGCCCTGGGGAGGAAGAGAATGTTCACAGAGCGAATGTACGCTGGTTCAGAAATGCTCCTGTGGACTGACTATTACACAGCTGGTTCTATAAGCCATGGAGAAGCGCCAGGGAGACCAGACGGGAAAACCTACGAGAGCTGGTCAGCTGGGTCACTAGCCTCGTCCTTGTTATATCCGTGACCAGAGTGGCTTGGCATGAGGCCCGCCCTGGAGAAAGGCCACAGAGATGTGTCCCACACAGATAATCCTGGACCCTTGCCCAGTCGAGCCCCTTCTTTGTTCCCTAGAAAGTTGGTGTTTAATGTAATTTTTCAAACAGGACCTTTGTTCACATATTGATCACGTTCTGTGTGTGAAGTACATGCCTCAGTGGTAGAGTGCAGGGCAGGGCAAACCAGCCTCAGGCCTGCCCTCATGGGCTCACAGACCAGAGGGGAGATGGACAGTCACTGCAAAGCCCCCTGAAACCTGGAGCAGGTGCCTGAGGGGGGAGCGTGAAGAACGTGCAAAATAGAGCCTGTGCCTTATCCAAGGTCGCTGCAGAAGGCTGTGCTAAGGAACGGTCTCGAGCTGAGACCCGGCAGATGCACACGGGCAATCTGGTGAGTTGGGGAGGGAGCACACCACCGGACAGAAGCAGCCTGTGCTAAGGCCCTGAGGGCCTGCAAGTGGGCCTTTGAAAACCCCTGTGTCTGCAGCTCGGATTCCTGGGCAAGGTGAGGCTGGGGGGAAGAACAGAGGCCAGGGAGTGGCACGCTCACATTGACTTATTTTGCAGAGACAGAGACAAGAAGATTGGCTGAAACTATGATTGGGGAGAGTGGCTGGTCACAGCAGCGGGAGTGGAGATATGTGGATGGTTTAAGAGATGTTTGGAGGCCAGCAGCTGCCGTGGAGGTTAAGGCGCTGGACTCTCACATGGCCAACTGTGTTCTGAGTCCTGGACCCTGTGGCTTGAAAATCGTGTCAGGCATATGTGCATAGGTGCCCAAAATCCTGAGAGGAGAGTGGAGGAGAAGGGACAGTGGCATGGCCATCTCCCCTGGGGGGTGATTTCTTACTTTCTCTTTCACTCGCTCCGTCTCTCTGGTAAGTGCACATGCCCTATGGCAAGAACATAAAAGAGAGAGAGAGATGTTGGGGAGGTAGGGTGGAAGATGGATTGGCTTTGGGTGCAGGAGGAGGTGACGTGGTGACCCTGGGTCTGGCTTGCCTGGCAGTGCCCTTCCCCAGGGTCTGATCGCAGATGGAGTTGTGCTGGGAGAACAAGCTTATGAGAGAAGGCTTTGCCCCAGTGAGCCCTTGCCCGGGTCTAGGTTTTGTCCACTCTTTGCCCCAACAGTGTTTAGACACCCTAGTTCCTCCAGTGTTGGGGTTTACCAGATAATGTAATAAAAGCCACTGGGGTGGGGGCCGGCAGGTGGTGTAGTGGTTAAGGTGCTGGACTCCCACATAGTCAACCACAGTTCAAGTCCCGGAACTGGTGGCTTAAAATTCATGCCGAGTTCATGTATATGCATGCCCAAAATCCTGAGATGAGAATGGAGGAGAAGGGATTGCAGCATGACCGTCCCCCACAAGGGGCGATTTTTCACTTTCTGTCTCCAGTGAGCCCATGCACCCTATCATAAAAATCACTAAAAATAATAATAATTTAAAAAGAAACCACTGGGGTGAAGGAGTTTAGGGTGTTATGAGAACAAACAGGTTCTGGAAACAAGAAATGGGCTTGACAGTGTGTGGCTGTCACGTGGCCCCGACACCATCCCCGGAGCTGGCCTTTCCGCAAACCTGTAGCCGACGTGGCAGAGTCGGGGAGGACTCCAGGGCTGTGTCATCCCGAGAGAAGTCTCTGGCTATGGGTTCCAAGACCCTCTCCTCGGGCCCGAGTCTGTCTTTACTGCTCTATCGGGAATGCTGGCAATGGGCTGGTCACTGGGCAGGTCACCGGGCAGGTGACAGCTGGCCTGGGGTGGGGAGGTCAGCAAGCGGGTGCTTGACTTCCCTGACAAGAGTCAGGGTGTGACTAAGAGGTGGTGACCGAGGTTCAGGAAAGAAGGCCATTCGAAGGAGAAGTGGTCCTTTTACAGAGATGAAACCGAGGCTCAAGAGACCATGAAGCTTGCCTGAGGTCACACAGCTAGGAAAAGACCCTCCTTGCTATTTTTCTGTACTACGGATTCCTTTTCTGCATCTTTATTTGGAGATGAAAATATGAGACCACTGAGTCGACATCCTGGGTGAGGAATCACGAGACCTGGGTGGGGGTGGATGGAAATGCATGGGGGAAGACTTCCTGGAAGAGGCAGCATTTCTCTAAGCTGAGCTTATAGCAGCTGAGTCAGCAAGGGTGGCTGGTGGAGAGGGAGTTATTGGCAAAGTAAATAATACAAGCAAGGGACCGAGGGGGACATACTGTGTCTCCCTGGGATGCAGTGAGTAGAGAGTCTGCTTTGGCTCAACAGGGGACTGGTATAAGGTCTTGGCCAGGACCCAAGGGCACGGTGGTAAGAGCAGCCTGCCCTGGCAGGGAAGGATATTACCAGTGACGTTGTTTGCAATCGCAGGCGTACCATAGTAAGAAGTCAGACTTTGGGTGGGTTTTACTATCGTTTTTAAGCTCTCCGTAGAAAACACGCCCCCTCCCTCTTACCCTTGCCCCTGCTCCCCCTTCCTTTTCTGCCCCATCTGCCTTCTTGGGGTACTCCAGGGCCTTCTCTTGGCTTTGAACACACCAACTGAAAAGCCTAGAAAGTTTGGAATAGAGGGTGCTGCCCTCTACAGTAATCCACGTTGGGGCTCATCTTGGTAGAAGAGGCTGGAGATGAGGACAGCCTGGAGGAGGCAGGAAGGACCTGGAAGAGGGAGAAGGAACAGCTTAGCACAGGGGCAGGAATTCAGACCATTGCCTCGTAAAGCCCAGGAGCTGTGTCCACAGCTGCCCACCTCCTGCCAGGCCAGGCTGGTGCACCCTGGTAAGGGGTCTGAGTCCTGTTGGCCAGCCACTGCAGTTGGCAGGCCAAGGCCGAATCTTCTGCCCTAGGGGACCCAAAGCACAGCCCCCTAAGCAGGGTCTTCCAGAGTATAAGCAAGGGCTGCTTCCTGGCCCACAGCTGTCCACGGGACCTGAAGGGCACTCAGACAGCAGCATGACGGCTGGGTTTGATTATTCTCATTTTACAGGTGAGAAAACCAAGGCTTAGAAGCAGAATGCGAGGCACGAGGACCTGCCTGCAGTTCAGTGAGGGGACAGTGAGAGGCTAGATCACAGCTGGGACGCGGGAGGCAGCTGGTTTTCACATTAACCAGAGATTTGCATCCTCACCGAGATCTGCCATTCACTGGCCAGGTGACCCTGGGCAAGCTGCATCCCTTCTGGGACCCTCATCTCCTCACCTGCAATGCGACAGCTAGGCTAGATTGTCTCTGCCATCCCTCGCAGCTTGAGAACCTTCTCTGAGCCTCCACTTCCTATTCCAGTGACCTCTAAGTGCAACATACTCCCTGGAGTGCAGGAAAAATATTATCTAAACAAGTAAGAAAAGAATTCAGGACCAGCAGATGGCATAATGGCTATACTACTGGACTCCCATGTAGTGGACTGCAGTTCGAGTCCCGGAACCGGTGGCTTAAACTCAAGCCGGGCACGTGTGCGTTTGTGCCCGAGATTCCGAGAGGAGGATGGAGAAGAAGGGACTGTGGCATGGCCATCCCTCTGGGAGGTGATTTCTCTCATTCTGTCTCTCTTGTCTCTCTCTCTGTCTCTCTGGCGAGCACATGTGCCCTATAGGAAAGAAATCTCTCTTTAAAAAAAAAAAAAAAGGGAACCAGCAGATGGTGAAATGGCTATGTCATTGGACTCCCATGGAGTCGACCACAGTTTGAGTCCTGGACCCAGTGGCTTGAACACACGCCAGGCACGTGTGCATGCATGCCCAAGATCCCGAGAGGAGAATGGAGGAAAAGGAATTGCAGCGTCGCTATACCCTCTGGTTGATTTCTCGCTTTCTCTCTCTCTGTCTGTCTGGCGAGCACACGTGACCTATCGCAAAAACCTCTCAAAAAAAATTATAAGCCTTGGGACTAGCACTGCCAGTGCAGACGTGCTGATACCCCCCCCCCAGCAGGGGTGTCAGGTAGCCTTGCATGTCTCGTAGTCCCGAAGTCTCTGGAGAGGAGAAACACTCTGAGGAAAGGGGCGGTGTGCGTGTCGCATGTAGAAATGGAAAACTATGACCTCATAGAAATAGATGGAGATTGACTACCAGAGGGAAGGATGAGGAGGACGGAGAGAGGATGCTGTTAATGGAAGCTCATTAACAGACAGAGAAGAGAGACAATGTCAGGCCAGCAGGTGGCGTGGTGGTTAAGGTGCTGGATCCCACATGGCTGACTCTGTGGTTGGAGTCCGGACCCTGTGGCTTGAAAGGAATGCTAGGCACTAGTGTGTGTGTGTGTGTGTGTGTGTGTGTGTGTGTGTGTGTGTATGTGTGTGTGTGTGTATACATGTCTGAAATCCCTAGAGGAGACTGGAGGAAAAGAGACCGAGACTTGGCCATACTTCCAGGGGGGCAATTTCTCACTTTCCCTGTCTGTCTCTGTCTCTCTCTGGCAAGTGCATGTGCCCTACGGTAAAAATCTAAAACCAAATGAACAAACGAAAAACAGGAACAATGTCTAGTGTTCTGGTGTTATAACATACAGCGGGGAGAATGCGGTTAGCAATTTCCTGTACTTGTCGGAGAAGCTAAAAAAGAGGCTTTGGGATGTTCCCTACGAGAAGCAATGACAAATGGTTGAGGTGATGAGTGTACTAATTGTCTTGATTTAATTATTATACATGTACACAAGTACTGAAAAATCACACTATACTCCTCCCACAGGTGTGTGCAATTGCTATGGCTTTTTTATCATTATTTTTTAAAACTTTATTTATTTACTTAATTTGACTAGAGAGGAACAGAGAGAGAGAGAGAGAGAGAGAGAGAGAGAGGAAGAGAGAAAGCAAGCTACCAGGTCTGGGACTCAAAGCAGAGTTTGGCCTTTGGGAGTCCAGCGCCCTTCACCGCACCACCTGCCGGCCCCACAGTTGCTATATGTTAATAAAAAAAGAAGAGGAAGAGGTACCAGCAGTTAGCGTAATGGCTATGTCGCTGGACTCCCACGTAGTCAACCGCAGTTCGCGTCCTGGACCCAGTGGCTTAAAACACACTGGGCGCGTGTGCGTGCGTGCCCAAAATCCCAAGAGGAGAATGAAGAAGGGATTGCGGCGTGACTATCCCCCCTGGGGGGTGATTTCTCGCTTTCTGTCTCTCTCTGTCTGACGAGCGCACGCACCCTCTAGCTAAAACCTCTCCAAGAAAAAAAAAAAAGAAGAGGAAGAAGGAAAAGAGCAATGAGGATACTTGTCAACTTTCATCTGTTTTTGTCAGGTTATCCTAATTAATTCACCTGGCTAATTAATCTAGGGGAATCTGAACAAATTATTCCAGATTGGATTTACTGGTTGTATTAACCACATTTAACTAAATTAACCCTCCCAAAATGGACAAGTGGTTTTAAAATATTCCTACCAAGAGTCAACAGGTGGTGTGGCGGTTAAGGTGCTAGACTCCCACATGGCAGACCTTGGTTTGAGTCCCTGACCTGGCTGCTTGCTTTCTCACTTTCTATCTCTTGCTCTCTCTCTGGTGAAGGTGCATATCCTATAGCAAGTTAAAAAAAAAAAAGGTAAATAAAATTAAATAAAAATAATCCTTAACAAAATAATAATAAGATTTCTACTGAAGACCAGCAGATGGCATGGAGGTTGAGGCAGCTGGACCCCCACATGGTCAGCTGTGCTGTTTGAGCCGTTCCTGTGGCCTGAAAAAGATGCCAGACGCATGTGTGTGCATGCCCAAAATCCTGAGAGAAGGGATTGTGGCATGGCTATCCCCCCAGACTCACTTTCTCTTTTTCTCTCTCTCTTGTGAGTGCACACGCCCTATAGCAAAAACTAAAAAAAAAAAAAAAAAAAAAAGTTTTTTACCAAAAAACAGTATATTGTAAGTAACCCTGCCAATACTAAATATACGCAGATAAGAAAATTGGCAGAGTGGAGGCAGGGCTTCCAGTGCGATCACTTCATTGGCCGCAAAACAAGGGGGTGGGAGGGAGGATAACAAGCTGAATCAGACAAGACAGCCCAGGGCTTTCTATTTATTTATTTTTAATAGGGGGGGGGCATTATTTATAAATTTACAGTCACTCCAGCTAAGGATGAGTCTTGCCTTGCATGTGTGTTCTGAGGCTACTGATGACAGTTTCTTCTATGTAATAGAAGAGCTGGGGGCGGGCCTCAGCTTCCCCACCTAACCTGTTCTGGAGAAACAGCGCTCCTTTCAAAGCTCTGAACCCTACCAGGCCCAGATAGGCAAGTGACCCTGACCTCACAATTAGAACACCTTTCTTCCCCAGCCATCCTTGGAATTTGCCCCTCTACAAACAGCTTCCACTCTGACTTACAGCAACTCAGATAAGATACAAAATATTTGGTACTATACCCAGGTACGGGAAGAAAGGAAACTCTGTTCTGCGTCTTAGAGGGTTAGACTGAGAGGTCAGAGATCCGGATCCTCTCCCTGGTTCTGCCCTGGGTGAGTGACGCAGGGCATGCTTTCTCAGTGTCTCCTTATGCACCCCATGATCTCTTGGGGACCTGCTCCACTGACTGGGTCTCGCTCCCACTGGGAGGGTTTGAGTATAGTCTGGACTTCAAATTGGATGAGACATGGGGACAGCTTGGAAATTTAGAGGAAGACATTCAAAGTGGTATCACTCAAGAAACTACCCAGGATAGAGCCTCCTGGGGCCTGTGGTCGGGGGGGGGGGGTGTCTTAGATCTCTGAAAGGCTGTCATGGGACAGAAGCAATGGATGTGGCTGGCAGGGCTCTGGGCCAGAGCAGGAGTAGTGGAGAAACTATAGATTTCTGCTCCGTGGAAGAGAGGAAGCCCGACAGTGAGCCCTCCTTCCCTAGAATTGCTCCAGTCACTAGAAGGTTCAAGACGAAACCCCGGACAATTCAAGCTGGATGGTGTAGGAAACAGGCGGAAAGCTGGCCCTGGGATGCCGGGTCTGGGTTCTGCAATGTATTGGAAAGAGCATTGGAGAGAGAGTCAGTGGGTCTGGCTGAAAATTAGATTAGATAAGGATTAATGCTTTCAGTTCTGAATCAGCACTGGAGGGTGGGGGGAGGGCACACAGGTTTCTGTTTCGTTCAGTTAAGGGTCATGGTGCCTCCTAGCACAGAGCTCGCCATGCCGGGCCACCTCTGAATAGCTAGGTCTTTAGGTATTGCTGCTCTGAGGAGAAATGAGGGGCCATGGACACTCGGTGCTTCTAGCTTCCTCTGCGAACCTGGTTTTGAACTCACATTCAATTTTGCTAAATGTTCCCTTCACTCCTGCTGCCGCAGAGCATCAGCAAACCCATGTAAATGAGATGCTGTCACCTGCCCAGTAGCCAGTCTTGGGGCATGAGAGCTTTTCTGGGGCCAGCCAGGTGTGGTAGTTAGGGCAGCTGTATCTCACATGACCAACTGCGTGGTTCAAGTCCCGGCCCCGATGACTTCAGAATCACCCCAGGCGTGTGTGTGTGTGTGCGTGCCCCAAATCCCAAAAGGACAGTGGAGGAGCAGTGACTGTGGGGTGGCCTTCCCCGCTGGGGAGTGACTTTTCACTTTCTGTCTTGTTCTGTGTTTCACGTACCTTATAGCAAATTAAAATAAACCCACCCTTCCAATGAGGGCACCAGCGTCTTTCCTGTGCTCTTTCCTTCCTCCCGAACCCTGGCTGCTAGCACTGCAATGTAAGAAGGGGGTGCGTTTGGCACCCTGTCCTCTCTGGTCTGCAGGCCCAGCCTGAACAGATGATTTGGGTGGAGCTCGGGGAGCTAGAATCTGGAATCGGGGAGGAGGAGGCCTCTCCATCCTCTCCAGCCAGCTGCTGCAGAACTCCCTGGGGAACTGATTAACGCTGAGCAGAGCCATTTGTCTCCATGTTAACCTGCAGGTGAGAGGGAAGCAGAAAGGAATTGCTCATCTCCCTCCTGTGCGGGCTGCCCGACCTCTGCAGGAGCAGGAGGGCCCTCCATCCTAGCTGAGGACGCCTGTCCCAGGGCGGTCACCCTCAGTCCAAACAAGGAAGGCCTCAGGGTCCTCCTCCTCCCCTTCTCCTAGGTGTACTCAACAGCCCCTCCAGTAAGTGGACCTGCACATGAAACGAACCAGCCTAATTATTTCTTCCTTAGATACGAGCCCAGGCCACGTGTTCCAGCTTTCTGGTTGCAGGGGCTAAACCCACTTCCACTCCAGCTATGTCACTTCTCCAGCCACAAACCTGGATGTTGTCTCAGGTACCACCTCCAGGGCGGAATTTGGAGCCCCTGCCCTCCCCACCTGTCTCTGCAGCCCTGAGCTGCTCTGCACTCACGCAGGCCCAAGCTGCCCCAGCCACCCTGCCAGCTCCTCGCTCTGTGTCAGCACCGTGTCCTCCACCTGCAGCGCTGTCCCTTCACCTCTGTGCTGGGCCTGCTCTCCTGGGCCCTCGAGGCCGAGCTCCGACATATCCCTCCCTGGCTCGCAGATGCTGAGCTCCCTGCCTCAGCTCACAGCTCAAGCCATTTAGCCCTGTTCACCCTCAGTGGGGCTTGCTGGTGGCATGGTGGGCCTGTGCCATTAGACGACCCTGGCAGGGTCGTCCTTGTCCCTTTCCCACAGTAACCCAAGTGGTGCCGGGCTCAGAGAGAGCTCTCATGCTGTCCGCTGAACTGCCTCTGGGCCTCAGGCCCCTGCAACAGGTAGGGTGAGGGCTGACTTGTGCATGCGCACAGGGGCCCACTGATGGTGAAGTGCAGGACGCCTGGGGACGCCCATCCCAGGACTGAGCTGCAGAGCTTCAGCCCCACCTTCAGCAGCTCCCTGTGGGGCCTGGAACAAGGCGCACTCCAGCTCTGGTGCAGGGTCCTTCCTGCAAATGCAGATCGAGAAGCTCTGTGCCAGGGCATGGACAGTGAGCAGGAAGTGGGGCCTCCAGATTTTCTGCCTCTGGAGGCGTCTTGGAAAGTCTCCAGTGACCCTTGTAGCTCGAAACTTCCAGATAAGGAGATTAAAGGGCAATAAACCTGCACGGATTTTGGTCAAGGCTTGACTGGGGGCAATAAGCAGGAAGAAGCTCTGTTCTGTGTCTCCAGAAGGTACAGGCAGGAAAGGGACCAGACTCCAAGACTAAGACAGCTGACAGGTGCACGGCTCTGCTGCTCTCACAATCCAGTGTGTGTCTGGCAGGTGCGGCTGCAGAACGCCCAGCAGATCATCCTAACAGGTGGGCAGGGCCGGGGCTTACTGTTTTTTGGATGGGAAAATAGAAAAACAGAGAGGGGATGCAATTTGTTCAAGGCCACAGAACATTAGAGCTCTCCAACATGACTGGCACACCTGCTCAGAAAGTGGCAGGCCCAGGGCCAGCTGCTGATTGATCCCACATGGCTGGCTTTGGTTCGAGTCCTGGACCCAGAAGCTTGAAAAATATGCCAGGAGCAGGTACATGCCCAAAACCCCCATAGGAGGGAGAATGAAAGAGAAGGGATTGTAGTGTGACCAAACCCCATGGGGAGGATGCCTTCTCACTCCCCACCGCCTCTGGTGAGCGCATGTGCCCTCCGGTAAAATTTTAAAAAAGGGGAGGGTGGTACAGGCCCAGCCCTTAGCTCGTAAGTGTCCAGTGGAGGATGCAAGAGAGGATGGTGGCTTGAGAGCTCCAGCCAGGGGTCGAGGCCTCCCCCGGGCACCCCATGGTCTGTGATGGGCAAAGCAGAAGCGGAGGACCATTTGGGCTGACAGTGTATGGGCTGGGGTGGATGCATGGGTGGGGGAAGGG
>NW_006159568.1:599194-602953 GCF_000334495.1 Tupaia belangeri chinensis
TTCCCTCCCCTGGCTTATCTCTGAATATCAGGATAGAGGAACATACAGGATGGGGAGACGGCTCAGGCTGGGGGACCAGGGAGGCTCCCTGGAGGTGGCTGCACTGGAGCTGAGCCTGGGAAGTGTGGGATGAGGGGATGGGGACCCCAAGGAGCCCAGCTAAGTGCCGGCCAAACCCTTACCTGGGCTGACTGGGTTCTAAGCAGAGGAGTCATGTGCAAAGGTGGGGTGTGGGCAGTGTGGTGCTTAGAGGGGAGACTAGATAAACTGGTTGGCCTCAGCAGGCAGGTCTGTGGAGACAAGGAGGGGGTCAGGGAGAATTCGGGGGTCTTAAAACCAAGTCCAGCATGGGAACTTTTCCTGAGGACAGAGGGGTCCCAGGGTCAATCTTCAGGGAAATGACAGGTCAGGGTGGAAGCAGGATAGGAAGTGTGGGGATGAGTGAGAAAGAAGGAAGACTCCTCCAGCCTCAGTCTGGGCAGGGCTTGAGGGAAGGCAAAGAGCAGGAGGGGCCATGAGGCGGGCAGGAGAGGGTGAGCCATCCCAGGAGGGGCCAGCCCAGGGACCCTGGCTCTGGGCAGTGTCAGATGTCGGAGGAGGGCTCTGCAAGCCTAATCTCATCAGGATGAGGCTTTTCTTGGCTCCTGTCTGATCAATCTGCATTTCCTGTGGGCCTGCCTGGCGGCATCTGTGCTGGACCAGAGGGAGCAGAAGGAGGAGGGGCAGGCAAGGACAGAGGCGGGAGGCCTCACACAGCGCCACCCGGGGGCAGGGCTGTCCTCACATGCCAGCTGCAGGATACCTTTGCCTCCACTGAGGATGCTGGAAGCCTACAGGAGGGGTCCCTAGCAGCCACGTTCTTGCTTCCATGCTCGCCCTCGGCTGATGGAGATGCCAATGGTTTCCCTGCCCCTCCTGCCCCGCCAAGCCTTTGGTACCTGGGAAAGCCCAACCCTGAGACAAAAACACTCTGTTTGGATTCTTATTGACAAGCAGGGTTTGTCAGTTAGCTTTCATGTATGTGTGTGTGTGTGTGTGTGTGTGTGTGTGTGTGTGTTTCTCTGGACACCAGGGCCCTGGATATTTAGGAGCTGCTCAGTGCCTCATGCCTGCTTAGCGCTGTTGAGTTTGGGATTTTTACTCACATCCCCAAAATGTCAGGTACTCAGCCCTACCATCTGCTCTAAACCAAATCTTAGCATTGAGCCGGCCCCATCGCTAGAGGTTAAGTAAGCTGGATCTCTCATGGCCAGCTATGGTTCGAATCCCTGCCCTGGGGACTTGGAGAACACTCTGGTGCATGCGTGCGTGTGTGTGTGTGTACGTGTGTGCGTGCATGCCTAAAATCGGACAGAATGGAGAAATGGAGGAGAAGGGATGGTGGTGTGACCACACCCCATTCGGGATGGCTTTCTCGCTCTCCTTCTCCCTCTGTCTCTCTCTGGTAACACATGCCCCCTCTGGCCATTAAACAAAGATCTTAGTGTCCTAAACTTTGGGACCCCAGCAGTCTTACTCGCAGGGGCCGTGGGGCACTATGTACGCAGCAGGCGCCATCCCGCGTGTGCTGTGAGGATCACGCTGCTTACTCATCGGGCAGCTCTGTGTGAATAGTGTCGACCTGAGACTGAACAGCTTGGCTTCAGCCTCTAGCTTAGATGTGTGATCTTGGGCAAGTTACTCAACCTCTCTGTGCCTCAGTTTCCTTATCTGTAAAAATGAGGCTCTAATAGTACTTGTGGGATTGCTGCGAGGGTTATTAGTATGAGAGACATACTTAACTCAAAGCACGGAATACGTGCTAGCTATTTTTTGTAGTCGGTTGTGTATCGAATTTTACCTATGAGGATATAGACACATTAAGTAACTTGCCCAGAGTCACAGAGATAACCAATGAGGGGTCAGTGCTGACCAACAGACCTTCCTGTGAGACAGGGGTGTCCTGTAATTACACTGCTCAGTAGCTACCCAGTGATCACGTGTGGCTTTTGGGCACTGGACACATTGCCAATGTGACTGAGCTGAATTTCACATTTTACTTCATTTTAATGAATTTGAACTTTCATTTAGAAGTCACATGCAGGGACCAGCAGATGGCATAATGGGTATGTTGCTGGACTCCCATATGGTCAGCCGCGGTTCGAGTCCCAGACCCAGCAGTTTAAAACTCACACTGGGCACGTATGTGTACATGCCCAAGATCCCAAGAAGAGAATGGAGGAGAAGGGACTGCAACGTGTCCATCCACCCTGGGGGCTGATTTCTCACTTTCTGTCTCTCTGTTTTCTCCCTATCTCTGGCAAGCACATGCTCCCTATAGCAAAACTCTCTCTTAAAAAAAAAAAATAAAAAAAAAAAAAGTCTCATGCAACTGGAGGTTTATGTTGGGCAGAGCAGTTCAGAGCCGAGATTCGAACCTTGGCACTGAGGCTGTCAAGCCTGGGCCACTGCTGTACTCCCTGCTTCTTCTTTGTTTAACTCTTTTACTGTGGAAATTTAAAAATGTACACACAATACTCTAAGGAACCCTCACAGACCCATGAACCATTTTATTCCTTTTCCTTATTCATGATAATAGAGTATGTATCCACACGAGAGAGAGAGAGAGAGAGAGAGAGAGAGAGAGGAGCACCCTCCTCAGGATCTGTTCACACCCTGATCCTGCCCTCTGGTCTTCTAGTCTGTGAGATCCTGGCTCTTGTCAGATCCTGGCATGTCTCGGGCTGACCAGGAGGGGGATTTGAACTGTGGTCGCCATATGGGATCCGGCTTCTCTTGAGGGGAAACCAGCCTGTCACCCCCTTCCAGCAGATAGCAGCTTGCTTTGTCTCTGCTCCCTCCTTCCCTGCTCCTCTGTCCACACCCTGCTGGGTTCCTCTAAAATAAATCCTAGAGTTCGTATCATTTCATCTGTGAGTGGTAGGCAGGTATCTCTAAAAGATAAAGACTCTAATTGAACGTAACCACAAGGTTATTATCACACCTAGGAGCGACGAGCAGTAACCAGCACGCACTCATTGACGTTTCCCTGTTGCTTCATGAATGTCTCCCTGCAGTTGGTTTGTCTGAACCAGGATGAAAATAAGGCCCACCAAGATTCCTCGCTGCTATGTCTCCTATTGTTTAACTTCTGACCTATGATCGCTCTTTTCCTTGCCACCTGTCAAAGAAAACAACTTTTTCTCCCCCATTTTATTATGGTAAGATGTACAACATATTTACCATCTTTTTTTTAAAGAGGTTTTTACATACACTCACTGGAGAGAAAGAGACAGAGACGGTGAGAGGGAAAGTGAGAAATGATACCCCCCACGGAGGATAGCCATGCCGCAATCCTTTCTCCACTCTCCTCCCAGGATCTCGGGCACACATGCACACATGCCCAGTGTGATTTTCTGCTGGGCCCCGGACTGGAACCGCTGTCAGCCATGTGGGAATCCAGCCATGTAACCGCTACACCATCTCCAGCCCCTCACTTTTAAGCATTCAGTTCCATCATGTTAAGTATATTTGCCATCAACCATTTCCAGAGCTATTTTATCTTGTAAAACTGAAGCTGTGGGGGTTAGCAGGTGGCACGGTGTTTAAGGCTCTGGATACTCCCACATGGCTGACCACGGTTCAAGTCCTGGACCTGGTAGCTTGCTTTCTCACTTTCCTTCTCTCTCTGTGTGTCTCTCTCTGGTCAAATTAAAATAAATGAATGAATAAATAAAATTAAGTAAATAATTCTTTTTTAAAAAGGAAGAAAAAAACTGA
>NW_006159568.1:602970-604526 GCF_000334495.1 Tupaia belangeri chinensis
GTAACTTCCCTTCTACCTCTACCACCTCCCGATGCACCCCTGCCCAGCCTAGCCCAGTCCCACCCTTGGCAACCACTTCTGTTTCTGTCTAATTTCCAATACTCTCCTGACCTCATGGACGTGGAATCCTGTAGTATTTGTCTTTTCGTGACTGGCTTGTTTCACTTAACGTAATGTCCACAAGGTTCATCCATGTTAGGGCACATCATCACAGAATTCCTCCCTCCCATCCTTAAAGACAGAATCTTTTATTCTTTTCTTCCAGAGAGAGAGTTTTTTTGCCATAGGGTGCATGCGCTCACCAGAGAGACAGGAGGTGAGACATCACCCCTAGGGGGAATGGCCATGCCGCAGTCCCTTCTCCTCCACTCTTCTCTCTGGATTATGGGCACACATGCACATGCCGGCGTGAGTTTTAAGCCACCAGGTCTGGAACTCAAACCACGGTGGACTATGTGGGAGTCCAGCAATGTAACTATTACACCCTCTGCTGGCCCTAAGACAGGATCTTAAAATATGTCACAGAATGCCATAATCTTTCCTCAGCCACCCAGCTAAGATCAGAGGTGTGTACCACCAAGTCTGGCTCGTTCTCGGGCTTTTAAAAACAAACAGACAGACAAACAAAGAAAAAAAACCCTCTCTTTTATTTTACTTGTGTTTGCCATAGGGTGCATGTGCTCACCAGAGACCGGAGCGAGAGAAGAGGGAAAGTACCCCCAGTGGGCGAGTTCATCTACAAGCCCTTCTCGTCCATTATCCCCTCCCCCCGTCAGGATTTGGGGCACACATGCACACACGCCTAGTGTGCATTCCGTGCTTCCAGGGGACAGGATTTGAACTGCAGTTGGCTGTGTAGGATCCAGCTCCCTCAAACTTAGACCATGAGGCCGGTCCTTTTCTTTCTTCCTTTCTCTCTCTTTCTCTCTTTTTTTTAAGAGTCTTGCTATGTCCCAGGCCAGCCTCAAACCCAGAATCTTCCCGTGTGGGTCAGCCTTACAGAACACCATTGTCCAGCTCCCATAGTTTCAGTTCTCGTGTTTAGGTCTTTGATCCATTTTGAATTAATTCCGGAGACCAGATTATGTGACATGTTTGTAAGCATTCCCGTGTTCTAGCGTTGGCTCCTTGCACCCCTGTGGCCGTCTAACGCTGTTCCATACCACGGGCGTAGTTACGTTCAAACCCTCGGTCAGCGTTGGCTTCAGTGCTTCGGCCAGGGCACTTCCTGAGCAGCGCTGCTTTCCTCCTACCGTGTAATGTCTGGTCATTGCTTTGGTAATGCTAAGGCTGGTCATTGGGTTCAGGGGGTCTGCTTAAACAAGTTTCTGAGTGCCCAGCGGTGGTGCAACTGTGGTGCAACTGCTTCCACATGGGAAGGGCCCCGGTTCAACCACGGTTCAAGTCCTGGACCTGGTAGCTTGCTTTCTCACTTTCCTTCTCTCTCTGTGTGTCTCTCTCTGGTCAAATTAAAATAAATGAATGAATAAATAAAATTAAGTAAATAATTCTTTTTTAAAAAGGAAGAAAAAAACTGAAGTTCTGTACCTGCTGAA
>NW_006159568.1:604563-632210 GCF_000334495.1 Tupaia belangeri chinensis
ACTTCCCTTCTACCTCTACCACCTCCCGATGCACCCCTGCCCAGCCTAGCCCAGTCCCACCCTTGGCAACCACTTCTGTTTCTGTCTAATTTCCAATACTCTCCTGACCTCAAGGACGTGGAATCCTGTAGTATTTGTCTTTTCGTGACTGGCTTGTTTCACTTAACGTAATGTCCACAAGGTTCATCCATGTTAGGGCACATCATCACAGAATTCCTCCCTCCCATCCTTAAAGACAGAATCTTTTATTCTTTTCTTCCAGAGAGAGAGTTTTTTTGCCATAGGGTGCATGCGCTCACCAGAGAGACAGGAGGTGAGACATCACCCCTAGGGGGAATGGCCATGCCGCAGTCCCTTCTCCTCCACTCTTCTCTCTGGATTATGGGCACACATGCACATGCCGGCGTGAGTTTTAAGCCACCAGGTCTGGAACTCAAACCACGGTGGACTATGTGGGAGTCCAGCAATGTAACTATTACACCCTCTGCTGGCCCTAAGACAGGATCTTAAAATATGTCACAGAATGCCATAATCTTTCCTCAGCCACCCAGCTAAGATCAGAGGTGTGTACCACCAAGTCTGGCTCGTTCTCGGGCTTTTAAAAACAAACAGACAGACAAACAAAGAAAAAAAACCCTCTCTTTTATTTTACTTGTGTTTGCCATAGGGTGCATGTGCTCACCAGAGACCGGAGCGAGAGAAGAGGGAAAGTACCCCCAGTGGGCGAGGTCATCTACAAGCCCTTCTCGTCCATTATCCCCTCCCCCCGTCAGGATTTGGGGCACACATGCACACACGCCTAGTGTGCATTCCGTGCTTCCAGGGGACAGGATTTGAACTGCAGTTGGCTGTGTAGGATCCAGCTCCCTCAAACTTAGACCATGAGGCCGGTCCTTTTCTTTCTTCCTTTCTCTCTCTTTCTCTCTTTTTTTTAAGAGTCTTGCTATGTCCCAGGCCAGCCTCAAACCCAGAATCTTCCCGTGTGGGTCAGCCTTACAGAACACCATTGTCCAGCTCCCATAGTTTCAGTTCTCGTGTTTAGGTCTTTGATCCATTTTGAATTAATTCCGGAGACCAGATTATGTGACATGTTTGTAAGCATTCCCGTGTTCTAGCGTTGGCTCCTTGCACCCCTGTGGCCGTCTAACGCTGTTCCATACCACGGGCGTAGTTACGTTCAAACCCTCGGTCAGCGTTGGCTTCAGTGCTTCGGCCAGGGCACTTCCTGAGCAGCGCTGCTTTCCTCCTACCGTGTAATGTCTGGTCATTGCTTTGGTAATGCTAAGGCTGGTCATTGGGTTCAGGGGGTCTGCTTAAACAAGTTTCTGAGTGCCCAGCGGTGGTGCAACTGTGGTGCAACTGCTTCCACATGGGAAGGGCCCCGGTTCACATCCTGGGGACTCCCTGTACGCTATGAGCATATGCACATGCCCAGGGTCCAGGCCGACTGAGGCACAGGGTGGATTGTGCATGGGGACCCTGTTGAGGGTTTCTCTCGCCATCTCTCTCTCTCCTGAAAGAACTAAATAAACTAAAAAAAAAAAAAAAAGAAAAACCCTCCATACAGATGGCTGAGCTTCAGCCCCCGTGTGTCTGATTCAGAAGGTCTGGAATGGAGCCTGAGAGAGTGTAATTCTCACAGGTCCCTGCTGAGACTGCCTTTTGGGGCCCGGCTTTGAGAGTCCCTGCACGCATGATGGGTTTCTGTGCTTGCTGCCTTATGCACACTGGCCTCACCTGGGAAGCCCATGCAGCCCTGCTGCCTGGGTCCCACACCCCGTGATCCACCCAGATGTCTAATGGGGACTCGTGGGTGCTAGCCACTGCTCTGTGCGTTGGTGCCGTTTCCTGAAGCATGTGGAGAGCAGTAACTGAATTAGGCGCCTCTGAGCCCCCAGCACTGCTCCAGCACAGGGCCCGGCACAGGGTGACGCTACGCCAGTACTGGATGAAGACTGGTCATTGAACAAAGACTACACACGCCGCCCATGACAAACCTGCTTAGATGTTTTCCCCTTTGAAATAGTCTAGCCTCTGGTTCAGGATGTTGGGTTCTTTAAGAAATCAGTTTAGGGATCAGCACATGGCCTAATGGTTACATCACTGGACTCCCACGCAGTCAACCACAGTTTGAGTCCTAGACCCGGCAACTTAAAACTCACACTGGGTATGTGTACTTGTGTGCCCAAAATCCCAAGAGGAGAATGAAGAAGTAGAGATTGTGGTGTGGCTATGTCCCCTGGGGGGGTGATTTCTCACTTTCTGTCTCTGTCTCTCTGGCGAACACACACACCCTATAGAAAAAAAATCTCTCTTATGGTTTTTTTTTTTTGGGGGGGCGGGGGAGGTTTTTGTCGTAGGGTGCGTGCACTCGCCAGACACAGAGAGACAGAAAGCGAGAAATCACCCCACAGGGTATGGCCACACTGCAATCCCTTCTCCTCCATTCTCCTCTCGGGATCCTGGGCACGCACACACACGCGCCTGGCGTGAGTTTTAAGCCACCAGGTCCAGGACGCAAACCGCAGTCGACCACATGGGAGTCCAGTGACATAGCCATTACGCTAACTGCTGGTCCCTTCTTAAATTAAAAAAAAAAAAAGAAAGAAAAGAAAAGAAAGACAGAGAAAAAGGAAGAAAGAAAAAGAAATCGGTTCTAGGGCCTTCTAGACCCCAGGCAAGCAGTCAAAGTCAGAGCTACCAGGGACTTAACAATAGAACCTTACATGTGAACCAAATCAAAACAGCCCCTTAGTGCTCCAGGGTGGTGGAGGCAGAGCGACCAACTTGTCCTTCTTTGCCTGGGACTTTCCCAGCTTAGCACAAAAATCCCACATCCCAGAAACACCTCCGCAACCCAGGATAGCTGGTCACCCTACTTCTTGCTTTGTAGGAGGGAAGAAACTAGCCCTGTGGGGTTGAACCCGGCAGTCCCAGCTCCCTGGATCCCTCATATCCCTTCAGACCTTGCTGCTGGCCGTTAGGAGGTAAAAATAGGCCAGTGTACCAAGATGGTGCTTTACACAGGCCCTGGCCCGTGCATGTTGACAGAGACCAGCTGGGGATTAAAAGGACTTCCTGGGGAGAAGTAGCCAGACTGCGGTTTCTTTTCTGCCGGGTGAGAAAGGAAGGCTCCAGGGGAAGTTGGTTACGGAGTCCGCCTTGACAGCAAGGCAGCCTTGACCCCAAAGGAACACTGGCTTCCTGAGCTAGATAGGAGCCCCTTGGGTGGGTCAGAGGCCCCATAACATTCTGGATGGTTCAGAAAGGCGTTTTCCCCTCAGGTTTGGGGTCAAGGCCAGGATCAGGGTAAACTCAGACTTGGTGCTCAGTGTGCTAACGCTTGGTGCTTGCAGAGCACTTCAGATAGAGTGTTCTCTACGCTTACTGTCCGTAACCTTTCTCATTGTTTAAAATGACTTCTAAATTATGGTTCTGATCGCCCTCTATTAACTGTGGCGATGACGTAAGCATGGCGGGTCAGACCCTCTCATGAGACACACACACAGAGGGCCGCTCACTTCCCGCAAAGTCAGATTTAAAGAGGAAAAAAACAACAGTAAAACTTCCAGCATTAGATGTAGAGCCACAAACTTACTGAGGGACAGTGATGGCCGGCTCTGCCAGGTCCCCACCCACCTACCCTGGATGTTTCAAGACCAAATCAGGTAATTTCCTTCCTTCCCTGAGGCCGTAAACAGTGCAATTACTGAATGATCTATAATTCTGATTGATACCACACCCAGTTTGGGTTCAGTTTCTGCCACCCTACAGCTAACCCTTGTCCTGCAATGATTCCAGGGCCAGGTGCAGAAGAGGGGCCTTTGGCAGCAGGCAGGAAAATGCCTGTCTCTGTCGCACACACGCACACACACAGTGACACACACGTGTGTCAGACAGGAGCACATGCCATAGCAGGATGAGGGGCTCTGGACCAGGACCCAGCCTCAGACCAGCACGGTTTTGGTCCAGTTGCTTTCCCTGTGATGGTCTCCATGTTCCCATCATGCAATGGGGACAGTAATCCCCACCAACCTCGCGGGACATCCTTTGTGAGAAGGAGGGGATCAGCAGCGAACCATCACACTATTGGGCTTGAAGAAATCAACTCAATGCAATGTTAAGCCCAGAGATGACTGAGCTCTTTTGGGGTGGGGAATTCACAGCCCCCAGCCTAATCACTTGGGGTGGGGCCCTGCCAGGTATGTGTGGGATGGCAGAATTAACCCACCCCTCGCTTTGTGCCAAGTGCCACACCTGAGAAGGCCTCCCGTGGCTTTGATGTGGGCCCAACCCAGTGGGATGGGCAGGGCAGGACTGTGGGCAAGGCAACTCCTGTTCTCTGAATTGCTGAGTCATTAAATCATGCAGGCATCGATACACACACACACGCACTCCTGCACACGTGTGCTTGTGTGTGTGTACACAGACATTCAACACCCAGATGCACGCATGCATACACACTTGTACAGTTGTGAACATCCTGGTGAGTGCACTGCTCATGCACAGGCATGCGCACATGGGCTGACATGCATGCACAGCTTCATATGCCCATACTGAGCACAAGAGAAGAGACAGTGGCCTTGTTACTTGATGTCTTTTCCACTTGGGCTTTTCCTTCTGTGGCAGCAGGTCTGGAAGGACCTCGCAGTGGGGATAGGGGCTGGGGTGAGGAGAGGAGCTCGGCGAGGAGGGGCAGAAATGGTGTCGACTGCTGGCTGCTTCATCCGGGGAGGCCAACAGCCCCCTTTCCAGAAAGGATCCACTTAGCTTCCTGGGCTCATTTTCCTTCTCTGTAAGTGGGGCTGATCATGGTCATGACGCTTCCTCCCGGGGGGCAAGTTGAGATCCAGTGTGTCAGTCATCTGTAGGAACTGGAGGCAGAGCTGGGTTTAACCCCCCGTTCTCCCATTTACTTAGCCGTGCCAGCTGGCTACTTGCCTAGCCTGTCTAACTCCGCCCCTGCACAACCTGGCTACTTGCCTAGCCTCTCTACCCCCACCCCTGCACCCGTGATGGGGGTCGGGGGCACGTTCATACGTGGGGAGCCCTGGCACGTAGCAAGCTCTCAGAATTTTAGACTGTGAGCTCAAGAAGCTGTGGCTCGGGCTTCCTGGCTTCCTGGTTCCTCCTGGCCCAGGAGCGCCCTTGGATGCTGGCCAAGCCCCTGGGTGTGCCCACAGGTGCACAGACAGACTGTGAAGGGGAAGTGCTGGAGTGGACAGAGGGATCCGGACTGCTGATCATGTCCGCTGTAGCAACCACGGCTGCCCCCTCACTCCGCAGCCCACCCTGTGCACTCAGGCACCAAGTCTAGCTGACCCCGTCTCCTTGGTGTTTTACGAACACATCCCCACCTGCTCCCTCGACTGCCCTACTGCAGCCTGGTGACCTTTGCCTCTCACCTGTTGGAGCCTTTCTGCCATGCAATATCCAGAAGAAGCCATCCAAAGTTGAATCTGGTCCTCCCACTCCCCTCCTTTAATCCCTTTCCAGTACCCTCCACGGCCACGTTCCTGAGGGGACCTGGGACATCTGGGAACTGCTTCTCTCTGGCTACCACAAGCACAGGCCGCCGTTGGCTGTCTCTGTGGGCTGGACCTTCATGGGGCAGTGTATTAGTGAGGACAGGCAAGCTATGGCCCGTGACGAAAGATCCCAGATCATGGCGGTTCGCTCTACAAGTTTCTCTGTCCTGTGTCAGCTGATGGAGATGCTCTGCTCCACACAGACCCTCAGGGCTGCACCATCTGTGGCTGCTCCACCTGGAACACGCCTTCTCCCTTTAGCTAAGGACGAGAGTCACAGGCTAGTCTTACTGCTTGGGCCCAGAAGTAGCACAGATCACTCCCTCCCATACCCACTGGCCAGAACCAGTGCGTGACAGCCTACCTGCAAGGGGGCTGGGCCCAGGGAAAGCAATGGGTTTCCTAATGGACATCGCCACCTGCCACAAAGTGCACTCCCCCAACTCCCAGCAGTTGCTCAAGGTGAGACAGAGCTGGGGGCCTGGGACAGGGCCTGCTGACTTGCCCCACTTTCCCACCCCAGCCTGGCCCAAGGCAATTCCTCAGTTTCCACTTACTTGCCAAGACCCTAAGGAAGGTCATTGTCCTTGCTGTCCCTTTCCAAGAGGACCCCCAGTACTGTTTCTCTCGGGACCCAGTATGGAGAAAAGGTGTGTTGCTCCTTTGCAAATGCTGACTTTCATCTTGTAGAGACTACATTCCTCTCTGATTCTGTTTCCCTTGTCAAATTGACCACCAGGAAGCTCAAATCTGAGCTCCACCTCTGTGTGGAGGACTGGCACCAGCACTGTCAGTAACTTAACGGCATTTTTTTCTCTTCCCCCATTTCCTCGACCGTGGCTTTTCCCTTTCATCTATCTTGTCCTCTAGATTTCTGTAGGTGTTCTTAAATTTTTTCTAGCATCCGATGGGCAGTAATTAATTCGTTCCCACATTCTGTGCTGCTTCCTGTAGGTTTGGCAAATGCAGCTAGGGTTTTGGGCAAAGTTCCCAAAGGGAGAGTTGAAATTCTTGAGCATCATGGATAGACCCGCACCCATGAGGCCGATGATCTACCTCGGGCCGAGTAAAGGGTAGACTCGGGCCCCAATCACTGTGTGCTGCCTGAGGCCACACAATCTGATCCCTGTCTAGAACCATGCAGGGACCACCTGCCCAGGATGGGCAAGCTACGTCTCTGTCCTGACCAGCGTGGAGCACAGGCAAACATCCCCTCCCCTGGGTAGCTCTGGGGGCTGGGGTAGGCCGACGCTGTGCCCACACTCCCGGAGCAGAGCCCTAGGCCTCTCCAAGGAATCTCAAGCTCTTACAGAATGTGAGACTGACTCCGAACTCCAAATCAGGGCAGCCCGAGTTAGGGACTAAGGTCAGGGAGGAGAGAGGACCGTGTGCTATCAGGGGGGCTCTTAGGAGGAGGTGCTCGGGAGCTGGGAAAGAGGAGGGTTTGGGGTTTTGGAGATAGGAATGGGGCTGAGGGGATGGGAAGGACAAGCCAAGCGCTGGGAAAGGCCAGGACTGGAAATGCAAGAGCAGGTACAGGGGAGACCGGAAGGTACCGTCTAGAGGATGAGGGAGAAAGTGCATCTTGGAACATGGAACGAGGCCTGACCAGAGGCCTTGCATGCCAGGCTGAGGCGTTGGCCTTGGTCCTGGGCGGCGATAAATGGGAAGCTCAAGGGGTGATGCGAGGTGGGGCAGGGGTGGAGGCGCAACCAGGCCTGGAGTCCAGAAGGCAAAGAGGAGGCCACTGGTGAGACCTGGACCCTCTCACAAGCCGTTCACCATCCAGCCCTACACACCCCTGCAGCCCGCGTTCTCGTCACTGCTACCACCCAGTTTGTGTGTTTACGTGTGTGTATACGTATATATCACATGTATTGGTTTTTTTTTTGAGAGAGATTTTCATTGTAGGGCGCATGCGCTCGCCAGACAGACAGAGAGAGAGAGACATAGAGACAGAAAGCAAGAAATCACCCCCCAGGAGGGATGGTCACGCCGCAGTCCCTTCTCCTCCATTCTCCTCTCGGGATCTTGGGCACGCATGCACACGCGCCCGGCGTGAGTTTTAAGCCACCGGGTCCGGGACGCGAACCGCGGTTGACTACGTGGGAGTCCAGCGACATAGCCATTACGCTAACTGCTGGTTCCCTACCACATGTATTGTTTATATATGAAGGGAAATTTATATTTATACATTTTATATGTAAGCTTAAGTTTGGCTATAGGGCACATGTACTCACCTGAGAGAGAGGGAAAATGAGTTATCAACGCCCCCAGCCCATGGCCACTCTGCAATCCCTTCTCCTCCACTCAGCTCTCGAGATTTGGGGCACACGTGCACACACACGCACATACATACCTGGAGTGTTTTTCAAAGCATTGGATCTGGGACTTGAACCGTTCAGTCAGCCATGTGGGATCCAACAGCCTTAGCTCCCTTGTCTCCAGCTGGCCCTGTTTTTCCTTCCGAACCTTTCCTTGCTCCTATCACTAAACCACACGCGGTTCCCCAGACGTTCCACGTTTGCTTCTGTCTCGGGGTCTTCACTCAGGCTGCTCCATTTTTCTGACTTCCTCCTCCCACCTTGTCCTGCCCACATGGCCAGCTCCTACTCATCTTTCAGTTCACAGCTCAAGTGTCGCTTCCTCTAGGAAGCCTTCCTGACTGCCATGTACAAACCCCCATTCTCACCCATGGTGCGTGGGGTCTCCTATAAGAGCTGGGCTCAGGCCTCATGTCCCCAAACCCCCAGGGCCTGGCACAAGGCCTGCTCACACGTTGGTGCCCGGTAAACACGGAGTGAACAAATAGAAGGCGGGTGACAAGCACAGGACGCTCGCACGCGTGGACGGTAACAGTGGTGGCAACCGCTGCTGTCAATCAGGTGTCTGCCATGTACCGAGGGGTCGAGTCCATCATCCAGTTTCAGCCTCATGACAAGGCTGTGAGGCAGGTGTGTTTGGCAGAAAAGGAAGCCGGGACTCCAGAGGTTTAAGTCGCTTGCCAGTCAAGGCAGTAAGGGACAGAGCTGGGACTGGAGCCCTGGCAGGCTGGCTGTGGGGAGTGTTTGTAGCCTCTTAATGAGGCTGAGGGGCTGGGGCAGGGGGCTGCCTGATGAGTCGGTGGGTGGATGAGATGTGGGTAGCAGCGAGTTCTCCAGGGTTTTCCTGTCCTTTGTGTTCACATGTGAAGATGAAAGGCTCTGGAACAGGTCAGTGGCAATTGTACACCATCCTCCCAGCTCACCGGGCTGTAGGGTAACACGGTTATAGCCGGTTTACTGGTCTGCCCCTCGGAGCACGTCACTGTCCAGGTGGGGCTGCTCTCCTGGTCGTGCCCTCTCACCTCTTCCGCGGGTGGGATAAGAGGGATCCGAGTGTCCCGCCACCAGGGCAGAGACCCTCATGCCTTTGTCCCGTTTGTCTCCTGCAGATGTCATGGCACCCCCAATACCGGAGCTCCAAATTCCGCCACGTCTTCGGCAAACCAGCCAGCAAGGAGAAATGCTACGACTCAGTGCCCATCACTTGCAGTGTTCACGACAATCACTTCTGTGCCGTGAACCCCCACTTCATTGCGGTTGTGACTGAGTGTGCTGGCGGGGGGGCCTTCCTCGTCATCCCCCTGAACCAGGTAAGGACACCTGTCATGCTAGGACCCAAACAGGTCTCTGAAGACAGCACAGGACACAGGGGGACAGTAGAAGGAGTCTGGGTTTCTCTTCCCATGTGTCATTTAAATCCTGGCTGTGTGACTTTGGGTAAGTCATTTGATCTATTTTTTATTTATTTTTTAAAGAGATTTTTGCTATAGGGCCCATGCACTTACCAGAGAGACAGAACGTGAGAAATCACCCCCCAGAGGGGATGGCCACACCGCAATCCCTTCTTCTCCATTCTCTATTTGGGATCTTGGGCACGCACACACACACACACACACGCCCAGCATGAGTTTTAAGCCACCTGGTCTGGGACTCGAACCATAGTCGACTATGTGGAAGTCCAGCAATGTAACCATTATGCCAGCTGCTGGTCCCTTTATTATTTTAACTTGCTAGAGGGCATGTGCACTCACCAGAGAGAGAAAGTAAGAAAGCAAGAAAGCATCCCTATGAGCCATAATCACACCACAATCCCTTCTCCTCCATCTCTCCCTCATTTGGGGATTTTTGGGCGTGTACACGCACATATACACATTGCGTGTTCTTCGAGCTGCCAGGTCTAGGACTTGAACTGTGCAGTTGGCCATGTGGAATACAGCTGCCTTAACCACCAGGCTGGCCCCATTTTTCCTCTTCATGCCTCAGTTTTCTCATGGGGAAAAATAAGCCTATCCTGGGATTTCAGCTTCCAGCAGTTGGCCTAGCTGTTCCTAGGACCTCCCCTCCTCTCTGCAAAATAATCCCGGAAACTAATTCATCCCAGAATAAAATATGAGACAGCAAAGCATTCATGGAAAAAAGAAATTAAAGTGCAAGTTTATTTGGGTGCAAAATTTTTAAAAAGTGAAACCCCCACATAGGTTTTCATAATATGCATTTTCTAGGAACTTTTTGAATATCCCTTATAGAATTTTAAATGCTTTTCTGGGCTCATAGGAAACTGAGAAAATCTCCAAAGCCACCTACAGCCTACCAAAAAAAAAAAGGAAACAAATGTTGAGCCAAAACCTAGCCAGGAGAGGTGAACAGGAAGTGAACAGGAAGAACAGGCTTGTCCCGAGGGCCACTGTAGGCAATTTATTGATATTTGATCAGTCTTGACCCCAAAATATGACAGACTCATAAAGAACAGCCTGATAGCAGATCTTTGAGGATCCCGACCCTGAGTCTCTGCTTTAAGGTAGGCCGTCTGAGGGGTGAGGGATCCGGGGTGAGGAGTTCTCTGCTCTAGTTCCCAGGAGAGGAGGAATGAAGCTCTCCAGAGAAAGCGTTCCTGATGTAGGCAGGATTCCCACAGAGTAAGTTAAGCTCGGGGAAACACCAGTCCACTAAGATCACCCAGCATGTACACCACGGGTATGTTAACTAAAACAAGGAAGAGCAGACTGAGACCCCAAAGGACTGCAGAAGTTCAAATCAGAAATAGGGATTAGAATCTCACAGACCGGGCTTTCTGGTCACCCTGCAGCTGAGTTGGAAACCAGTAACAGAGGGTACCTGTTAAACTCCCAGGCAATAAAAATTGAAAAACATGTTTCTACATAACTTAAAGACCAATGGATGGGGCTGGCAGGTGGCATGGTGGTTAGGGGTGTTGGACGCTCACATGACCGATCATGGTTTGAGTCCTGGACCTGGAAGCTTGCTTTCTCACTTCTCTCTCTCTCTGTCTCTCTGTCCCTCTTCTCTCTTCTGTCCCTCTCTGGTCAAATTTAAAAATAAGTAAATAAATAAATAAAGTTAAATAAAATAATTCTTAAAAAAAATTAAAAAGACCGAAGGATAATTAAAATGGAAATGTAGAAGTAGTCGGAAGTAAATGATAATGAAATACATCACAAACTTACGGATGTGGGGGCCAGATGGTGGTGCCTCAGTAAAATGCAGTGTGCTGAGAGGTGGACCCATATGGGAAAGTTCTAGGTTCACATCCAGAGTCTCAGTGTGCTGGGGACATGTGCGCCCACCATCTGGGGGCTGCTTGAAGTCAAGGTAAATCATGGCATCAAGACTCTGTTGCCTGTCTCCTCCCCCCTTCCCCCTTTTCAGTAATGTAAATAACAACAACAACAAACTTATAGGATGCAGGAAAAACATATAGCACTAATACTTATATTAGAAAAGGAGAAGTCTGAAAATGAATGATTGAACATTCAACCTAAGAAGTTGGAACTAGGTCTTTGGAAGTGAGGAGCCAGATGCGTACAGTTATGTGCCAAAGCGGAAGGAGGAGGCTGCTGAGGTCCTAAAGAAGAAGCCTCTAGTCATGGGCACACAGGCACTAAACCAACCAGCAAGTTAAAATAATGGAATGACTTGTTTGGACCAGCTTAATATAGTGCAGGTTTTGAAAGCCACTGAAATGAAAGGGATGAAGAGTCAGCCTGGCTGTGATGTGTGGGCACAGCAAGAAATCTTCAGCCAAGAATTAAGAATTCGTATGCGGGGGCCAGCAGGTGGCGTAGTGGTTAAGGTGCTAGACTCCCACAGGGTCGACTGCAGTTTGAGTCCTGGACCCAGCAGCTTGAAATTCACCCTGGGCACGTGTGTGTGCATGCCTAAAATCCTGAGGGGAGAATAGAAGAGAAGGGATTGCAGTGTGAACATTCCCCTCTAGGGGGTGATTTCTTGCTTTCTGTCTCTGTTTCTCTCTCCAGCAAGTGCATGTGCCCTAATAGCAAAAATCTTTCTCGGAAAAATTTCAAAAAAGAATTCACACATGAGAGAGTGCAGGTAGACCTCTGTCACCCTGTAAACTGAAAGGGCTTTTACGATGGCAGCAGGCATGTGGCTTATGCTTTGCAAGGTTGCTGGGTGAGTGTTCATAGGATAGAAGATGAAACGTTGAAATTTAATAAATTGCTGCAGATCTGGGGGGAAAAAAGAAGTTAGAACTTGAACAACAGAGTAAACCCAAAGAAAGTCTAAGGAAGGAGATATTAAAAATCGGGTAGCAATGTGGAAATATATATATATATAAAGATATACTAGAAATCATCAAAAAAGCCAAAAGTTGTTTCTCAGAAGAGTCTAATAGACAAGCCTCTGGGAAGACTGGTCAAAAATAAACGACAAAGTACACATACACCAAGAACAACAAAACGTGCCTGCCAATGGCAGGGTGAGGGCGGCTAGATCCCACGTGACAGGCTGTGTGGTTCAAGTCCCAGCCCCATCGGCTTGAGAGACAGTAGGCATGTGTGCATGTATGTGTGCATGCCCCACATCCTGAGAGGAGTGTGGAGGAGCAGGGATTGCAGTGTGACCATCCTCCCTGGGGAGAGAGGGGGTACTTTTTCACTCTCTCTCTTTCTGTGTCTCTCTCATGCTCTCTAGCAAATTAAAAAGAAAAGAACAAAAAAAGGCAATAGAACAGCAGAGATTTTTCTTCCTCCCCCAAATTTCTGCAGTAGGACACCTCGCCCTGACTATTCGGATTAGAATCATTTGTGTTCTGCTGGTACCTCCTGCCTTCCTTGGAATCGAGGGGTACTTTCTCACTCTCTCTCTTTCTGTGTCTCTCTCATGCTCTCTAGCAAATTAAAAAGAAAAGAACAAAAAAAGGCAATAGAACAGCAGAGATTTTTCTTCCTCCCCCAAATTTCTGCAGTAGGACACCTCGCCCTGACTATTCGGATTAGAATCATTTGTGTTCTGCTGGTACCTCCTGCCTTCCTTGGAATCGAGGGTTGGGGGAGAATCGGTTCTTTGTCTATCCACAGATTACGTTGTGGATGCATAGCTGATGCTCCTGGTTTTCCCGGACTGGACGGATTACCTAGTGGTTGTGCACTGGATACGTAGGGAGGGCATTCAGTGGTACAGGGAACGGCGTGAGCAAAGGCCCAGAGGAAGGACTAACCGGGCAGGCACCACTTCACAATGGAGACATTCTGAGAAACACGTCGCTAGGTGGATCTGTCCTTGAGCAAACAGCGCAGGGTGTACTCATGCAGCCCCAGATGTTATGAGCCATGACACTCCAGGCTCTGTGGTCCTACGGCACCGCCATGATGGGTGCATCCGTAACACGTCGTTACACAGCACGGGACTGTGTGCATGTAGAATGTCCATGTGATGTAGGAAGCAGTCTGGCCAGAACAAATCACCTGTGAGGGAGAGAGGAAGGGAAATACCCCAGAGAGTGGACTGGGGCCAGGTGACAGGAGCCTTGCACGCCGGGGTGGGTCATGTGAGTCATATTCCAGAGTGAGGACATGTTTCAAGCTGGGAAGAGACGAGGGTGACAAGGGGTTTATAGGAAGACTTGAAGACCAGAACTGGCAGAACCCCTGGCATGCCTCATGTGACTCTTTGTTTCCTCAAGGTCTAGGTGCTTGTGATTGCTTAGTAATTAAATAAGTAATTAATTGGCTTCAGTTCTTCTGACCCCAGCTCTTTCAGAACTTACGTGAACAGTTTCTATCTTACATGAGCTACTCAGTATAAATACTAACAACTGATGTACGGAAAATAAGTTGGTTTGATGTGATAGAGTCTGACCTGGTTGGGGACCAGGGATGGTCCAGGAAGGCATTTCTGGGGAGGCAACCCTTGAGCAGAGAGTCCCTTAAGGCTCTCGGGGTGTTCAGGCAGAGTGACTAGTAAGTGTGAAGGCTCCAAGGCGGGAACCTGTGGCTGTGTTTGGCGGTGTTACCTGATTTAGAGCAGTGGGAAGTGAGGGCAAAGATGGAGCAAGGCCCAGACTGATGGTGCAGGCCAGGTGCACCGGGCTCTGTTCTAACCGCGGCTGGCAGCAAAGCGTGGAGCTGCTTCTCCTCACACTTCAGCGCTCAGGCAGATTCTGTTACAGTGCCTCTGAAGTGGGCCCAGAGAATCTGCATTTCCAGAAACTCCAGGAGCTGCAGACAAAATGCAAGCTGCCCCATTAAATTTGAATTTGGGATAAACAGAAAATAATTTTTCATCTTTAAAAATAAACATATAATATAATATTTAATTATATTTAGTATAATATATAAATTTAACATAACTATAGATTTTTTTCAAATTTGCTGCAAGATGCAGGTTGCTCGCCAGAGAGAGACAGAGAGAAAGAAAATGAGAATGCACCACCCCAAGAAAATGGCTTCCCTTTACTGTAATTCCTTCTTTTTCATTCTCCTCTTGGAATTTTGGGCACACATGTACCTGTGCCCAGTGTGTTCCTCAAGCTGCCAGGTCCAGGATTTGAACTGCTCAGGTAGCCGTGTGGGACCCGTGTGGGTTAAGGTGGTTAAGCCACCTTAACCACCACACCAACAGTTGGCCCCAATTTTTTCACTATTTAAAAAAATAAAAAGTATTATTCATTTTATTTACTATTACTATTCCTTTCCAATTTGCTACAGGGCATGCACACTCACCAGAGAGAGACAGAAAGAGAGGGGAAAGTGAGAAAGCAAGTCACCAGGTCTGCAACTCAAACTGCAGTTGGCTATGTGGCTGTCCAGCACCTTAACCACCACTCCTCCTGCTGGCCCAACTTTTTCACTATTTTAAAGTTAAACTTTTTATTTTGAGATCATTGTAGACTCACAAGCAGTGGTAAGAAATAGGAGAGCAGAGAGCCAGGCGGTGATGCGGCAGTAACCCTGCAGGACCCACGTGGAACAGTTCTGTGTTCACACGGGCAGTCTGGCTTGTGGTCTGAGTTAGCTGAGCGGGGCTGGGGAGAAGGATCATGGCATAACCATGGGAGTGCTTGTCTGTCTGTCTTTCTATGTCTCTGTCATGGAATGAAAGAAATAAAACTTAAAATAAAGAAAAAGGATGAAAAAAGAAAAGGGCCAGCTTTATACCCTCATGATTAAGGGAGTCAGATGCCGGACCAGCAGGTGGCATGGTAGTCAAGACGCTGGAATCCCCCACATGGCTGAATGTTGCTCAAGTCCTAGTCCCGGCGGCTTGAAAATCACAGCAAATATATATATATAGTAAGTGTGAAGGCTCTGAGGTGGGAACGTGTTGTTTTATTTCGTTTTAAATGAGCCATATCCCACATGGCCAACAGCATGGTTCAAATCCCAGCCTTTGTGGCTTAAAAAAACACACCGGATACAAGTGTGTGCATGCTCCAAATCCCTACAGGATGGAGAAGTGGAGAGAACGTTTTTGGGGTCATCTCTTGGCACTGTCTTCAGCAGAATGAGTCCTAGGTGCGGAGACCTTTAGCCTTTCTTGTCTCTGGTCTCTTGATGAGATTCCTAGGGAGGAGGATTAATTCAACTACATTTCTAAAGAAGGGACTCTCAGCCTGGTAAGTGGATTCCATAGAGAAAGAGCCTCTTTGCGTGTGTGGTGGGGAGAAAAGACAGGTCATGGGGACCTTGACTGCGAGATGATCTGCAGACCTCAGCACGCCAAAGCGCAGGCGTCTGGGGTGCTGGTTTCTGCACCCCGGCTGTACAGCGAGATGAGGTTCAGTGAGATGACTTTCCGAAGGACGTGACAGTGGGTGAGCACCAGCCGGGCAGCCCTGTGTGTGGCCTTGGAGCCCAGTCTCGGGGGCTTCTGCGGCAGAATCAGATTTCCGTGGGCTCCTCGTAGTTACCAGGGATCCCGCTCCACGCAGGAGAGCGGGTGAGTGAAGAGGGAGAGGACAAGCTAGCTAATGATGTAGTAAAGTAGAGAAGGCAGCGTCTAGATTGGAAGAGGGCCGGGCAGCCACAGCATCCCGGAAGCACCTGAGGGGCCCGGCTGCCTGGCAGTGTCAAGTGTCCCAAAGGGAAGGACACCACTGCAGTCAAGGGCCCTCCCTCTGGCACACTGTGACCTAGGGTGAGCCTGCAGGAGGGAGGCTGCTAGGTGATTTCGCAACCTGTGCCTGCAGCCTTGGCAACGCGACTGTGCTCAGGGAACAAAGGCTGCTGCGGAAGTGTGGGGGAAGGCAGGGAGAGGCCAGGTGTGGGCTCCTGCCCCCGGGCCCAGTCTGCAGCAGAGCCACCCCAGAGGAGCAGGGGGGTGGGCCTTGCTATGCGGTAGAGTGGGGAGGACAGGGAGGAATGAAAGAGAGGGCAAGGCCTGGGGGTGGGTCCTGGAACACTGCTGGGGCCAGAGGGCCTGTGGGCCTGAGAGGTGGCTCAGAGAAAGGGGGACAAGGGGACTTCACTGCCGGCCCGGCTGACTCTCAGACCTACGTCTGGCCACCTCGCTCCCCTGCTCAAACACCACCAGGACTCCCTATTGCCTTCCTCATCAGAGCCTTCCCCCCCACCCCCGGCATGCCCCCTGACACAGTTTGCACCCGAATGCTTCTGTTGCATGTCCCTGTCCCCGCTGCACCAAGTGCCCTTCTACAAGTGCCCGGCTTCCCTGGCCTGGTTACTTTAGAAGTCTCTGGGTTCTAGGCCTCTGTTCTGTCTGAAAAAGAACATACTCAAAGAATGGGGTCCTCTGCACTCAGATACCTGGAGCTGGCTGAGACAGGGCCAGCCCCCAAAAGGCAGAGCAAGGACAACAGGGAGGAGTTGGGGGGAGTGTGGGGGGCCCCAGGAGGACATGAGCTCCCCATCCTGAGCTAACCAAGGAGGGTTACCAGGTAACCTCTACCCCAACCCTAGGGTACTACAGGAAACCCTCCGCATGCTCACCTCTGTGCTCACAGGAGAAGGGAGGGGAGGAGGGGCCTGTGCCCTCCCTCCCCATGGGAATGTGACATGTATAGTAGGGGTGTGTGTGTTCCCAGGGTGGAGGTCATGTGCTCCACTCATCCCCTCCTCTGCTCAGCCCTGGCCTCTGCTGGAGCCCCCGACCCCCATCTCACCCCCTCCAGTCTCGATATGGCTCCTCCGCCCTCTTGTCCATCTCCCCACAGCGTCCAGCCGTGAGCTCTGCTTGGGCTGAATGGACTCCATGCCCACTGCCTCGCCCCTCTTGCCTGGCCTCCTTGCTCATCCTGTCCTCCAACCTCCTTCGCCCCGGACTGCTTTAGGGTACTCTCTTCTTTTTTTTTTATTTAAGAAAGGTTTTTGCTGTAGGACACATGCGCTCTCCTGAGAGACAGACAGAAAGACAGAAAGCGAGAAATCACCCCCAAGAGAGGATGGCCATGCCACAATCCCTTCTCCTCCATTCTCTTTTTGGGATCTGGGCACACATGCACACATGGCCAGCATGAGTTTTAAGTCGCCAGATTCAGGACTCACACCATGGTCGATTATGTGGGAGTCCAGCAATGTAACCACTACGCCATCTGCTAGTCCCAGGGTACTTCCTTTTTCTTCTTCTTCTTTTTTGTTTTAGAGTTATTTTATTGACTTTTATTTATTTATTTATTCATTCTAATTTGACCAGAGAGTGCAAGAGAGAGGGAAAGTGAGAGGGCAAACTGCTGGGTCTGGGACTCGAACCATGGTTAGCCATGTGGGAGTCCAGCGCCCTTAAACACCAGGCCACCTGCCAGCCCCAGGTACTTCCTTCTTAACACCTGCTTTTTTTGAATTGAAATGCCTCCACCTGGCTTGATCCAAGTAATCATTCTTTAAAGTCCAACATAAAGGCCTCCTCCTCCAGGAAGCCTCTGACTCACCCCAGGCTCTCTCTCTGCTTTGTCTCTGAGCAAGCCTTTATATTACCTCTTGCCTCCTCCACAGGACAGGTGGCTCCCATAGGACCGAGACCACAGGTGCCCCTTGTCTGCTGTCACCTGTACCCAGTGTGTGCTATGGCACATAGTGGGTGGCGAGGCCAGCAAGAAGGAGACCAGGCACTGAGGCAGCTTGGTTCTGTCATGTCCTGGCTCTGTGGCCTGCAGTACATGACGTCGACCTGTCTGACCCTCAGTTCCTCAGCTCCTGCACTTGTGATGGGGATCCTCGCACGACCGCCTGCGGGCGATTGGCAGGTAAAGCAGACCCTGTGAGCAAAGCACCTGGCACTGGGCCTGGCATATATTCGACTCCCTACATTATGGCCCCCAAAGAAAAGCATTCAAAGGGCCAGCAGAGGGCATGGTGGTCAAGGTGCTGGACTCCTACATGGTCCACCACAGTTTGAGTCCTGGACCTGGTGCCTTTAGAATCTCTCTAGGCCCCTGAAAACATACCGAGCAACAGTAAAAACTGGGTAATTGTGATTAGCTGTGGTGAATTTATACTGGCTAATTTTTTTTTTGAGAGGGTTTTGCTATAGGGCGCATGCCTTCGCGAGACAGAGAGAGACAGAGGGACAGAAAGCGAGAAATCACCCCCACACACACACACCACAATCCCCTCTCCTCCGTTCGCCTCTCGGGATCTTGGGCACGCACGCACACACGCCCGGCGTGAGTTTTAAGCCACCGGGTCGAGGATGCGAACCGTGGTCAACCACGTGGGAGTCCAGTGACATAGCCATTACGCTAACTGCTGGTCCCTATACTGGCTAATTTATGGGGCACTCACCACGTAGCAGGCACTGTCTTAATTGCTTTACATGTATTATTATCTCATTTAATCCTCGCATCCACCCCACAAATGAGATCTTACTACTGTTGCCATTTTGCGGCTGAGGAAACTGAGACACGGAGAGCTGAGGACGCTCGGCCAGGGCTGCAGAGTACAACAGTATAGCAGGGATCCTGCCCAGGAAGCCGAAGGCCACCTGCCCACTTAACTTCTTCTGACCCCATAAGCTGCCTGTGCCCATCCCCGTCCCCACACCCCTGCCTTCCAGTCCCCACCCTGGGCTGTTGGAGGCTCCTTTAAGGCCTGAACTGTGATACTGTTACAGGAACAGCCACACCCCTGCGAGTGCTGAGGGTCATGACAATGGCCTCCTGGCCTCTCCCATCCTAGCAGCTGAGGTCTGTCCCCCATCCTCCTGGCTCAGCCCTCTGGGTCCTATCGCCCTATCCAGGCCATCTGCCCCAGGGCAGCCTCTCTGCGGTTTGGAGCTTGCTGCTCTCTAGGCTGAGTCTTGGCTCCTGCATGCAAACCAAGCCTCTCTGGCGTCTGCCGGGAGAGCAGGTGTGCCTCCCTGGTTTAGAGCTTGTGTCCCCCATAAATCAGAGGTCTGTCCTCGGCTGACTCCTGGCCTAATGAGCAGAAGGTGGAAATGGCCTCTGTCATCGTCCTTGCCCTGACAGGCTTTTAGCACTCGGTCAATAGCCCAGCCGACTGGCTAATGTCGGCTAATGCCGGTGGTCCTCAGGAAAGCCTTTTAGACACAGAGCAGTCTGCGGCCTCAGGGGAGGGCCAGCCAGCCTCTGTCCACTGCGAAGGAAGAGCAGCTGTGTGGGGCTGTGCCCGTGCTCTGGGACACCAGGGAGAGCCCTGGCCCCAGCTCAGCTCTCTGAGGAGCTGCCCCTCTGAACCCTGCCTGGCCTTGCCACCCCCATCCCGAGTCTCCCGGCTGACATGGGAGGCGGAAGGTATGGGTCTGAATGAGGCTGCTGGGCAATTTGCCTCCCGATGGCCCAAGGCCAGCCTGACAATCTGCTCTTCCTGAGAAACCTGCAGGACAGAAATTGGGGCATGGCCCCAGGCCAGGGTAGAGATAAAGGCCCTGAGAGCAATCGGTGGCACTTGGTGGAAGACCTAGTGTTCATGCCCTTTGACCCAGGAAATGATCTGAGAGAAGGGACAGGCTGTGTGCAGGAAGGCCGGTCAGGCTCACACTGGGGGCCGGAGGCTAGAGCCCAGCTTTGCCTCGGGTGTTCCCAATGACACTGGGCAAGTCTCTCCCTCAGTCAGGGGCTTCCCCAAGTCACGGCCAGTGAAGGGTGCCGTGATCCATTAGTGATGCCGACACAGGTGCAGGGTAAGAGAGAGCGCTTGCACTCACCATTCCTGATCTTTGAGTTGTTTTGTTAGGTTTATTTTAATTTTTTTTCTAAGAGAGAGAGGGAGAGACAGACAGAGACAGATAGACACCCTCCACAGGGTCTTTGTTCCACAATCTACCCGTAGCCTCTGCCAGCCAGGGTCGCTGGCACAGGTATGCACACCCAGCATGTACAGCGCACCTGCCTTCACCACCAGCCACCAGGTCAGCCAGCTGGGAGTCCAGCGCCTCAACCACCATGCCACCTGCCGGCCCTGTGTTTTTCTCCTAGCATGTTTTCGAGGTTCATCCATGCTGTAGCAAGTTTCAGTACTTCATTCCTTTTTTTTTTTTTTTTTGCAGAATAATACTTTTTGTTTGTTTGTTTTCCTGAAGGCATGTGTGCTCACCAGAAAGAGAGAGGGAGGGATGTGATCACATCACAAGCCCTTCTCCTCCATTAAAGATCAGGGTCCATGTGCCCAGCATGTCTCTCGAGCCACCAGGGCCAGGACTCAGCTACAAGAAATCCTGCTGCCTGAACCACCAGGCCGTGGAGCCAGCCCTCAGTCCATGAGATTAGTACGTTCCGTATACCTATTTTCACTTGATGGGCACTTTTACTTTTTGGCGTCCTAAATCCTGCTGCTGTGAACATTGGTGAAGAAATGCTTTTATTTTTCTTGGAGGTAGACCTAGGAGTGGAACTGCCAGGTCCTATGGTAACTCTATTTAATGTTTGGAGGAAAACCTCCAAGCTGCTTTCCAGGAAGGCTACATTTACACCCCTCACGCAGCGTGTGAGGGACACGCCCTTTACTCAGTGAGCCATCCGGACCTTTTCCACACCTCACCGCCTATGGCCCTCCCACCAGCCTCGGAAATACCTGTCATTGCCTCCAGTTTACCCAGAGAACGGAAGTCACTTCCCCAGGGTCACGCAGGAATGAATGGTACAGGGGCCAGGTGGTGGCGCAGCAGTAACACCGCTGGATGCGCATGGGAAAGGCCTGGGTTCACGTCCCAGGACCTCCTTTAGCCCGGTGGGTGCATTACCAATCCATGATCTAGGCCAGCTAAGACTGGGGGTATGCTGGGCATGGGACTGCAATTGGGGTGGTCTCTGTCTCTCGTGGAAGATATGAATAAGTAGGGGCCATCAGGTGGTGTGGCGGTTAAGGCGCTGGGCTCCCACGTGGCTGTCTGCACGTCCAGTGCTCCCGGCAGCTTGAAAATTACACTCGGCGCATGTGCCAGTATGTGCCCAGAATCCCAGGAGGAGACTAGAGGAGAAGGGATTGTGGCATAGCCATTCCCCCGGGGGATGATTTCTCACTTTCCCTCCCTTTGTCTCTCTGCCTTTCCATGTGCTACTTCATTTAGCTTTTATAACAAGACTGTTTTAATTGGCTTAAGCAATGAGACCACGTCTAGTAAGTACCTCATCTAAGTGGTATCATAGAATATGCGTGTTTTTTTTTTTAAATGTCTGACAAGCACATGCACCCTATGGGGGGATAAAGCACTTTAAACAAACAAAGAGTAAGCCTGCATTCGCATCCAGTTCTGTCTCTTGCATTTTTCCGTTTACTCGGGGATTGCTGACCAAGTGACCATCCAGATGCTAAAGTTGAATTAACCTCCTCCTTAACCCTTGTGGACACTGTTTTACAGACAGGAAAGTTGGACCCCCACTACCCAAAGGTCTGCGGACACAGAGGGAATGTCTTAGATGTCAAGTGGAACCCTTTTAATGATTTCGAGATCGCCTCCTGTTCTGAAGACGCCACGGTGAGTGTCCCCCCGAGACATGTCTCCCTCTCCTGGGAAGAATGAGACTGAAGCTGGGGAAGGCTGAATGGTATCTGCACTCAGCCCTGCTGCTCCCGACACCTTGGTAGGCAAGACACGGTCCCAACCCAGGGAAGTGTTAGGGTCAGTCGAGAAGTTCTGAGCACTGTGGGACTCGGGGCACCCGCCTTCCTCTCTATGGGCCTCAGTTCCCCCAACTGTAGAGTGGGGCTTAATAACGCCCACCACCCAGTGATGATCCAGTGGGCTGCATGCTTCAGTGGGAGGCCCACCCTCCCTATGCAATGCAGTGGAGGGCAGTTGGCCCCGTACACTGATATTTAGGGAGGAGAATCCACATGATCAGCTATGGTTCAAATCCCAGCCCCCCGTAGCCTGAAAACACTGGTCTCAGGACCAGCAGTTGGCATAATGGCTGTGTTGCTGGACTCATGTGGCAGACCGCGGTTCAAGGCCCGGACCCGGTGACTTAAACTCAAGCCCTGTGCGTGTACGTGTGTGCCCAAGATCCCAAGAAGAGAATGGAGGAGAGGGGATTGTGGAGTGGCCATCCCCCCTGGGGGGTGATTTCTCACTTTCTGTCTCTGTCTTTCTGGCAAGCGCACGTGCCCTGTAGCGAAAACTCTCAAAAAAAAAAAAAAATCGAAAACACTGATGTCATGTGTGCACATGTTCAAAATCCTGACAGGATGGAGAAATGGAGGAGGGGTTGTGACAGAAGCTCCATCAGGGGTGCTTTCTCCCCTGTCTCTCTCTGGTGAATGCACACACCCTCTGACAAATAAATAACTCAGCTTTAAAAAAAAGCAATAAGGGGCATTTTTACTGTGATCAGGAAAGATTGTTCCCCTTAACCTCACAGTGAGGAAGCAAAACTCCAAAGATGAGAGGAAGCGCCTTTTGTGAACAGGGGCACTGAGACCTTTCCCAAAGCTTCAGCCCCACCTCCTGTTCTATGCTCAGTCCAGGCTCACAGTCTCTGTCCCCACAATGTCCAGCATTGTTTGCTTACAATTCATTTTGTGCTTACTTCTAAAACAAAGAAACACAGATATGGTCAGATGATTCAAGATAAAAGTCATAGTTTTGAGCTGGTCTCATAGCCTCATGGTTAAGGAAGCTGGATCCTTCATGGCCCGCTGTCGTTTGAATCTTGGCCTTAGCAGCTTGAAAAACATGTTGGGGGCATGTGTGCGCATGTGCCCCAGATCTGTCTGCTGGGACAGAAAAATGGAGGAGAAGGGACTGCAGCAGGACTCTGCCCCGCGGGGGCCGGGGGGAAGGGCTTTCCTCCTCTCCTTCTCTCTTTGGTGAGTACGTTCACCCTCTGGCAATTAAGAGGTGATTTCTATGACTCGTGAACCCGCTGTAGTCCTGCCTGTCATTATACTCCTTATTTCGTTCAGTCTTCCCCCAGACACTGCAGGGCAGGATTGGTTTTTTTTTGTTTTTGTTTTTTTTTCTGGAGAAACTAAGAACCAGAGAGGTGCGGAATTTGCCCGCGGTCGCAGTCAGACCGGGGCCTGTCTGACTACAGAGCATCATCTCTCTTTGCCCTGAGCTGTGCCGCTTCCCTGAGGAGCAACAGCAACACATGGAGGAAGTGGGGGCAATTCTAGAAATGTCAACTACAGGGGGTACAGCGCTGAGGGCTTCATTCATCCTACCTCTTTTTGAGAGGAGTATCAAAGAATTCATGACAAGCAGAGTCAGTAATGAATCAGCAAACTATACACTATAGGTCAAATCTAGCCTTTGGTCTGTTTTTATATGGCTCATGAGCTAAAAATGATTTTACCTTTTTTTTTTGGAGAGGTTTTTCGCTATAGGGCGCATGCGCTTGCCAGAGAGAGAGAAAGCGAGAAGGGATGGCCACGCTGCAAACCCTTCTCCTCCATTCTCCTTTCGGGATCTTGGGCACGCACGCACACGCACCCGGAGTGAGTTTTAAGCCACCGGTCTGGGACGCAAACCGCAGTCGACTACATGGAAGTCCAGCGACATAGCCATTATGCTAACTGCTGGTCCCTTTTTTAAATTTTTTTAAAGAGGTTTTTGCCATAAGGCAAAAAAGGTCAGAGACAGTGAAAGGAAAAGGAAAAAACCACTTCCTCCAGAGGGGTGGCCATGCTGCAATCCCTTCTCCTCCATTGTCCTCCCATGATCTTGGGCACACATGCACACATGCCTCGCGTGATTTTTCAGACTACCAGCTCCCAGACTCGAACCACAGTTTGCCATGTGGGAGTCCAGCAACATAACCACTTCGCCACCTGCTGGCTCCAAGGCAGAACATTCAAAGGGGACTCATGTCAGCTCTATGTGAGAGTCGCAGAGGCACATGAAGGGCCATGTCTGCCAAGGTGATTCTCCAAAGGGCAATCAGGGCCTGTGACAAGTGGCCCTGTCTCCAGCAAGCAGAGGACAGCCAGGAGATCAGATACTGGACTCTGTCCCCACTCCTTTAAAACCTGCACTTTCAGGCCCCTGCGAAGACTTCCTTCGAGGCCTTTGTTAAATCCCAGCCAGCCTCATCACCTGCTGCTGTCCCTTTCCAGATGCCCCATGGTCAGGGGAAGTGGCCTCAACTGCTGGGGGTGGCCTTTTGTCTACACAGCCGTGCCCAGAGGGAATGCGTAGAGTTCATTCATTCGTGCCAAGTGCTCGCTGTCAGGACCTGGGGGGCAGAGATGGCTTCTAGCCCAGGGGAGTGAACAGTCTGCTGCTTCAGTGTTGGGGCTGGTGCCTGCACCTCCTAAGCAGATCTGCCCGGAGTCTATCCTCACTCCAGGGCCCAGCTCTGTGCAGGAACCACCCTCACCTGACCAATCTCTCTGGAGCCTGGCATTACTAAAATGCGGTTAGCCGCCTGGTTTTAAATTCAAGATGAGCAGAAAATAAATATTTGCCAAATCGAAAGCAAAGGCATTTACCTGAAAAACCCATATACCTGTAAGGGAAAAGGTATGTGCAATGACGAGGGGGGCCTGAGAACCCTGTAGGACAGTAAGGGACACCATCAGCACCATCCCGGCCTCCATTGCCCTCTGTCATACCGTCCTGTACCTGTTTGTATACCTCCGTGACGGCGAGCTTACTCTCTACCTCGGTGGTCCCTCCCATCCTCAGGCAACTCTGCTCTGGAAGAAAGTCCCAGCCTCTCCTCTCGGGCCCTCACTGAGAAATACAGCCCCTGACTGCATTCAGCCCAGCCTCCTGGCTTTCACCCTTTCCTTTTCCAGGCCGACCAATGTGGTGCCTCTCCAAAGCAATGAGCATGTCTCTGCCCAGTCCTGCTCCAGGAACTGCACTGGCTCCCTTGTGCCCTCAGGATGCAGCATAGACCCTTTATCCTGGCATTCGAGGCCCCATTCTGGGCTTTTGGACCAAGCAGAGGGTAGACCACTGTACTTTGGGGGGTATTCTAGGCTGCAAGCCCTCTTCCTCTGGCATCCAGCCTGGGAGACCGGCCTGCAGCACCTGCACCTGCCTACCACCTCAGGCCCTCAAGATAGCAAAGGTTCCTCGAGGGCAGATTTGGAGGCCTTGGCTCATCCCTGGTCAGCACCAGGCCAACTTCATCGGGTAAAGGACCTGATGAAGACCCTGTCCCCCCGAGTTTCCCAACACCCCCCACCCCCCATGAGAGGTAGCTTTGGGGAGAACTCAGGTTCTGATGCTGGGTATCGCTGGATCTGTGGCTTGGGGTGGCAGAGGGGCCTCTGGCTAACATCCACTCCTGGGCCATGTCTCCCTGATAGATTAAGATCTGGGATATCCCCAAGCAGCTGCTGGCTCTTGGGGTGGCAGAGATGCAGAGGGGCCTCTGGCTAACATCCACTCCTGGGCCATGTCTCCCTGATAGATTAAGATCTGGGATATCCCCAAGCAGCTGCTGGCAAGAAACCTCACAGCCTTCAGGAAGGAACTGGTGGGCCACGCACGCCGAGTGGGCCTGGTAGAGTGGCATCCCACCGCAGCCAACATCCTCTTCAGCGCCGGCTATGACTACAAGGTGACGTCCGTGTTTGTTTTTGGGGACTGCCTTGAGAAATGCCCAAGCAAGGCACAGACCATATGATTAAGACAACAGAAATTCTCTGACAGTTCTGGAGACCATAAATCCAAAATTGAAATATCGGGAGAGCCAGGTGCTTCCCAAAGGTGCTAGGGAAGAATCCTTCTGTGGCCGTTCCTGATTCTGGGGACTCCAGACACCCTTGGCGGGTAGCCGCATCCCTCCCCTCTCTGCCTGTCTTCATGCGGTCTTCCCTTAGTATCTGGGTGCCCTCTTCTCATCTTATAAAGACACCTATCCTTGGACTTAGGGTCTACCCTGATCCATTATGACCTCATGAACTAATTTAATCTGCAAAGACCCTGTTTCTAAATCAAGTCACATTCCAAGGTTGCAGGTGGACATGGGTTGGGGGAAGGGAACACTATTGACCCATTACGTCTCCCTGAGTGGATGGGCTGGGCCCTGCCCACAGCATCTTCCTCTTGCTCACTGATCACCAAGCAAACAGGCTGTGGGCCCCATGGGTTGGGGAGATTCATGATACAGGAGTCCTAGATTCTATTACTATTCCAACTCAAGCTCTTTTTGCAGTGTGTCCTGGAAAAATCCTATCTTCCCTGGGCCTCGATTTCCCAATTTAAAGGCTTTTAAACTCTTCTAACTCTGTAAGGGTTTAAAGAGGCACTTAGGGTCTTCTGTGATGGATAGAAGTGTGGGCTGGGCGTGGCTGGGATGAGGGGACGATTCTGGGCCTTCTGACCACACCCTTCCGACCAGAAGTGCTTTGTTTTATGTAGGGTGTCCCACAGGGCTGCTGCTCAAGGCCTGCAGATTGTTCTGTACACAACTCCAGGGGCATGTTGACATTGCAGGTTACAGGAAAGGACTGCCCTGCAGCTGTGCACTACGCAGCCTCTGCAGCTCCACGTGGCAGCCCCTTTTATCTGTGTGAAGTGGAAATGCTGCTAGCAACTGTCTGAAACTCCCTGGATTAGCCATCCCGGGGTGCTCCCAGCATGGATGTTTTGTTGCGCAAAAGCAGATGGTGTTTTTCTTTCCCTGCTAGACAGCCTGGCTCCCAGATCCCCCTGTGCTTCTTCCTCCCACCGAGGCTTCTTGGTCAGGCTGCCAGCTGCGACTTCCCTCCTGGGGATACCGTGTTTCACTGCGGCCGACCAGCGTCTGACTGGGGGGCCAGAGTAGGGGCGCCCACTGTGCTCAGGGCTGGCTCTCTGCCATGCAGGTGATGATCTGGAACCTGGATACAAAGGAGTCTGTCATCACGAGCCCCGTGAGGACAGTTAACTGTCACCAAGATGTGATCCTCTCCATGTCCTTCAACACCAATGGGAGCCTGCTGGCCACCACCTGTAAGGACCGCAAGATTCGGATTCTCGACCCCCGTGCAGGAACCGTCCTCCAGGTCAGCAGTGGGCCAGGGCTGACTGGGGGCACAGTGGGATGAGGAAGCTTTTAAGAATAGGACGGTCCTGCCGCTGGTACTGGGTCCAAGGCCCCCCAGATAGCAGCCCGTCCATTTCTTGGCATTGATGGCAGGAGGACTATGGCATCTCCATTTTCCAGATGAGAAAACTGAGGCCCAAGAGAGATAAAGTGACTTACCCATGGGCAGAGCTGGGGTTTGAACCTGGTGTGACTGCAAAGCATGTCGGTGTGCCTCAGCTCTGTCACTAACCAGGCATCCTGAGACCTGGGGGCCCCACTGTTTATCCACTGTGTGACCTTCGGTAGCACCTTCTGCTGTCTGAGCCTGCTTCCTCCTCTGCAAGAGTGGTCATCAGCCCTTCCTTTTCCAGGGTTAAATGAGACCCCCTCTCCCCCCCCCCCCCTGCCCGAGCCCGCCAGCCCCCCCCCTTTCAT
>NW_006159568.1:632241-633917 GCF_000334495.1 Tupaia belangeri chinensis
CCCCCCCCCCCCCCCCCGTGCCAGAGCCCGCCAGCCCCACGCCTTTCATATATGGAGGTGTGGGGAGAGGAAGGTCCTCAGGACTGGTTCAGGAAGAGCATGGTGCTAGGCAGAGGTTTGCCTCCATCCTGGCTCAGAAAAATATTACAGCTCAACAAAAGAGTGGAGAAAGACTCCACGTGGATGAGGGCTTCTGGAAGGCTTTCTGGAGGTGCTGCCCCAGGAAGGAGTCTCTGGGCAGAGTTGGGGTGAGAAAGGGCGGCCTTCCAGGTGGAGCAGTCACGGAAGCAAAGCAGGGAGCCAGAAACCCCAGTTGCCACTCAGGAGCCCCCTCCCGGCACCCGTCTAACACTGACTGCACGCGTCCCTCCAGGAAGCCAGTTACAAGGGGCACCGGGCCAGCAAGGTGCTGTTTCTGGGGAAGCTGAAGAAGCTGCTGTCCACGGGCACATCCCGATGGAACAACCGGCAGATGGCCCTGTGGGACCAGGTGAGTCTCACATGCACTCCACCTGTCCCTCACCATACCCCTCCGCGGAGCACTGTGTATCCCATCCATTCATTCACTCATTCATTTGCCTATTGAGCGTAGTCCGCCAGGTGCTGGGGGTTCAGGGAGTTGCCAACAGCCCACCAGGTGAACCAGACCTCGTGTATTTGTTATTCAAGCAGGGAGATGGGTCAGGACCCAGGACAGACCCTGGCGTGGGGGAGGTGAGGTGAGGTGGCCATATCTGGGACCACAACAGGGAGAGGGTGGGGAGGGAGAAGTAGAGGGCCTCTGGGCAGAGGACGAGCCTGAGCAAGGATTCGGGATGGACAGCTGATGGGCGTGAGTGGGAGGAGCCGTCCCAGGCACAGAGGGTCGGGTGGCAGGGCTGCCTCTTGGTACTGTTTTGAAAGAGCACTTGGGGGACCAGCAGTTAGCATAATGGCTATGTCGCTGGACTCCCACGTAGTCGACCGCGGTTCGCGTCCCGGACCTGGTGGCTTAAAACTCACTCTGGGCGCGTGTGCGTGCGTGCCCAAGATCCTGAGAGAAGAATGGAGGAGAAGGGATTGCGGCGTGGCCATCCCCCCTGGGGGGGGATTTCTCACTTTCTGTCTCTCTGTCTCTCTCTGTCTGTCTGGCAAGCGCACACACCCTATAGCAAAAACCTCTCCAAAAAAAATATTTTTTTAAAAATAAACATGTGACTGGACAGGGACACAGCCGGAGAACACAGTAGTCTATAAGGCTGACCCACATAGGAAGGTTCTGGATTCTCGACTGGAGACCTTCCTGAGTATGCCAGTCATGTGCATGATCAAGATCCAGCTGGCGGGACCAGCAGTTAGCATAATGGCTATGTCGCTGAACTCCCACGTAGTCGACCGCGGTTCGCGTCCCGGACCTGGTGGCTTAAAACTCACTCTGGGCGCGTGTGCGTGCGTGCCCAAGATCCTGAGAGAAGAATGGAGGAGAAGGGATTGCGGCGTGGCCATCCCCCCTGGGGGGTGATTTCTCACTTTCTGTCTCTCTGTCTCTCTCTGTCTGTCTGACCGAGCGCACGTGCCCTATAGCAAAAACCTCTCAAAAACAAAAAAAAAAAAAAAAAAAGGGACCCAGCAGTTAGCGTAATGGCTATGTCGCTGTGCTCCCACGTAGTCGACCGCGGTTCGTGTCCCGTACCCGG
>NW_006159568.1:634085-645269 GCF_000334495.1 Tupaia belangeri chinensis
TCTCTCAAAAAAAAAAAAAAAAAGATCCAGCTGGCTAAGGCTGCAGGTGGATTTGGCATCAAAACTGCTGTGTTGTGGTTTCTCTCTCTCTCTCTCTCACTCATAGAATAAATAAATAAACTAGAAAAAAAAAAAGGCAAAAGCAGGTGGGAGGAGCAAGAGAGAGATGAGGTCTGTCAAAAGTGATTTGCTAAGGGAAAAGTGTTGACAAAACGAGGGATTTTTTTTTTTTTTGAGAGTTTTTTTTGCTATAGGGTACATGCACTCACCAGAGGGACAGAGAACTCACCCTCCAGGAGGGATAGCCATGCTGCAATCCCTTCTCCACCATTCTCCTCTCTGAATTTTGGACACACATGTATACACACCTGGCGTGAGTTTCAAGTCGCTGGGTCTGGGACTCAAACCCTGATCAACCACATGGAGATCCACCTTAACCACTATACCACTTGCTGGTCCCAGTAGACAAGTGGTGTTTTAATGCTTCTAAAATGTCACCTCCACCAGAGAGTAGCCCACACATTGTCCCTCAAGAATCAGAGGCATGTTCCCCCAACGTGTTCCAGAAGATCAGACTTTCTTTCTTCCACATCCACAGCCAGAGCCCCACGGCAGGAATCTTATTGAGAGTGACCCGTGGGCCTTCCTGGTCTCCCCTTCCCTTGTAGGACGACCTCTCTGTGCCCCTCATAGAGGAGGACCTGGATGGCTCCTCAGGCGTGCTGTTTCCCTTCTACGACGCGGACACCAACATGCTCTACGTGGTGGGGAAGGTCAGTCTGGTTGGGGAGGGAGGTGGCCGCCTGGACCCCTGGAACAAAAAGCAGAAATATCCCCAGCCCAGCCGTGGAGGCAGCCAGACAGCAGCTGGGGGCTGTAGTGGGTGCAGGGCAGGGGCAGGCTGGGGCCTCGGGCCCCCATGGGAGAGCACCCCTCTCCGACCTTCCCGGCTCCCTACGGAACACCAGAGCTGGCCCCTCCCACCCAGGGTCCAGGTGAGCGGGAGCCAGGTGACATTGCTCAGCAGGGCGCTCTGAGTTTGGAGTGGCAGAGGTCTTGGCTTGGTAGGCCTACTTTTATTTGCCATCCTTAGCCCCTACCCACCAATGCCAAGAACAGCAGCCTCCAGGCTTCGAGTCTTTAAGACAACTAGAAATGCCCCCCTGGGACAAGAGTTTCTGATAAGACACCGATTCTGACATCTATATGTGGCTCTCAGAGCGGAACAGGATGTGGGCCCATCTTCCCAGAGCGGTGGCAGAGGAGCAAGGACAGGCTATGGGTCTTGGAAGAGAGGACTCTGTGTTAAAACGAGAACTCCCATCTTCCGGCCTTGGTGACAGGACCCCGAATTCTCTGGTGTTCCCTGTTGTGTGTGAGGGGGGGGGAGGGGCTTGCCACCGTGCCCTCCATGAAAGCCAGGGTTTGGGTGCTTGGTAGTGGGGTCCAGGGGTGCCAATGGGGGCCAGGTCTGAGTCTCCCCCTCCTCCTAGGGAGATGGGAACATCCGCTACTATGAGGTGTGCACAGACAAGCCTTACCTGAGCTACCTGACTGAGTACCGCTCCTACAACCCGCAGAAGGGGATCGGTGAGTGGGGACGCGGAGGCCACTTGGTGCCAGGGCTTCGAGGCTGGGCCTGGGGGGATAGGCATGAATCTGATGGGACAGGAAATGGCAGGGCAACACCCCAGCTCGATGGAGGCGGGCAGCATGAAAGGGAAGTCAGGGAAGGCTTCCCAGAGGAGCAGACATTTAAGGAGCTGGAAGGAGAACCAGAGCCCACTGTGGGGAAAGCAGGACGATGTTCTAGGCCAGGGTTAAGCACTTCCAGCAATAGCAGAGCAGGGCTGGCCTGGTAGCCCAGTGGTTAAGGGACCCCCCCCCCACTCCATATACCCAACCTCAGTTGGAATGCTAGCCTGACAACTTGGAAAACACTCCAGGCACGTGTGCGTGTGTGCCCCAGATCCCAAAAGGGTGGAGGAGAAGGGATTGTGGCATGACCACATGCCACTGGGGGTGCTCTCTCCCTGTCTGTGTCTCTCCAGAACCCGTACATGCCTTCTGGAAATTAAAGAATAGCAGAACAGAGGGATGAAGGGGGGTGACCTAAAAGAACCTCAAGGAGCAATCTCCACCTACCTTTTTTGGTTGTCACTTTTAATTTACATATAATAATTATAAATTTTTATGAGTACAATGTGAGTTTTTCAGTATATGAATGCAGTGTTTAATGATCAGATTTAGATAATTTAGCACATTTATCACCTCAACTATTCATCATTGATTTGTGTGAGAACATTTAAAATCCTCTTTTGGCGACTTACATAGTATTGTTAACTGTATGAGGACTTCAAAACGTCAAAGTTTATGGAAAAGTGAGATTAAACTATGAGTATATTTTGATGCAAAAGAAGTTTGAAATCTGTGCATACTTTTCTAATGCACATTTGTGTACTTTGCTAAAGGACAAGTGTCCTCAGCAAAGAGAGACAGAGACAGAGAGAGAAAGTGAGAAAGCATCCTCCAGGGAGGATGGCCATGCTGCAATCCCTTCTCCTCCATTCTCCTCTTGGGATTTGGGGCATGTGTGCTCACATACCAGCATGTTTTTTCAAGTCACCAAGGCTGAGTCTTGAACCACACAGTCAGCCATGTAGGATCCAGTGTCTTTTTTTTTTTTTTGGAGAGATTTTCACTGTAGGGCGCGTGCACTCGCCAGACAGACAGAGAAAGACATAGAGACAGAAAGCGAGAAATCACCCCCCAGGGGAGATGGTCACGCCGCAATCCCTTCTCCTCCATTCTCGTCTCGGGATCTTGGGCACGCACGCACACGCGCCCGGCGTGAGTTTTAAGCCACCGGGTCCGGGACACGAACCGCGGTCGACTACGTGGGAGTCCAGCAACATAGCCATTATGCTAACTGCTGGTTCCCGAGGATCCAGTGTCTTAACCACCATGTCACTGGTTGGCCCGTGATGCACATTTTCATGCACTTTTTAAGGACCCTTTGTAATTACCCTACTTTGCTATGGAACGCTGGAACTTCTGCCTCTAATCAAACTGAAGGTTTCTGCCAGCTGCCAGCTCCCCTTCCCCTTCCCAGCCTCTAGTAACCGCCATTCTCTCCTCTACTTCAATGAGGAGAACTTTTTTCAGTTTTCGCATATGAATAAAATACAATTTTTCTCTTTAGGGCCAGATTTATTTCATTTAATGTCCTCCAAGTTCATCTATTTTGCCACAGGACAGAATTTCATTCTTTTTCATGGCTGAATAGTATTTCATTGTGTGTATGCCTCTCTCTCTCTCTCTCTCTCTCTTCCTCTCTAAATACACACACACACACACACACACATATATAGACACACACACACAAATTTTCAATAGTCTGTCTGTTGATAGACACTTAACCTACCTACTTTATAAGTGTGTTCGAGAATTTTAAAAGACCCAACTATATATTGTCTACAAGAAACCCATTTTAAATATAAAGACACAACTAGACTAAAAGTAAAGGGCCAGAGAAAGGTATACCATGCTAACACTAATCTAAAAAAGCTGGAGTAACTGTATTAAGAGCATTTGGGTAACAGGACCTGTGGTTAGAGGTGAGCCTGGAGTAAACTGCCTATGCAAGTCCAGCTAAGATCGCTGAACTCCATTTCCCCAGCACAGGGCCCCACCTTGGGTAGACATTTGTTCCTGAGCTGTGTGTGGAGGCAAGGATGGCGGGAGAAGGGTGGTCTCTGTTCACACTCAGACACACAGCCTGGCTTTGCCCCTGGCACTGGGTCCCTGTGGCCCTCAGCCCAGCCAGAACCTCGCGACCCTCTTTGGTCATCTGCCCGCAGGTGTCATGCCAAAGAGAGGTCTCGACGTGTCCATCTGCGAGATCTTCCGCTTCTATAAGCTGATCACAACCAAAAGCCTCATCGAGCCCGTCTCCATGATCGTGCCCCGGCGGGTAAGGCTGGGGGCGCCATCTGGGAGGGAGGTGGGAAACCTGTACTGGAGAAGACAGACCTGGGGTGTCAGGGTCCCAGGCTCTGGGGTTGCTACAGGGAGTCTGAGGACCACTCCTCCTGAGAAAAACCTTTCTTTCTTTTTTTTTTTTTTTGAGAGGTTTTTGCTATAGGGCGCGTGCGCTCACCAGACAGACAGAGAGAGACAGAGAGACAGAAAGCGAGAAATCACCTCCCAGGGGGGATGGTCACGCCGCAATCCCTTCTCCTCCATTCTCCTCTCGGGGTCTTAGGCACGCACGCACATGTGCCTGGTGTGAGTTTAAGCCACTGGGTTCGGGACTTGAACGCAGTCGACTACGTGGGAGTCCAGCGACATAGCCATTACGCTAACTGCTGGTCCCGAGAAAGGCCTTTCTCATGGCCAGTCAGCTGGGACCAGGAGTCCTGGTCCTGTCCTCCCTGTGCTCTTTAGTTGCAGTGTGACCTTGGGCAAGTCCCTCTGCCCTCTGGGCCTTGGTTTCCTCAGTTCAACAGTAGGGAGGGGAAGACTCGCCTCCTGGCTCTCGGGGCCCTCCCATCTGGGCAACCACCTTCCCACTGCCCCCTCACTGTCCGGTCTTCTCCTGCAGTCGGAATCCTACCAAGAGGACATCTACCCCCCAACGGCAGGGGCCCAGCCCTCCATGACGGCCCAGGAGTGGCTCAGTGGGATGGATAGAGGTGAGGACGGCCGAGAAAAGACGTTGGGCAAATGTGGTAGGAAAATGGGGTGCCCAGTGGCCCAGTAGCTGAGAGGGCTTTGGCCTATATTTTTGTTCTCCCATAACCTCAGGAGACAGGTCTTGGCAGTCCATCCCCTGTAGCTAGGATGGTCACATATGGGTCCAGGAAGGTGGGGGCTTAACCCAAGTGGCTCAGAAAATTCCCTCCGCCTCAAGGGATTTCGCCCACTGGAAAACGTTACGCTCTGGGCCTACACAGGATGACGGCACTGTCCCAGCTCCTGCCCCGCGCCCCCACATCTCTCTCTGCAATTACTCTTTGGCCTAAGATACCCTCTAGGGAGCAATCCCTGTTCAGGCCCTTCTGCCCACTCTGCCTGGCCTGACTCACTGTCCCTCTACTGCCCACACAGGGCCAGCCCAGTGGAAGGAGGGCAGCTGCGCTCCCCGCCCCCACCCTGCAGCTCCCTCTCCTTCCACCCTCCCACTGCCCTCACCCTGTGCCAAGCCCCCGTTTGTATAACCCTTAGGCAGGTCTCTCTCCCCCCTGGGCCTCAGTTTCCTCATCTGCTTCCAAGATGCCTGCCTCCCCTGCTTCCCGGGCGGTTGGGAGGATTGGTGAACTTGGTAGGCGGGGAGTGCAATGTGGGTGGGACTATCCTCACAGACCAAGGACATGGCTTCACTCGAGCTCACACCCCGTGCTGTCCCTCAAACCAGGCGTCACCTAGATAGCATCACACGTGGGTGTGGTATCTGCTTGCTCATCCGGCGTGTGTGCCTGTCTGCATGTACATCTGTTGCGTGTCCCTGTGTGTCTGCATGTCTCTTTGTGACTCTCTGCGATGTCCCTGAGTGCATGCCTAGGTCAGTGCCCTCCCCGACCTGTCTGCTTACGGACACTTAGTCCTCACATGGCCCTTTGTTTTCCTCTCAGGGCCAGTCCTGGTGTCCCTCAGGCCTGGCTCTGAGCTGCTAAGCCCCCGGCCACTGCCTCCAGAGAGACCCGTCTCCAACTCCGTGACACTGGCCTCGCCCTGGCCGAAGGACCAGACAGAAAAGCTAGCTGCAGAGGATGGCCAGAGGCCCTTCTCTCCGCTGGAGGAGAAGGCACCGAGATGGCCAGCGGAGCAGAGGCTGGAGGAGAAGAGATCCTGGCTCACAAATGGCTTCGACATTTTCGAATGCCCGCCACCAAAGACAGAGAACGAGGTGTGGAGGGCAGAGTGGGTTTGCACAGGGAGAGCTGGCAGCAGCGACCTGGGGAGGGGATCAGTGTCACCTTCCCACTCCCTGAGAGGAAGGGGCAAGAAGGGAGGAGGGAGAAATGAAGGGTGAGAAGTAAAAGCAGCCGTGTGGCCCAGCCTAGCTCTTAGCTCGCTTTGTTAATTCACTCCACGAACAGGCTTGAACACCATCCGTATGCCATAGTAGCAGGAGCACATACAGAGGGTGGGGAACCGTCTTTTGAAACGCAGAGGGCTCGATGTGGTGGGTGTTAGTCTCCTTTCCAGCTCTGACACTAGGACTTCCTGTGCTTTCAGAGCCGATGTTTGGTAAGGGCCTCCCACGTGCAACGCATGGGTGCGGTGGACTTTCCCAGCAGCCCGGCGTCAGCAGGAGTAGCAACACCTAAGAGCTGGCACCTCCCAGCACAATTCCAATCTTGGTTCTGCTGCAGGGCCTTGGGCCCAGGGGCTGAAGGTTTCTATAGCGATCAAGTGGGGTTACTAGCGTCACGGGGGATGTCTGGGATACCAAGCAGGACAAAAGATCTTTGGGGAAGCTCCCCATTCCTTTTTTATTTTTGTTAAGAGATTTTTGCCTTAGGATGTGGGCTCACCAGAGAGAGAGACACACACAGATAGTGAGAGGGAAAGTGAGAAATCACCCCCTGGGGGAAATGGCCACACCGCAATCCTTTTTCCTCCCAGGATCTTGGGCATGCACACATACACTCCCAGCATGAGTGTCAAGCCACTGCGTCTGGGACTTGAACCGTGGTTGACCATGTGGGAGTCTAGCAACATAACCATTACACCATCTGCTGGCCCCACACGCCCCCATTCTAATAGACATTCTGTACAATACCAACAAACAAGATTCGTTTTATGATCCCCAGTTCCCAGAAGAGGACATTGAAGTTCAGAGAGGTTAAGCAACTTGCCCAAGGACACATAATTTAGTCACAGTAAAAACATCAGTCTCTGGACTTGAGGGCCAAATATCCTTTCCTTTGTTCCAGGAGGGATCTGTGGAGGTAAAATACAACTAAAACATTCTAATATTCTTGAATTTTATTTGTTGAGTGAAGTAAACAAGGTTTTTTGTTTGTTTGGCTTTTGCCATAGGGTGTGTAAGCTCACCGGAGAGACAGAGGGAAGGGAAGTGAGAAATCATCCCAAGAGGAGATGGCCATACCGCAGGCTCTTCTCTCCATTCTCCTCTCGGGATTTTGGGCACTCACACACGCATGCCCAGTTAATTTTTTAGGCCACCAGATCTAGGACTGAGATCACATTGTCGATCATTTGGGATCCGCCTGCCTTAGCCACCATTAGCAACCACACCATCACTCCCACCTTTCCTAATCAAAAAAGGGTAGTATGTTAGCCTTTTTCTTTTGCTATTGGGTACATGTGCTAACCAGAGAGAGAGGGGAAATGAGAAATCACCCCCTTCGGGGATGGCCACACTGCAAATCCCTTCTCCTGTCAGGATTTTTGAGCATACACGCACACACTTGGGGTGTGTTTTTCAAGCCACTGGGTTCGGGACTCAAACCATGCAGTCAGCCATGTGGGATGCAGTGCTTTAACCACTAGGCCACTTGCTGGCCTGTGTTTTAGCCTTTTTACTAGTGCCCTGCCCTCTTGCCTCTCAGGACCCCCCGTGACCTTGCCCTCTAATCTCTGCTTTCCCAGCTGCTGCAGATGTTCTATCGGCAACAGGAGGAGATCCGAAGGCTCCGGGAGCTGGTGATCCAGAGAGAAGTCCAGGCCAAACAGATGGAACTGGAGATCAAAAACTTGCGGATGCACTCAGAGCAATTCTGAGCAGAGATCTCTACCCTCCCTCCCCGCCCTCAGGGACACCACGCAGCTCCGTGGGGAGGTCTGGAACCAAACCGCAGGTCTCCCAAGAACAATCACTGTTTCTATATTTTTTACCAGAAAACAAAACCCTCGGTCACTGAAAGAGATTCCAGTAGGATGTGGTGCCGTTTTTTTTCTATTTGCCTTCTTGCAACGAGCTTCTGGATGGACTTTGTTTTTAGGTGACACCTTGCCTTCTGTTGAATTCTGTTTTTAAGAGTCCATGAGGAGCTAGCACTTCTCACGGGGAAAAAACATCCTAGAAAGTTAGGAACGGGAAAGACCTCGGAGGTCAGCCTGCCTGTGATCTTCCGAGCTTGTCCATAGCGCCGGGGGGAGACCAAGGTGCAGGACGGCGTGCCCCGTGCTCCTCGCCTTCCACCCTGTTCCAGCTAGACATCTCCCTTCTGTTATGTGTCCAGCTGCTCTGGAATACATGATATTGCCACTAAAAAGAAATTCAGAAGTTGAAAGCCAGTCCTCCGGCCCCTCTCCCTCATTTTACAGGTGGGAAACTGAGGCCCAGAGAGAGGCAAGTGTGATTTGCTTCATGGCAGGGGCTGGCCTGCGCCCCTGGTCCTAGGCCTCGGGTCCTGCCTGTCTGGCCGCTGTTTCTAGTCTGACGAGGTTCTCACATAGGCAGGAGTCTGCTGGTTCTGGCCTCAGTGTGTCCCAACTTGCCCTGTGTCCTCTCGCAGATCCTTCCCTCTCTGGCCTCAACTTCTGCATCTGGACAAGAGGACACTGAGGTGATCTGCCCCATGTGGGATCTGTCACCTGAGACTTTGGCTTGAAGAAAACCACCTATGGGGTGACAACCTCATTTTGCTATGGAAATTCACCCTGGCAAAGGGTGAGAGGGATCCGGCCTAATTTTAGACTGCAGACAGATCAAAGCCATCGTCTCCAAGCAGAATCAGCCGAATGTAGACAGACACGGTTCCATAGGTGGGACCGCAGACATCCAGGTTGGGCCCATGCTCCCGACTGCCACCACCAAGGCGCTCAGGGACACAGTCTGCCTCCTCTGGGATGATGTAGGCAAATTTCAGCCCAGGTTAACAGGTAGGGAGTCCCTCGCGCTGGAGGCTCACTGTGCCAGCAGAGCCCTGTGGTCACCCACCTGTGAGGGCTTCCAGAGAGGAAGCACTGCACTCGCTGAGGAAGTAGACCAGGTGGCCTTGAAACTCCTCTCTTGGCCCCCAAGTTTCCTTGCATCCCTCCTCCATGGGCCTGTGTTCTGAGCCCTGCACTAAGGTATTTTTTTCTTGGTGGTCAGTTCAATAGCCCGAAGGAGGAAGACAAGTGCAATTCACTCCTCTTTACCAAGGAGAGGCAGACAGTTTTTCCACTGCACAGAGCAATCGGGACCTGAGGTGGGGGAGTTGCAGGAGGTCACCTAACTGGCAGGTTTCAGCCCAAAGTCTACATTAGAATCCCCTGGGGAGCATTCAGGAAATGCAGGTGCTCTGCTTGGACCAGTCGAAGCTGACTCTCCAGAGAGGGGTCCCAGACGTCTGTGTGTTTGTATAAGCTTTGCAGGGACCTCTATAATACGGCGAGGATGGAGATCCACCCTACTGGTGCCTCTGAGTCTATCTGCAGTAAAGACAAAGAGGACTGTGCGTGCCAGACAGGAGCTGGGACGTGAACCCAGACCCTCTGAAGTCCTGGCTGGTAGTTCCTAAAAAGGCAAAGACCTCTGGACCCACAGCTGCAGCATGTGGGTTCCGAGCGCCTGTTTGCCCCTCCCCTGAGCCGTGGCCATGCCGTTGGTCTGTTTGTCTGCACATGCCACATGGCGGGTTCCTGATCAAGCTCTCCATTGACTCAGTCCCCAGGGCTCACTCCCGTGGAAAGCCCCAGCCAGCCTTGCCTTAGTGTGCTCCGGATAAAGAAGCCAAATCCCAGGCACGGTCAGGGGTCAGGGAAGCAGAGCACCACCGGATGGGGATGGGGTGAGCGCTTCCCCTCGTTTGTGGCTATCACTAACAGTTTACAAGGGCCCTCCCACTTCCATTCACCGGTCCCTCCAAGGGACCCAGACCGCCCTTAAAAACAGGATGTAGGCTCTTTGAACAAACTTTCTCTCTTTCTTTTTTTTTATGTCTAGAGTAAATTATTTAAATTATTTCACACCAAGGGAGAGGGATAGGTAATTTTTATCAGATATTTTTTTAAGTCACTTTTTTAAAAATTACATTTGTGTTTATGTTCTTGAGCTGATGCCAAGGAACTCGCCCAGCCTTTGCAGGGCACAGCCAGTGAGTGGCGTGTTCTCCCATCTCCTGACTCCACACTCTGCAAGTCCCCTTTCTGTTGACTCAGGAATTTTCTGAGAATGGCGACAGCCTGGGGGATGAACTTTGGCGGGTATCCTAGCTCTGTAATAAGTAGGCTTCCTGGAATAAAACTTGAGATTGTTATCATAGAAAGAAACAGGAAGTCAGAGATCAATCTATGCTTTCAATATGAAACCGTGCCTGAAAAAGTTTGAATGATTGTTTTAATGTTTCTGAAATTCCTCCTACCTTTGTAAAAAAAAAAAAAAAAAAAGAACATATGAATAAATAAAACAATAGATGTGGAATTGTGCAATGAACAAACTAATAAACATCTGGCTACACGTTTTACTATACAGAGCTTTCCTTTTCTTGATGTGTTCTATAAATCTGTTAAGCAACTCCTGTTTGGGCCAGACACTAGGCTGGGAAACAGGACAGGCCATGGTCCTAGCCCTCTGGAGAGTTTTCAGCCATGGTTGAGGGCATGCTGAGGGCCAAGATAGGGCACGTGGGGGCTGCTCTGGGAGGAAAAGCAAGGAAGGCTTCCTGGAGGAGGTAATAGGAAAAACCCTGAAGGATAAGTAGGAGTAGACAGGGAAAGAGCATCTAGGAAGCAGAAGAGTGTTCCAAGCAGAGAAAACTCCCTCTTGTGTCCCCAATCTGGAGACTGGCAATGGGGTAGAACGCAGGGCAGGGACCAAGGCTCGCGCAGTAAGTGGGACCTGAGACTTCAGCCAAGGAGATAGGAAGACAACTTGAGCTTGACATGGGAATTCTTAAAATTGTAGGAATAGTTCCGCGAAGAGACCAAGGGACCCCGGGAAAGCAAGAAGCGCAGGTAACGCACCCCTTCCAGAAGGCCACAGCCGTCGGGGTTCCATCCGCCGGCCTGCAGTTTCCCCGGGGCTCTGGACCAGCGTCACTAGGGAGAAGCCCCCTTCTTCCATCTGCGGGTTAGAAGTGAGCCCGGGTCTTTTGCAGTGCCCATCTGCAGGCGATGGGGGCAGCACCTTGCTGGGAGGAGGCTCTGAGGTCGACCCTACTCTACGCAATGATGCTGCCAGTGCTGGCGGCAGCCCCCCCCGCCCGCCCCGCGGGGCCCCCCCCC
>NW_006159568.1:646184-653424 GCF_000334495.1 Tupaia belangeri chinensis
CGGACCCCCGGGGGGGCCCTCCCCCGCGGAGCCGGAAGAGACAGGCGGCGGGCGCTGTCCGGAGCACAACGACCGCGTGGTCGAACTCTTCTGCCGCCGCTGCCGCCGCTGCGTGTGCGCGCTATGCCCAGTGCTGGGCGTGCACCGCGGCCACCCGGTGGGACTGGCGTTGGAGGAGGCAGCGCAAGTGCAGGTGGGGACCGGGCAACCCACGGGGGTGGGGACAGTTCAGACGCAACTGATGAGGAGGGTCTAATTGCCAGTACTGGTCAGACCCTGGAGAGCAGAAGGACCCTGGTGCTCATCCAGGCGGTCTACCTGTTTCAGAACCAGGGACTGAGGCCCAACGATGGCAGAGCGAGCCAACGCCATCAACTGAGCTTCAGAAGAGGCGGGTTTGGAAGTGAGAACTCGGGTGCCCAGGCTGGTACTCAGGAGTCCTTGATGTCATCCACCATGGGGGTGGGCATCCACCGCACTGCCCTGGGCTGGAAGAAAATCTGCCTGTCCTTTAACCAGGGTAAGACCCTCTAGGGTAGAAAACAGCCGCAGGAACATTTGTAGGTCACTCCACCAGAGCTGAACTGTGAACCGAGGGCTCCCTGATTGCCCTGGGAGCAGCCGAGATCATCTCTACCTGCCAACTACCCCCCTCCACAGACACTCCCAGTCCAGCTTCTAATAGCCAGGCCAGCTATTACTGCTATTATGGCCAGCTACAGAGAACAAAAGGAAAACTCTGGAGGCATGGCCAGACCTTGAACCCAGGGCTCCTCCAGCAGACTGCCCACATGGGAAACCCTTCACCCATGCTTAATCCTAACAGTGGCCAGGGGCACTGAGCTGGTGGCTGACTTGGTCTGTGGTGCTGGTCATGAAGAGGTCATGCTGGCCTCTACCTGGGCGTCATGAAGGCTGGGCAAGCAAGCCTTGGGGTTTGCAGCCCTACGGAGCCCAGCAACCGGCAGGCCCACTCTCAGGACGCTCCCCATTCACAGGGCAGTCAGATCTAGGCCCAGCCACTGAAAGGCCAGCTGTACGAAAGACTAAGATGGAGATAGAATCCCAGCCGTGGGGCAGGGGAACGCAGGTCAGGCCTTTGGAAAAATAACATTTCAAAAAGCTAAGATTTGGAAGGTGAAGGAGGGAGGGAAGCAAGAACCCCAGGGACCCTGCTCCAAGTCCAGGCTGGAGGGCCACAGACTTTCTGGAGTGCGTTTCACGAGGTCAGTTCCTGGAACAGGGCCCAGCATAATGTAAGTGCTTAATGTTCACTCAGTGGGAAGGGCCTGTAGTGCAGCCATTGAACACTGTGTAGAGGAAATCAGCTCTAGCATGCCCGACCAGGGTTCGAGTCCCCGATCTGACAGCTTAAAAAATGTGCTGGGCACATGTGTCCATTCCCAGGGTCCTGACAGGATAAAGAGTGAAAAGATTCAGGTCAACCGGTAACATCATGGCTAAGGGGCTTGATCCCACATGGTTACACTTGGTTCTAGGCCTGGACTCAGTGGTTTGAAAAACACAGAGTGTATATGTGTGTACCTAAAATCCTGAGAGGAGAATGGAGGAGAAGGGATGCAATGCGGCCATCCCTCCCGGAAGGTGATTTCTCACATTCCCTCTGTCTCTCTGTGGCAAGCACATGTGCCCCATCAAAAAACTAAAAAATATTAATAAATAAGTAATTCAGTAATTATTCTATCTCTCTCTGGCAAGCACATGTACCCCATATAAAAACTAAAAAAAAAAAAAAAAAAAAAAAAAGATAAATCATACAGCCGTTTGCCACACCCCAAGCTGCTTGGTTAAGGCCCTATTTGAATGATTGGAAAAGCTGGTCATAAGCAAGATATGTCCTAGGAAAAAAGGGGGTGTACCAGATCTGAAGAGTGCCTGCGTGTTCCCAAGGATCAGAGGGGCCTTTGTCCAGCTCAGCCTCCCACTCGCTGCATGACTTTGGGCCAGACATCTCACCTTCGGAGTCATGAATACCTCAGTTGAAAACGAACACAAGGGTGGGGTCCAGCAGGTAGTGGTGTGGTTAAGGTGCTAGACTCCCACATAACCAACCGAAGTTCAAGCCCCAGACCTGGTGGCTTGCTTTCTCACTCTCTCTCTGTCTCTGTCTGTCTCTGTCTGTCTCTCTCTCTCCTCTCTGGTGAGGCACATGCAAATAGCAAATTTAAAAGTCATAATGATCATAATACATTTTTAAAGAAAGAATATAAGGGTGACAGGAGGCAGCCCCTGGTTCGTGATCTTGGAAGTCACAGCATTCTGACTTTTGTCTTAACTTCCTCCCTTGTGGACAGAAATTCACCCAAGAATGTTTGAAACAGTTGGCAACCAAGAAGCAGCAGCAAGCTGACAACGTCACTCAGATAGAAGATGCAGCGGAGAAGCTCAAGGCAAGCGAATAACTCTTCCTTATTCTTTTTATTTATTTATTTATTTTTTTTTTATTTGCTATAGGGTATGAGTGCTCTCCAGAGAAAGAGAGAGAGAGAAGTGAGAAATCACCCCCCCCAGGGTGGATGGCCACACCATAGTCTCTTCTCCATTCTCTTCTCCGGGATTTTTTCAGCATGCACATGCACATGCCCAATGTGATTTTCTTCTTTTAAAAAATATTTATTATTATTATTATTATTCACCAGAGAGAGAGGAGAGAGAGAGCAAGCTGCCAGGTCTGGAACTCAAGCCATGGTCGGCCATGTGAGAGTCCAGTGCCTCAACCACTGTGCCTCTGGGGTGGTTTTTCAAGCCTCCAGGTCCAGAAATTGAACTGTGCAGTCGATCTAGCTGCCTTAACCTCCACGCTCCTGCTGACCCCATTTCTTCCTTATTCTACTGAGATGCCTTATTCTGTTGATTTTTCCCTCAGATACAAGGGTCCCCCAATATGCAGCCAAAGAACAAAACAACCCCAGAGGGCCAAATCAGACTTCATGGCCTGGAGCTTCTGTCATTTAGGGGACCCTCTTTGAGAAGAAGAACACAAAATTACAGACACAAGTAGGCTAAGACCACGAAGGAGAGGGGCCCTGAGGCGCCTGGTGTATGAGCTCTGTGGCAGAGCTACTTCTGCCCAGCACCCTAGCCCTGCCCCCATGCCTCACAGATTAGAGGACTGCGCTTTTCTCCTGCCTCCTCCAAGGCCCTTCCTTTGCATCAGCCGCCACTCTCTCATTCTCACAGAGGGGCTAGTCCTCTATTTCCCACACCCCGAAGCGCCTTAAGCAAAGCAAAATACAACTTAAGGAACATGCAAACATGTCTTGAGATCTCATGCCATGTTGAAAGAAAGTTAACAGTGAGCTGGCCGTGTAGCCTAGTGGTAAGCGAGCCAGACCTCCATGGCCAACCGCAGTTTGAATCCCAGCCGCATGAAAAACATATCTGGTACATGTGCATGCATTCCCCAGATCCTGACAGGATGGAGAAGGGATTATGGCGTGATCATGCCCCGCTGAGGGGTACTGTCTCCCTCTCTCGCTTTTTCCATCTCTCTCTAGTGAGGGCATGCACCTTCTGGCAACTAAAAAAATGTTTTAATTTAAAAAGAAAGTAAATAGGATATAAATAAATTCCATACATAACAACTTTCTTTAGGTTTCCTCTTTCATAATGATGCTTATTTGAATCGATTTTTTTCTGTGGGTTTTTTTTCTTGGGAGGTTTTTGCTATAGGGCACGCGTGCTCGCCAGAAAGACAGAGAGAGAGACAGATAGAAAGCGAGAAATCACCCCCCAGGGAGATGGTCACACCACAATCCCTTCTCCTCTCGGGATCTTGGGCATGCACGCACACACGCCCGGCGTGAGTTTAAGCCACCAGGTCTGAGACTCAAACCACGGTTGGCTACATAGCCATTACACTAACTGCTGGTCCCTTCTGTGGGTTTTAATAGGAAGTTGAAGCTAACATTATTGTAAGTAGCCATTTGTTTTTAGAATTTTTTAATTTTATTTGTTATCATTATTATTATTATTTAATTTGACCACAGACAGAGAGAAAGAGAAAGAGAAAGTGAGAAAGCAAGCTGCTAGGTCCAGGACTCGAACCATAGTCGGCCTGTGGGAGTCTGGCACTTTAACCACTGCACCACTTGCTGGCCCCATAAGTAGCCATTTTGACTGTGAAAAAGCTGAGGCATTTTTAGGGGCTTTTTGTGTGAACTCAGGCCAGTCCTATTCTCTCTCAGCCTCAGCTCCTTCCTCAGTGAGGGCCGAGGGGTTGGGAGGCTCTCTGCAGCCTGTCCCATCGAGAGCTGTGTGAGCCCTTGAGTGTCCCATGCAAGTCAGGGAGGAGGACTCACTGACCTGGGAGTAGCTGGCACCCATATCTTCCTAAGACCAGGCCACAGACAAGTGGGACTGGGGCTGGAGACCACTGCATGCTAAAGCCCAGACCAGGTCACAGAATCGGCTCCCCTATTCGCTCAGCATCCATGATTTGTCTGTAGGCCACAGTATACCGGAGATGTTTGTGTTTCTTATCACTGGCACCAGCTTAATTAATTTTTTAAAAGGAATGATTTAATTTTATTATTATTTTATTATTTTTAAATGTTCTATACAGCACATGCACTTACCAAAGAGAGCAACAGAGAGAAAGTGAGGAAACAAGCCACCATGTCTGAGACTCGAGCCACAGTCAGCCTTGTGGGAGTCCAGGGCCTTAACTACCATACCACCTAATTAATTCATTTTTTTTTAAAGTCTACCTATTTTTCCCAGACAGACAGAGACAGAGATAAAGTCAACCCCAACATGCTCCCCCTGCCATGATCCACCCGCTGTCTCAGCTGGCCCAGATCAAGGGCATGCATGCCCACACAGCATCCTCCAGGAGGCCTCAGGACCCAAACCCAGGACCTTTCCCATGTGGGTCTGGTTGTTACCGCTGTGGCACCACTGGCCCTACCAGCCAAATTATTAATAGCATCCCTATGTCTTCAAGAGTAGGTCTCAGGACCAGTAGATAGCATAATGATTATGTAGCTGGACTCCCATGTAGTCGACCACAGTTTGAGTCCTGGATCCAGCAGTTTAAATTCATGACAGACATGTGTGCATGTGTGCCCAAGATCCTGAGAGGAGAATGGAGGAGAAGGGATTGCAGAGTGGTCATCCTCCCGGCAGGGGGGGTGATTTCTCACTTTCTGTCTCTCTGTCTTTCTGGCGAGTACACATGTCCTGTAGCAAAAAATCTCTCTTGGAAAAAAAAAAAAAAAAGTAGGTCTCTGAGCTCAGAAAGACAATCAGTTCAGAAGGATTGGGTGGGAGGCCCTGGGCTGATCTAATGAGAGACCTGGAACAGGTTTGCTGTCTGCAGGTCTCTGAGCAGATGTGGTTTGTGGGCTACTAAGGAAAGAGGGTCAGTCTGAAAGTTCCAAGGGAAAGTTCCGGTTTGGGCAGGTTTCAACTTAATCTAAAAATCTTTCATTTGGGAAGTCCGGCCCTGTGGCCTGGTAGTTAGAGGAGCCGGATCTGACATAGCCAACTGCATGGTTTGAATCTCGGCCTTAGGCACGTTGAAAAGTATTCTTGGTGTGTTTGTGTGAGTGCACAGGATCCCAAAGGATATTCAAATGGAGGAGAAGGGATTGCAGTGTGGCCATGTCCCATTGGGGGGATACTTTCACCCTCTTCCTCTCTCTGTCTTTGACTGGAGCACATGCACCCTCTGGCATTAAAAAAAAAAAAAAGAAAAAAGTTTTCCTTCTTCTGGCCCACTTCCCTGCAACTTTTAAACTTAGTCCAGAGAAGTTTTGTGTACCTTCACCTTACTCGCCCCAAGGGTTCTCTTGCATAACTATGGTACAATATCAAGTAATCAACAGCTTGCCCATGATCCCAACTGGCTGGGAGGGCAGGATCGTGGATCAGGGCATAAGGCCCTGTTGAGAATGCCTCTCTCTCTCTCCCTCTCTCTCTCCCTCTCTCTCTCTCTGCCTCTCACACTCATGAAAGAAATAAACTTAAAAGAAAAGCAAATAAGAGGGGCTAGACAGTGGTACAGCAGTGAAATGCAGTGCTCTGCAAGCCTGGCCCATGTGGGAAGGCTCCCGTTCACTTCTGAAGACCTCCCTGAGTACGCCAGTTGCCCACGTGCCCATGATCCGGGGCTGGCTGAAGCCGGGGGGTAGATCACAGCATGGGGACTTTTTGGGGGGTGGGAGGTGTTGCCTCTGTCACTTTCTCTCTCACTCATGGGAGAAATAAATACACTTTGAAAAAAAAAAAAAAGAAATATTGACTGTATGTATATAGTTCAATGGTTCAATGTCAGCTTATCGTGTGTAAATTTGCATAACTACCACTGCAGTCAAAACTTACCTTCTGCTGCAACTTTACAATCACCCTCACTGTCTTCCCTCAACAGTCCCTCAACCTCAGCAATCACTAGTTTGTTCTCTATAATTACAGTATTTGAAAATGCCATCAAAATGGAATTATGCAGTCTGTGTGACCTTTTGAGATTTCTTTCACTCAGGACAGCGACCTTGAGGTCCATCCAAGTCGTTACGTGCACGGGCAGCTCCTTCGTGTGTGTTTTGAGTATTCCACCGATCCAGGAGTAAGGTTGTGCCGCAGGGGTGTGTGGTGTTTTAACCATTCATCTCCAGTAGATGTTTGGTTGTTTCCAGTGCAGAGCTATTACAAATAAAGCCGCTTTGAACAGTTGCACACAAATATGCTTGTGGACAAAGTTTCATTTTCTGAGATAAAAACCTAGGAGTGCTATTGCTGAGTGATTTGATACCTGCATGCTTAGTTTGTTTGTTTTTTTTCATTGCCAGGAGGTGTGTGTGTTTGCCAGAGAGAGAGAGAGAGAGAGGCAGAGACAGAAAGGGAGAAAGCACCCCACAACAGGGCCTGGTCACACTCAGTCCTTCCCCTCTATTTCACCATCCTGGTGGGATTCGGGGCATGCTCCACACACATGCTCGGCGTATTTTTCAAATCACTGGGGCTGGGATTCCAGCCCCCGTCAGGCCTGTGAGATCCAGCTCCCAATGCACAGCACTTAACCACTGCACTACAGAGCTGGTCTAGTTTTTCATTTTGGCGAGGTCCAACTTAAGGATTTTTTTTTTTCCCTTTTATGGATTATACTCTTGGTGTCATGGCCAAGAACATATTGCCTAGTTCAAAGTCCCAAAGACTTTTTTTCTTTTTGCTTTCTCCCACCCCCCTTTTTTTTTTTTTTTTTTTTTTTTTTTTCTACATA
>NW_006159568.1:653455-660562 GCF_000334495.1 Tupaia belangeri chinensis
TAAAAGTTGTATGGTTTTACCATTTATGTTTAAATTCATAATTAGGTTTTATTATTTTTTTAAAGTTTGCCAGGGGGCATGTATACTCACCAAAGAGAGACAGAAAGAGGGAGAGGAAAAGAGAAAAAGTCATAGAAAATGGTCATACCACGGTCTCTTCCATTCCATCTGTCCATCCTGTCAGGACTTTGGACACACATGCATGTGGACCCTGTGTGTTTCTCAAGCCTCTGGGGTTGGGAATTGACCCATAGGATCGGCCATGTGGGATCTAGCTGCATTAACCAGTATATTTTTGTATAAGATAGGAGATTTCGTTCAAGGCTTTTTTGTTTTTGTTTTCTGCTTGTGGATATATAGTGCCATTTGTTGAAAACACTATTCTTTCTCCATTGACTTGTTTTGGTCAAAAATCAGTTGGTCAAACTCATGTGGGGCTCCTTCTGGACTCTGTCCCATTGAGCTGTGTATCTTTCTTTTAATTTAAGTTTATTTCATTCGGGACCAGCAGTTAACGTAATGGCTATGTCGCTGGACTCCCACGTAGTCGACCTTGGTTCACGTCCCGGACCCAGTGGCTTAAAACTCACACCGGGCACGTATGTATGCGTGCCCAAGATCCCGAGAGGAGAATGGAGGAGAAGGGATTGCGGCGTGGCCATACCCTAGAGGGGCAGTTTCTCTCTTTCTATCTCTCTGTCTATCTCTGTCTGTCTGGCAAGCGCACACGCCCTATAGCAAAAACCTCTCCAAAAATAAAGAAATAAGTTTATTTCATTCTTCCGTAAGTGGGAAAGACAGAGATGAAGAAACATACACAGCAACCCCAATAGGGTCTTGACACCATGATCTACCCACAACTTCAGCAGGCCCTGGATCCTGGGGTGCACCTGCCCGGCCTCTGCTCAAGGAGGTCTCGGGATACAAACCTGGAGCCATCCCATGGAGGTCAGCCTTTCAGAGCATGTTTGCCGCTGCCCTCCCTGTGTGCCTGTCTTTTTACCACTACCACACTGTCTTAGTCACTCTAGCTGATCATAGGTGTTGAAATATCTGATGCCTTCTACTTTATTCTTCGTCTTTATTATTTTTTTTAAGTTTGCCAGAGAGCACATGTGCTTACCAGAGCAGGGAGGGGGAGAAAGCACCCTCCATGAAGAATGGTCACGATGCAATCCCTTCCCCTCCATTTCTCCCTTCTTTCTGGATTTTGGCACACATGCATACATGCCTGGCATGTCTTTTAAGCCACCAGGGCCATGGCTCCAGTCATGCGGTCACCATGTAGGATCCAGCTCCCTTAACCACCACAGTCTGGCCCTACTTTGTTTTTCTTCTTCAAAATTAGTTAAGCTCCTCTAGTTCCCTTGCCTTTCCATTTAAAGTTTAGAATAAGCAGTGCATATCTACAAGAAAAAGAGCTTCTTGGGATTTGGGTAGGAGTTGCGTTAAACCTGTTCAGACATATCTCATTTTATTGCATTTGTAAAACTTCATCTTTTATAAATTGAAGATTTGTGACAAGCCTGCATTGATAAGTCTATTGGTGCCTTTTCTCCAATAGCATGTACTCGCTTTATGTCTCTATCACATTTTGGTATTTCTTGCAATAAATCAAAGTCTAGAACTGCTTAAGCTATCAGAGAAGGCATGTCAAAAGCCCAGAGAGGTTGAAAACTAGACCTCTCATACCAAACGATTAGCGAAGTTATAAATGCAAAGTCCTCCAAGAGAATTAAAAGTGCTGTTCCAGTGAACACGTGAAGAATACGAAAGTGAAACAGTCTTATCTGTGATACGGAGAAAGTTTTAGTGTTCTGGATAGAAGATCAGGTCAGTGACATTACCCAGAGCCAAAGCCTAATCCAGAGCAAGGCCCTCATTCTCTGTAATGCTGTGAAGGCCAAGAGAGGTGAGGAAACTACAGAACAGAGTGTAAGCTTGCAGAGGTGAAGTCAGGAGTTGAAGGGAGGAAGCCGCCTCTGTAACATAAGAGTGCAGTGTGAAGCAGCAACTGCTGTTGGAGAAGCTGCCACGAGTTATCCAGAAGATCTAGCTAAGGTCATTGGTGAAGATAGCTTCACTGGAACAACAGATTTTTGCTAGAGGTTGTGTGCACTGCCAGAGAGACAGAGAGATAGTGAGAAATCACCCCCACCACCCGCCGGGGGGGTGCAATCCCTTCTCCTCCGTTCCTCACTCAGGAACTTAGGCACGTATGCACATGCTCCCAGAGTGAGTTTCAAGTTTCCAGGTCCAGGACTGGAACTGTGGTCAGCCATGTAGGAGTCCAATGCCATAACCATTATGCTACATGCTAGTCCCCAGAACAACAGATTTTTCTTTAAAGAATTATTTATTTATTTAATTCCATTTTTTAAAAAAATTTGACCAGAGAGAGAGAAAGGGAAAAGGAGAAAACAAGCTGCCAGGTCCAGGACTCAAACCATGGTCATCCATCTGGGAATCCAGTGCCTTTAACCAGCATACCACCTGCTGACCCAGAACAATAGATTTTTAATGTTAATAAAAATAGCCTTATATTAGAAGAAGATGCCATCTAGAACTTTCATAGCTAGGGAGGAGTCAGTGTTTGGCTTTAAAAAACAGGCTGAGGTTGGGACCAGCAGGTGGTATAATGGTTACGTGGCTGAATTCCCACATAGTTGACTATGGTTCGAGTCCTGGATCCAGCAGCTTAAAACTGATACCAGACGTGTGTGTGTACGTGCCCAAAATCCCGAGAGGAGAATGGAGGAGGAGAAGGATTGCGGTGCGGCCATCCCCCCCACCAGGGGGTAGGGGGTCTGATTTCTCGCTTTCTGTCTCTCTGTCTATCTCTCTGGCAAGTTCACATGCCTTATAGCAAAAATCTCTCAAAAAAAAAAAGAAAAAAGAGAACCAGGCTGAGGGACCAGCAGATGGTGTGGTGGTTAAGGCACTGGACTCCCACACAACTGACCAACTTTTCACAAATGTAAAATAACAGTGGAGTGAGCATTTTTGGCATCTTGATTTATTTCCTTTGGGACACAATTGTAGAAGTGACACAGCTGACACAAAATGTGTGTGAGGCCCCTAACGCCCTTGTTGAGCTGTGGCGAGTATAGTTTGTGGAGGGATCCTGGGGCAGCTGGGATGCTCGGTACTTGCACTAGTGAGAAGGCCATGTTACTGAGAACTCATTTTTAAAACAGCTTTGTAAACAAATTAAAAATCAATAAGGTTCATACATGGTCCAAAGTTCTTTGTTGGAAACCAATGACCCAGCTAGTAACCACTCCTTTCCTGGGAATAGTTAAGGGCTTTATTAGCACCATGGTTAAGGAGGCTGGGTCTCACCTGGCAAACCACAGATCCATTCCCAACCCAGTGGCTTGAAAAACATGCCAGACACATTTGCATGTGTGCCCCAAACCCCAACAGCTTGGAGGCATGGAAGAGAAGGGATTGTGGTGTGGCCTGGCCCAGGGGGTGCTTTCTCCCTCCTCCATTCTCCCTTCTGCCTCTCTATCTCTGAGGAGTGCACATACCCTCTGGCAATAAAAAAAAAAAAAAAAAAGGAATGTCCTGATCATAATCCTCATAAACCCATTAGATGATTTTTCTCTTACATTTCTGTTAATAGGTGATTGTTTCCTTGTCATGGCTCCAAGGGGCCAGCACATGCAGGTGAAGTGGAAATTCTACACTCACCTGCCACCCTAACTTTTTACTGGAACTGGGATTAGCTCACCATACAACAGAAGCATGGAAGAGGCTGAGACTGGTGTTGAGGCCATTAGCACCAGCAGGAAGCCACCTGCACTCCTGGGCTGGTGTTTGCAGAATGCAGGGGTGAGGGCCACCTAGGCAGAAGTTGGACCAGGGCCGACCTGTCCTGAGGGTGGAGGAGCTTCAAGGAAGCAGCCCCTCCTGGAGACACTGCCCTGGTGGGAGGGAAGCCCTGCGGCCCCTTTAACACTCGCCCTCTGATCTGCCGTCTAGTTCCTCCTCCCATGGATCAAACCTAACATGAAGGAGGATCCTGGAAATGCAGCCAGCAGGGCTGATAGAACAGAGCTGAGGACAGGCAGGAAATGGACCTGAGACACATAGGCCCAAGTTGGCACCAGATCCAATAACCCCTGAGGGTTGGAATAAATGGCCTCTATTCCTGATTTTGTGCCTTTCCCTGTGACCTGCTGACGCTGCTCACTCCTACTGTCCGTGCTGGCCTGGCCTCCCCTCTGCTTCCTCTTCCCTGCCATTGCCACCATATCTTGCCTAATTTCCCCATGATAATTTAATCGTTTAAAGCCTTTGCATTAAGGACTTATTTGGGATTTCATCAAATGTATAGACCAATTTAGAGATAGGTAGCATCTTTATAGTAATGAATCTTCCTGAAGATATGGTTGTTTATTCCGTGCCAGGGTTTGTTGTTGGTTTGGTTTTGTTCTAATTTGCCAGAGAGTGCTTGTGCTCTCTGGAAAGAGAGAAAGTGAGATAGCAGCTTCCATGGGGAATGGCCAGGTCACAATCCCTTCTCCTCCATTTCTCCCTCCTTTGGGGATTTGGAGCATGCACGCACACATGCCTGGAGTGTTTTCAAGCTACTGGGTCTGGGACTTGAGCCGTGCAGTTGGACATGTAGAATCCAGCCACCTTAACCACATATTAGCAGTTGGCCCTTTTTTTAAAAAAAATTTGTTTATTTCTTCCATGAGAGAGAGAGGGAGAAACAGTCACATCTAATAGGGTCTCTGGTCTCAGCCAGCTCAGATCAGGATACACAGACTCAGCATGTTCAAGAGGTCCCAGGAAAAGAACTCGGGACTTTTCCCCTGTGGGTCTAGCTCTGTTACACTATGCCACTGCCTGGCCCTTAGCTTTTTGTAGTTTTTTTAAAATGTCTTTCAATATAGCGTTACACTTTTCTTTATCTAGGTCTTGATGGGTTTTGTTTATTTTTTAGGTATTTTGCTATTTTCCCACCTATTTTGAAAGGCTCATTATTTTTCTATGCATTTTCCAATTGGTGACAGCTGGTACACAGGAAGACTTCGGTGTTCACAGGCTGACCTCAAATCTGACTGGCTACCTTACTGAGCTCCCTTTGGAGCGCCCTGTTTCATTTCGTTTTCCATGTTGTTTATTTTGGATTTCCTGGTTGGCAAACGCGTCGTCGGCAACTGGTTTTCTTTTTAGATTTATGCAGAGTCAAGTAAAAGCTGGCTGGCGGGGAAGTTCACGGAACTCAGATTACTCCTTGATGAAGAGGAAGTGCTGGCCAAGAAATTCATCGATAAAAATGTGCAGCTCACCCTTCAAGTGTACAGAGAGCAGGCCGAGGCGTACCAGGAGCAAATCCGTGTCATAAACACTCTCTCCAGCAGGGTCTGCAGTATCAGCCAGGAGTCCAACCCTGTGCAGAAGCTGCAGGTAACGCCGGGGTTTCTGCTCTTACAGCTGCCACCCGCCACCCATGTTTCATGTCAGTGGTGGCCCTGAGCGCGGTATCTACACACAAAGCAAATACACAGGGACTGTCTTGTTACACGTGGACCTTCTTGCCCCTAACTCGAGTGGCCAGAGGATATACATTGTTAGGAAGATAATATACCTCTGGAACTGATGAATAATATTAACAGCCACCATTTTTTTCAAGGGCCTCTGTTTTCCAAGCACCTAATGTATTATAGCCCTAGTATGCACTAAAATTCTGCAAAGTGCATATTCTCACCCCATCTTATGAATGAGGTTGTGGTTCAGGGAGGTGGAGTGATTTACTGAGGCTTGCACAGCTGGTAGGTGGCACAGCTGGGGTCAGAACTCAGGTCTGTCTGATTCTTTTTATATTTTTTAAAGGCTTTTGTCATAAGGTGGGTACACTTGCCGGAGAGAGACAGAGACAGTGAGAGGGAGAGTGAGAAATCACCCCCTGGGGGGGATGGCCATATCCCCATCCCTTCTCCTCCTGGAATTTTGGACACACACGTGCACACACACACACACACACACATGCCTGGCATGATTTTGGCCACCGGCTCTGGACCTTGAATACTGTGCCTGCCACCTGCAGGCCCTGGTCTGTCTGATTCTAAATCCAAAAGACATGTGGCCTGATTCTCTGCCTGCATGGTCTTCATCAAGACATTTCTCATGAAAAGTTAGGTGTTCTTTCAGCAACTGAGCAAATTTCAAAAGCTGAGTCACAGTTGGCTTGAGGGGAGAGAAGGATGGTACTTCTTGGTCACTGGGCTTTGTTGAGGAAGAATCTAAGAAATAGCCGCTATAATGCACATTGCTACATTTAGTGAAAGAGAGTTGTTAAGGATAGTCTTCCTATCTCCAAGGAACTATGGAGAGATTCCTATCTGGTGTCAGTATCCCGTACAGTCACGCATGGACTTGGATGACTTTTCAAGAGGGAGAGTGAGAAATCACCCCCTGGGGGGGATGGCCATATCCCCATCCCTTCTCCTCCTGGAATTTTGGACACACACGTGCACACACACACACACACACACATGCCTGGCATGATTTTGGCCACCGGCTCTGGACCTTGAATACTGTGCCTGCCACCTGCAGGCCCTGGTCTGTCTGATTCTAAATCCAAAAGACATGTGGCCTGATTCTCTGCCTGCATGGTCTTCATCAAGACATTTCTCATGAAAAGTTAGGTGTTCTTTCAGCAACTGAGCAAATTTCAAAAGCTGAGTCACAGTTGGCTTGAGGGGAGAGAAGGATGGTACTTCTTGGTCACTGGGCTTTGTTGAGGAAGAATCTAAGAAATAGCCGCTATAATGCACATTGCTACATTTAGTGAAAGAGAGTTGTTAAGGATAGTCTTCCTATCTCCAAGGAACTATGGAGAGATTCCTATCTGGTGTCAGTATCCCGTACAGTCACGCATGGACTTGGATGACTTTTCAACTAATATAACTCTTCCTGTTTCCTTCTTTGCTTTGGCCCCTAGGAGGCTCAAAGCCAACAATGCTTCAACTAGTGAGGCTAAGACTTGATGGCACACGTTTTGTGCTTGAACTCCCTCTAGCCTCCAGCTTAAATTCTTGTCCTAGTTTTTTCTTTGCTTCATTGTTCTTTTTTTTTTTTTTTTTTTTT
>NW_006159568.1:660805-666170 GCF_000334495.1 Tupaia belangeri chinensis
GGGGGGATGGTCACGCCGCAATCCCTTCTCCTCCATTCTCCTCTCGGGATCTTGGGCACGCACGCACACGCGCCCGGCGTGAGATTTAAGCCACCGGGTCCGAGACGCGAACCGTGGTCGACTACGTGGGAGTCCAGCGACATAGCCATTACGCTAACTGCTGGTTCCCTGCTTCATTGTTCTTGTTGGAAAGAAAAATCTTGCAGTTCAGAGGACCTTTATAAGATGTTGTCATGCTTTCCCACAGGGGGAAGGTCCTGGGTTCTTTTCCTGAGACCTCTTGAACATGTGTGTGTGCCCCGATCTGAGCTGGTTGAGACTGGCGATAGATCGTAATATTAAGATCCCACTGGATGTAACTGGATGGACAAGGCAGGGTACAATGAAAGAGAGCACCGAATCTCACTCAGCATGAGCGCTGACCGGGAAGGAAGATAGACAAATAGATTGGTTAGTACAAACCAGTCAAGCCAGTCTCCTGGTGGGTAACTCCACTCCCCGGACTGTATGTGGCCTCAGTCAGTGCTGTCTGTGTCTCACTCCAGCTCGTCAGTCAGATTCTGGGTGACGGACTCACCTGGGCACAAGGGGTATTGTACCTTGAGAGGGGTGAGATGCACAAAGCAGTACTTTTATTTGTTTCTTTTTAAATAATAGTAATTTCTTTTTTAACCAAGAGGGAGCATGCATTAGCAGGAGTTGGGGGAGGAGGGCAGTGAGAAAGCACTCCCCATGGGGAATCCCTTCTCCTCCATTTCTCCCTTCTTTTGGGATTTTCGTGGGCATGCATGCACAGGTGCCGGCATGTTTTTCAACCCACTGAATCTGAGACTCAAACCATGTTGTCATCCATGTGGGATCTAGCCACTTTAACCACCATGCCACTGGCTGAGCCCAATAATGGTCATCTTTCCAGACAGCTAGTATGAAGAAATGCTTCCATGAACAAGGATGCTATTGGGATCAGCAGATGGTGTAATGGCTATGTCACTGGACTCCCATATAGTTGACTGTGGTTCGAGTCCCAAACCTGGCGGCTTAAACTCACGTGTGTGTGCGTGCCCAGGATAATATTTATAATACAGCTCAAGCAAGTATGTCTGAGGAATGTCTAACTCTCTTCAGGGCCAAGGGTGTCAGGGAAGACTCCTAGGAGGAGGTGATGGTGGAAGTGAGTGTGGGAAAATGAGCAGGCGCCCTAGCTATGGCTAGAGGGTCAAGGTGGGAAGACATCCCAGGCAGAGAGGAGCTCTGCTCCTGTGAGAGCTCAGCAGGCAGGAGAGCTGCCTGGGTTCATCTTGACTTGAGGAAGGGCGGGGCTAAGGGAGAGGTACTGAGGGATGTGGCTGGAGGCGGGAGGTCGGGCTACTTCAGGAAGGATCTTACGTGCCGGGCCGTGGAGGTTAGACATTGTCCTGTAAAGAGCCAGGAGCCAGGGGAGAGTATGTGACTGAGGAGTATAGCATTAACATGTCGAGTTAATGCTTTAGGACCTTTGAAGAACCAGCAGATGGCGTAATGGTTACGTCGCTAGACTCCCACGTAGTTGACCACAGTTCAAGTCCTGGACCCGGCAGTTTAAAACTCACACCAAAGGCGTGTGAGTTCATATCCAAAATCTTGAGAGGAGAATGGAGGAGAAGGGATTTCTTACTTTCTGTCTCTTGGGCAAGTGTACACACCCTATAGCAAAAATCTCTCAAAAAGAAAGAAAGAAAGAAAGAAGGAAGGAAGGAAGGATGGACGGACAGACACTAGTGACAAGGTGAAGGATGAACTGGGTCCTGAGTGCTGGGATGGTAAGTTTTCTAGCTTTCCTTTAGTGAAACCACGCAGTACAGACTTAAGAGAGGCCGTCCAGGTGAAAGCAGGACGCATGGCTTCTGTGGTGGCCACCCCTGTCCTGGGTCAGTGCTCCAGCTGAACCTTCCATGTTCTTCTTGGGCACGCCCAGGCCTCCTACCCCAGGAAGACTGGCACCCCGCTCTTGTACCTGAGGCAGACCCTCCAAGGCTGAAGCCTCCGAGGGAATGACCTCCTGTGGGGCGGTGAGCAAGCCACAGCACAGGCAGTCGAGCAGTCAGCCTGACTCCTCCATGACTGCTGGTCCCAGGGAGGCCTCAATGAACATGGAAGAAGGGATGGAGAGAGGACCACCAGTGCCAGTGCTGAAACCCAGCATCTATGTGTCCTCTGCCTCAGGCCTGATGTGTACTCTCCCAGGGCTCGCCCAGGCTGACTGCAGGAGCCAAGGCAGGCTGGGGCCTGGCTGGTCGGCATGGCTGCAGTGTGGGTGCAGCTCCCTGACCCCCACGTGCCCACAGGCATACACAGCCACCGAGCAGGAGTTGCAGCAGCAGATGAGCCTCGGGGAGCTGTGCCAGCCTGTGCCCGTCTCCTTCGAGCCCGTCAAGAGCTTCTTCAAGGGCCTCATGGAAGCCCTGCAGAGCACCTTACAGAAGCCACTGGACATTCGCCTCAAGGAAAGTAAGTCACCCCCTCTGTGTCCCTACCTCTCCCAGTGCCCTTTAGCCCAGAGATGGTGGCAAAGGCCACCACCCTAAATGGCCACTGTGCCACACAGTGGTCCTAGGCTGAGTGCAAGGGCTCCCGGGCCTGTGGCCATCCTGTCCTTCCTGAGATCCAGTCCTGCCTCCCTGCGGCCCCACTGCTCTTCTTCTGCCCCTCTCAATGCTCCTGGGTCCTGCACGCCTCAGCTTTGCCTGCCCTGGGCTCCAGCTGGAATGGCCACCTCCTCCTCCTCTTCCTCTTCCTCTGCCTGGGGCCACGTCCCACGTCCCTGCCAGGCAGGTTGGCAGCACAGGTGTGTTCACCTGGGAAGCTTTTCCCTGCCACCCAATTTCCTAGCTCAGCCATCATGTCTGCCTTTTCCCCTGCAGGGCCTGCCCCATGCCCTGCCTGGAGGGGTTCGTGTGCACACACAGACCCCCACCTCACCCCTCGCAAATTCCTGAAGGGCACAGATCATTTGGGGTTCCGCTCTGAGGTCCCCACAGGGCCTGGCACAAAGCAGGTACTCAGATTCAGTCATTCATCTCTGTTATTATGGTTCATTCAGAGCATTTATTGAGCCCCTATCGCGTGCCTGGCACAGCAGGACACAAAACAAAACTCCTGCTTTTGTGTGCTCAGTCTTCTGGGGGGAAGACAGACAATAAACCAATGTGTCAGGTGATTAGAATCTCCATGAAGGAAAATACAGTGTGCATGATGGAGAATGAGCAGGAGGCGGCACTGGTTGTTTTTTGGGGGTTTTTGTTTGTTTGTTTGTTTTTTGGTTTTGAGATTTTTTTTTTTTAAAGACATTTTTGTGATAGCACATGTGTGCTTGCTGGAGAAACAGAAAGACAGACAGAAAGCAAGAAATCATCCCTCCAGGGGGGGATGGTCACAGTGCAATCCCCACTCCTCCATTTTCTCGGGCCCATGGGCACACATGCACATGCACCCAGCATGAGTTTCAAGCCGCTGGGTTGGGACTTGAACCAAGGTCGACTACATGGGAGGCCAGCATCGTAACCATTACACAATCTGCTGGTCTCGAGGTGGTGTTTTATATGGGGCAATTGGCAAGGCCTCTCTGAAAAGGGGACACATGAGGTCAACTTAGGAAGCACCCTGTAGGCTCTGGGGAATCTGAAGGGCCAGAGGGCACAGTGGTCAGATGCATGGCCTGGAGCCAGACTGCCCAGTTCCTATCCCAGGTCCACCACTCCCTAACCTTGCCGCCCTGGGCCAGGCACCTAACTTTCCTATGCTTCCGTTGCCACGTCTGTAAGGTAGAGACCCTACTGTGGCTCCCTCGCCCGGGGTTAGGTGAGGAGTAAACGAGCTCTTACATGTGAAGTGCTCAGGGCAGCATTAGCTACCGTCGTTACTGCCGCCACGTCTGCAGAAGTGTGTTTTAGACAGAGGGGAAATCACGTGCAAAGGTCCTGAGGTGAGATCGGAATGAGCTGGCTGCGCCCAGGGAGCAATAAAGGGTCAACAGCAGTGGATATGGAGTCAAAGGGGAGGGAGAAAGAGAAATAAATACCAAGGAGGCTCCAAGGATCTGGGCCTGACCAGCTGGGGAGAAGCTGCTCTTTTGTGAAATGGAAAAGAGCATTTAGAACGGGAGGGAAAGAAGTATTCGGAGCTGTTGGATTTGAGCGGTGTGACCTCCTGTGGTGACAGTGCAAAAGCAATGGGAGCTGTGACTCTGGCCATCTGGGCAGAGCGGATGGACGTTGGCTCAGGGAGGGATTTTCATAGGTCATCCCAAGCCAGGTTGGGGCTGATCAAGGAAGGCATGTCAGGAGCTGATGAACCCCAGCCCAGACAGCTGGGAAGGAGGCCACATGGACCAGGCCCTGGAGGGAGGGTCCCAGGCAGAGGGGACGGGAAGTCCCACTCCCCGTGATGACCACCCATCCTTCCTTTCTGAGAGCTCCAGCCTTTCTGAGGACTCGGCTCTGATTTTTTGGGTTTTTTGGGTTTTTATCCTGGAAGTTGCATTTCTGCCTTTTATTATGCTGATGACTACTTCTTTTATCCCAGAGCGCATACACATGCAAGGGAGAGAGCGGAAGAGAGAGACATAAAAAACAAGAGAGAGCCCCTCAAAGGGGCCTGGTCACATTTCCAATCCCTCTCCTCCAATTCTCCATCCTGTCAGGATCCTGGGATTGCACCAGGCTCAGCCCTGGCTGGGACTCAAACCTTGGTGGGCCTAGTGAGATCTGGCTTCCTCTACATGGCTCTTACGGCGACAAGGCCACCTGCGTTTCTGCCTTTCTGATGCTCCGGTCCTGCTGGTGTGTAGAACTCCATACTGGCCTGCCATTGCCTATTTTCGCTTGTTCTAGAGTTTTCTTGTCCCTGTGAATTTGCATTTCCTACTTAAATTTGCATGCGATTCTTGGGGAGAGAGTGTGCGAATCTCCAGTTTTGTGGTATTTTTAGTATGCTTTATTTATGCAGCTCGCATGAGCTCCAGGCACTCACTGCTCACCGTTTGTTACAGACGTGACCTGCCAGCTCTTGGGCTCCTCCCACACCAAGCCCGGTACCTTTTTGAAAACAAGCCCCTCACCAGAGCGATGGCTCTTCTTAAAATGTAAGCCCCCTGGGAATGGAGAGAAGGCGGGAGGGTAGGATGCTGGGGAAAAGGAGGTTCATAGAAATGAGGCAACTGGGAAACCAGTAGTTAGCGTAATGGCTATGTCGCTGGACTCCCACGTAGTCGACCGCGGTTCGTGTCCCGGACCCAGTGGCTTAAAACTCACGCTGGGTGCGTGTGCGTGCGTGCCCAAGATCCCGAGAGGAGAATGGAGGAGAAGGGATTGCGGCGTGACCATCCCCC
>NW_006159568.1:666224-679233 GCF_000334495.1 Tupaia belangeri chinensis
GCCAGGTATGAAAATTGTCGCCAAAAAAAAAAAAAAAAAAAAGAAATGAGGCAACTGCTTTTCATTTCTTTTCTTTCTTTTTCTTTTTTTGTCTTTTTTGATCTGCTAAGAGATCTAACTTTTTTTTAACTTTTATTAGTTTTATAAAACAGAAATAACACCTATTCATTGTGAAAATATGAAAAACAAAAGCAAAACCAGCAAATTATTCATAAGCTTTTTCTCATAGACAACTATTATTATTTGTCTTTTTAGCTTTCTTTGGCATATTTATATACATATAATAATATATCAATATTTAATATATTGCTATTTTCATAATCATGGTATCATACTATAAATACTGTTTGTAATCTTTGTTTTCATTTATTGATATATTGTGAACATCTTTGTTTCCTTTAAAAAAAAATACGGTAATGTATGTTTCTTGTAAAAAGTCAGAAATACAGATATGCGGGGAACCAGCAGTTGGCGTAATGGCCATGTCGCTGGACTCCCACGTAGTCGACTGCGGTTCACGTCCCGGACCTGGTGGCTTAAAACTCACACCGGGTGCGTGTGTGTGCGTGCCCACGATCCCGAGTGGAGAATGGAGGAGAAGGGATTGCAGCGTGACCATCCCCCCGGGGGGTGATTTCTCCCTTTCTGTCTCTCTGTCTCTCTCTGTCTGTCTGGCAAGCGCACGCGTCCTATTGCGAAAAAACCTCTCCAAAAAAAAAAAAAGAAAAAAGAAAAGAAATACAGATATGCAAAAAGAAAATTACCACCTCTCCCAGAGATACATTGCTGTTAATATTTTGGCATGTATTTGTTAAGATATTTTAAAGCACAATATATATATGTGTGGACAGATTGGTTTTAAATTTATTTATTTTTTTAAAAATTTTGCTATAGGGTACATGTGCTCACCAAAGAGAGACAGAATGAGAGAGAAGAAGAGAGAGGGAAAGCAGGAAAGCAGGCCACCAGGTCTGGTACTTGAACCATGGTCAGCCATGTAGGAGTCCAGCACCCTAACTACCATGCTACCTGCTGGCCTTGTGGACAGATGTTTTTAAATAAATGAGATCTTTTGTGACTTTTTTTTTTTTTAAATAAGATTCTTTTGTGATTTTTAAATTTTTAAAAAAATTCTGCCAGAGAACCAGCAAATGGTGTAATGATTATGTCGCTGGACTCCCACATAGTTGGTAGCGGTTTGAGTCCCGGACCTGGCAGCTTAAAACTCACGCTGGGTGCCTATGCCTATATGCCTAAAATCCCAAGAGGAGAATGGAGGAGAAGGGATTGTGGTATGACCATCCCCAGGTGGGGTGATTTCTTGCTTTCTGTCTCTATTTCTCTGTCTCACTGGCAAGTGCATGCGTCCTACAGCAAAAATCTCTAAAATTAAAAAAAAAAAAAAATCCTCTTTCCAGAGCATCCATGTGCTTTCCAGAGAGAGACAGAGAGAAAGCAAGAAAGCATGTCCTATGAGGGATAGTCATGCCACAGTCCCTTCTCCATTTCTCCTATCTGGGATTTTAGGCAGGCACAAGCTTCCTGACATGTTTTTCAAGCTGCCAGGTCCAGACCCAAACCATGTGTTTTGCCATGTGAGATCTGCTACATTAACCACCATGTTAGCCATGAGGGATCCAGTTACCTTAACCAACATGTCACCTGGCCCTAATTTCCCTTTATTTTTGTTTTGTTTTGTTTACTTATTTATTTATTTGGAGAGGTTTTTGCTATAGGGCACGTGCGCTCACCAGAAAGAGAGAGACAGAGAGACAGGAAGTGAGAAATCACCCTCCGGGGGGATGGCCACGCCACAATCCCTTCTCCTCCATTCTCCTCTCGGGATCTTGGGCACGCACGCACACTTGCCTGGTGTGAATTTAAGCCACCGGGTCCAGGACTCGAACCGCAGTTGACTACATAGGAGTCCAGCGACATAGCCGTTACGCCAACTGCTGGCCCCCTGATTTCCCTTTCTTAAAGTTGGCTAATTACCAACCTTTCTTATTTGCCATTTAATATGACACATTGACAGATTCCAGTGATTCAGATGTGGAACATCTTTAAGTGGTCCTTATTCTGCATGTGCATTCACTATTGTAAACATATCAGCTCTTCCCAGCTGATCTAGAGATACAATTGTAATCTCAAGTGTTTTTTATTGAAATTGACAAGCTGATTTTAAAATATATTTAGAAATAAAAGGGTGGACGGTAGCAAGACTATCTTGAAGAAGAACAAAAAGGAAGTTCAGAATGATATTTCCATTTACAGTCTCCTGATTTATGTCAAGAATGACATACAGTAGGGGAAAAGATCGTTTTTTGGATAACTATACTGGTCAGTTGGATATCCTTATGGAAAAAAATGAATCTTGATATTACCTCACATCTTTTGTTTTTTATTTAAACAAAAATAAATTCCAGGTGGACTGGAGTTCCTGACATAAGAGAGAAAACAACCGTTTTTTTTGTTTTTGTTTTTGTTTTTTTTTTTTTAATGTGCTGTAGGGTACATGTGCTCACCAGAGAGAGAAAAGAGACAGAGAGGGAACGTGAGGAAGCATCTCCCCCAGGGGAGATGACCATGCAGCATGCAATCCCTTCCCCTCCATTCTCCTGTTGGAATTTTGGGTATGCATGCACATGTCCCAGGGTCCAGGACTCAAACTCAGCCATGTGGGACTACCACACTGCCTCTGGCTGGTTCCAACGCTGTCTTTTAGAAAATAAGAGAAGCCTTGACGATCTTGGGGTAGGCAAATGTTTTAATCAACAGACACTGGAGAGAGCGAAAAAGCAAGCCTCAGCCACCAGGTCTGGGACTCAAACTGACCATGTGGGAATCCAGCACCTTCAACCACCACGCCATCTGTGGGTCCCAAGAATTGACAACATCTTAATAGGTGATAACATCAGTTCTGTGAATGGCAGGAAGTTCCTTTGTGTTGCTGGTAAGAATGTAAACAGTCTGGAAAATCAACATTGTAGGGACTGGCAGATGGTATGCTGCTTAAAGGCACTGGACTCTTACTTGGCCAACTGTGGTTGAATTCCCAGACCTGGTGGCTTTCTTTCTCACTTGTCTCTCTGATCAAACTGGAAAATAATAATAAATAATAATAAATAAAGTTAAATAAAATAATTCTTTAAAAATAAAAAAAAATCAGCATCATATACTAAAGCTGAACATCCTCAATACCCTTGGATTCAGACTTGAAAAGAAAAAACAATTTCATGTGTACAAACATGGTACAATGCAGAGAACTGTTAAGGAGCGTTTAAATTATTACCACCTTTCCGGAGGACAATCAGAATATTTATCAAAAGCCTTAGAAACAATCATACCCTTTGGCAATTCCTCTTTTAGGAATATATCCTAAAGAAGTAATCAGATACATAAAAATATAATCATATTAGTGTGTTTGAAAGTTTTAAAAGCCAAAATATTGAAGGAAAAAAGGAGTAAATTATGTGCCCAGACATCCAGATCTTAGGGTCACCGCTAAAATGCTTTCATAAAATAATATCATTTAATGTGGTAAAGATGTTCATGAATCTATCAATGCATTTTTAAAAAGCAAATTACCTAAAAGCATGGATGGTATGATACCAGTCTTAGGAAAACTGCATAGTTAAGGCGCTAAGACTGGAAGGACATGACTCCCAAAGCGCTAACAGTGATAGGGTAAATTTTAAATTAAATTTTTTTTAATTGGTAGTAAGTTCCACGGTACAAAGTTCAAACGGTATAAACGGAGTACAGTAACATTTTCTCGCCTTCCCCTGTCCCCCAGTCACCTCCCTAAGAGGCAATAGGGGATACTGCAGAGCTTCTCAAGCTGTCTGGCGTGGTCCCTCGCTTTCGGGTTTCTACACGGCTAAAGCGAGCGGGGCGGGGTCGGCGGCCGGGGGCGGGCCTAGCTCTGGCTCCGCCTCTCATGTGCGGCCCGTGTCCCCGCCCTCCGCAGACGCGCGCACGCCCACGCTGGACCCGGACACGATGCACGCTCGCCTGCGCCTCTCCCCAGACCTCCTCACGGTACGCTGCGCCCTGCTGGGCCGCCTGGGGCCGACGCCCGCGCTGCGCTTCGACGCGCTCTGGCAGGTGCTGAGTCGCGACTGCTTCGCCGCCGGCCGCCACTACTGGGAAGTGGACGTGCAGGAGGCGGGGGCCGGCTGGGGCCCCGACGCCTCCCTGCGGCGCCGCGGGGACTCGGCCGCAGCCCGCCTGGGCTGCAATCTCCAGTCCTGGTGCCTGAAGCGCTACGACCTCGAGTACTGGGCCTTCCACGACGGCCAGCGCTGCCGCCTGCGGCCCCGCGACGATCCCTATCGTCTTGGCGTCTTCCTGGACTACGAGGCCGGTGTGCTCGCCTTCTACGACGTGACCGGAGGCATGAGCCACCTGCACACCTTCCGCGCCACCTTCCACGAGCCGCTGTACCCCGCACTGCGGCTCTGGGAAGGGGCAATCAGCATCCACCGGCTGCCCTAGGGGCTGAGACCTAGTGACCGCTGAGTGGGCGGGCTGCAGCTGCCCTGGTCTCACTGCCTACCCTCCCATCCCCTCTCCTTCCCCAGCCCTCCCTGCAGTCACACGCAGGACTTGGAACGGTTCCCCTCCTAGGCTAGTTTCAAACCTAAGTCCCAAACACAAGTCGACCTCACCACCACCACTGTCACTTAATCTAGGTTCTTAAGGGTGACACACCCACAGGTGAGTCCGAGCATTCTGACCTTGTCACTGTCCTCAGCCTCATAAGGCACGTACAACCACCCGGCACGCAGTCAGCACACAGTAACTACTTGTGAATGGAAGAGAGTCACCCTGCCCTCGCTCTGCCATCCCTAAAGGCCTCCCCACTCCAGCTTGGTCTCTCTGGCCCCTCATCCAGCTACTGTCTGCGACGTTCGCTTTTGCCTGGTTCGTCTGTGGCACTTGCAAGGGAGGTGGCTCAAAGGTGGAGTCCCTTCTGAGACAGTGTTTGTTCAGAGTGGAATCCAAGTCGCAGGGAAAGTGGACCATGAAGGACAGAAACTGGCTCTGTGTCAAGCTCCAAGGTGTGTCTCATGGGAGCAGAGTTAACTTTTTTTTTTTGTCATAGGGCATGTGCACTCATCAGAGAGTGAGACAGTGGGGAATTGAAAAATAACCCCCCAGAGGGCATGGCCACACTGCAATCCTTTCTCCATTCCATTGGGATTTTTGGCGCTCCTGGGTGTGCCTGATAACAGTCTTCAAGCTGTCAGTCTGGGACTGGATCCTCAGATGAGCATGTGGGATCCAGCCGCCCTAATCTCCAAGCCTCCTGCTGGCCTCCAGAGCAGCTTTACACTTGCCGCTCTGAATTTTTTCCTGTGACCTGCCTAAAACATTCCTTAACCTCTTTTAACAATATGGGACCGCAGATGGCGTAATGGTTACATCCTTGGACCTGCATGTAGTTGAGTCCAGACCTGGTGACTTAAAACTCATGCAGGGGGACCAGTAGATGGTGTAATGGCTACATTTGTTGCTGGACTCCCACTAGTTAACCAGGGTCAGAGTCCCTGACCACGCAGCTTAAAACTCATATGGGGCACCTGTGGGTTATGTGCCCAAAACCCTGGGAGGAGAAGGGATTGCCCAGTGGTCATTCTTCCTAGGGTGTAATTTCTCACTTTCTGTCTCTCTGGCGAACACACCTACCCTATAGCAAGAATCTCTCAAAAAAAGAAAAAAAAATTATATGCTGGAGTGTGTGTGTGTGTGTGTGTGTGTGTGTGTGTGTCCAAGATTCCGAGAGGGGAGGGGATTGTGGTGTGGCCATACCCCTGGGGGGGTGATTTCTCTCTGTCAGTCTCACCATTGAGCACACATGCTCTATAGCAAAAATCATACACACACACACACACACACAATTTAAAAGTATGAAGGGGGAGGAACCGACAGGTGCCGTGGTGGTTAAGGATGCTGGACTCCCACATGGCTGACCGTGGTTTGAGTCTCGGACCTGGCGGCTTGCTCGTGTGGTCTCTCTGGCCAAATTAAAAAGAAAGAAAGTTAAATAAAAATGATCTTTAAAAAAAGTATGAAGGGGTTAGCAGGTGGCGTGGTTAAAGGCACTGGACTCCCACATGGCCGACTGTGATTCTAGTCTCAGACCTGGCGATTGGCTTTCTCACTTTCCCTCTCTCTTTCTCTGGCCAAATTTAAAAGTAATAATGAAGTTGGATAAAATAATTCTTAAAAAAGAAAAAAGAGGGACCAGCAGTTGGCATAATGGCTATGTCACTGGGCTCTCACGTAGTTGACTATGGTTCGAGTCCCGGACCCAGTAGCTTAAACTCATGCCGGGCGTGTGTGCGTGCGTGCCCAAGATCCCGAGAGGAGAGTGGAGGAGGAGGGATTGCGGCATGGCCATCCTTCCGGGGGGGATTTCTCACTTTCTGTCGCTCTGTCTCTTTCTGTCTTCCTGAAGAGTGCACGGGCCCTAGAGCAAAAAAAAAAACTCTCCAAAAAAAAAAAAAAAAGGAAAAGAAAAAAGTATTAAGAGGCTCCTAGGACTACAGGAAGAAAAACAAGAAAACAAGTACTCCTCCTGAGCATTCATGGCCCCTCCGGCGTGCAGTCAGCAGTGACAATATGTATCCTTGTTCAGGCCTATTCTCTTCAGAGACCCACAGGTCAGAACTCTCATAGCCCACCTCTGCACCTTGGCCTTTGCTGCTGCCCTCCCATACACATGCAGTGATATAGGACAACCCTTCTCTCTGCCTGAGTCTTCCCTGGGCTTACCTATGTCAGCCAGTCTCCCCCGTCATAAGACTCACTCCCTCATGGTCTCAGGTTTGGGACCTATGTGTCCAACTGTTACGATTGGGAGCTAAGGGCAGCCATGCCCAGGACCCTCCGCACCCTGAAAGGCTCCGAGGTCCCTTCCCTCCCAAGCAGTGAATAAGTAACCAGAAGCACTATTAGTGAGTCTTAGAGCTGGGACTGGCAGAACCTCACAGGCCACCCAGCCTGACCTCATTGGACATTTGAGGAGACTAAGTAAAAGTACTGGGCTTTGAAAGGTACCACCCACTCACCTGCTGCAGCTGATAGGTGGCGTGGTGGTTAAGGTGCTGGATTCCCATATGGCCAACTGCGGTTCAAGTCCTGAACTTGACCTAGGTGACTTGCTTTCTTGCTTTCCCTTTCTCTCTTTCTCTGGTCATTTAAAAATAATGGGACCAGCAGTTGGCGTAATGTCTATGTCACTGGACTCCCACATAGTTGACCGCAGTTTGAGTCCTGGACCTGGTGGCTTAAGTGTACCGGGCGTGTCTGTGCATGTGTGCCCAGGATCCCAAGAGGAGAATGGAGGAGAAGGGATTGTGGTGTGGCCATCCCCCCTGAGGGGGTGATTTCTTGCTTTCTGTCTCTGTCTCTCTCTGTCTTTCTGGTGAGTGCACATGCCCTATAGCAAAAACCTTTCTAAATAAATAACAAATGTAATTAATTCTTACGAAAGAAAGAAATAGTTACTCATGGTGACTTAAGGCTGGGCCAGAACTGGAGCCCAGATCCCTGTCCCAACTCCCAGACCCCAGGCAACAGGCTGACTTCCCTGGGAACTGCCTTTTGGGCCCAGCTTTTGGCCTGGGAGATTTTACTGTTTATTCATTTCCTAGGGGAGCTTGGGAAGGAGTCAGCAGGTGACTGTTGCTAAGGAAGCACAGGCAGTTTCCTTACTTGTCTTGGGACAGAAAGAAGAGCTATGAGTGGGGTTTGATTAGTCCCAGGCACCCACATGTTCCTCAGAACCCTCCCATCTGGATGTTGGCCTGGGAAACCCAGAGCCCAGTTTTCTGGAGCAAGGGGCCAGAACAGAGGCCGGACTAGTAGGGTCTTGCAGGGAGTCCTGATCCTCTGGCGGGGAAGGATGGCCCTCTTCCCAGGTCTCTGCCCTCTGCCTCCGCTCCTGATTTGTCAAGTCTCTGGATGGTTGCGAAGTCATACTGTGTGAAAGCATCTTCTTAGGCGCTTGACGGGAGGGTGAGGAGCATGCAAAACGGAGCTCCCTCATGGTTTAAATAGACTCCCGGGCATTAGTTTGAACCATAGACGACTGCCAACTTCCAATAGTATTTGACTTAAAATTGGCACTCTGATATGGGACTGTGCCTTAAATAAGGCAGAAAAAACTCAAAAGTGCCTTAAGTTCTAACCACATAATTAAACATTCTAGCTGGGTAACTGTCTAAGCACTATGCTCTAGGAATCCTGAGAAAGGGAAAATGAATTCTACCGGGAAAAGCTCAAAACTGAATTCTGACCGGCAGCAGACATTCCTGGCAAAGGGACGAGGACTACGCTGGACCCCACCTCTCTCCATCTTCGAAACTCAAGACTTGCTACTCCCACTCCTAGCGGCAGGGGCCGGGTTGTAAGGCGTCTGGTCCTTACATCACCACAGTTCTACACGTGGCAAGGCAGAGGCCAAAATGAAGCACTTGTCGAAGGTGACATAGCTCGCAGTGGAGCCGGGGCTGGGGTCGGGCAGCGAGGTATGCGCCTGTGCTCACGCCCGGCTGGCCACACTCTTCAGGGTGAATGAATGCAGCTGGTCTCTGGTTGCTCTGGTCCCCTCTCATTGAGCTACTGTCTGGGGTGTTCGCTTTTGCCTGGTTAATCTATGGCACTTACAAGGAAGGTAATCGAACGTGGAAGCCCTTCTGGGATGAGAGACACTTGTTGAGAGAGTCTGGAATCCAGGGAGCAGAGACAGCTGGACTGTGAAGGACGAAAACGGTTCTGAGCCAAGCCCCGTGTTAGCCAGAAAACTACGCTATCCTTCCATGGTCAATTGTGTGACCTCAGACTAGTCAGTTTTTGCTTCTGAGTGTTATCTATAAAACTGGGGGGAGGAGGGGGGATGACCTTAACCACAACTCCCGTAGGGCTCAAATGAGCCAAGGGTTATGAATGTGCCTTAAAAACCTTTCAGTGCAAGATCTTGCCAAGATTTATTAGCATCCCAGAGGAGTCCCCATCATTATAGTGCTGAGACAACAGATATTCCCCGCTGCCATTTGGCAGGAGTGAATATTCTTATCACAGGACCGAAGCTTCCTGGGTGGTATCCATGTCTGAAAGGGAGCTTGGTCATTTGCCTTATTCTCTCGGACTTGAATTTGTCGAAATTTCTTCATTGATACAGCAAATTGCTTGCAAATATTTTTAAATGACAGCAGTGTTCCAATGTGTGGTTTGCTTTAATAAAATCTGAATGTCTCCCGTAGCCGCATTCTTCATTGGGCATTCATATTGCTTCCCAGACACAGTTCCCAGGGCCTGGGCAGGCCCTCGCTCATCCCTCATCCCCTTCACAAAGTGGGAACCAAACCCTGATTCTCAGCTTCTCCGAGCCAAGATAGCATACGCAGATTTTGGTATCTTCGCGATCATCCTTTAGCAATACTGAAATCTTTTAGGTCACTTATTAATTTCCAGAGATTTCCAGTACCCTCTTCCTTCTCTATTGTAGTCTTTCTTTTTGTTTCAATTCCACTTTGTCAGGGCACAGGAGACAGGGATGCCAGCCTAGCAGAGGTGCAGCCCAGTGGAGGGCACACAGAGCCCTGCGCTGCCAGGCCCGGTGGGAGAGGAGTCTGTAAGTGAAGGCAAGCCGCACAGATGGGAGAAAGCGGGAGAATGGAGGGCCCCGTCTGAGCCTGCCACGTCTTGCTCAGAAGCCTTCCGTGGCTTCCCACTGCACAGAACAAAGTCCAGCGCAAGAAGTTCCTTCTTCCTCATGTGGCCGCTCCCTGCCAGACCATCACTTGCGGTCTTTGGGCACCCTAGGCATTTTCCCAGCCTCTACCCCAAATCACACAATCCTCCCCCCCTTCCAGGAAGCATTCCCTGGCCAACCGTTTCCTTCCCCATGGCCACTCCCATCTTGGCTCCCATGACTCTTGGTAAACAGCTCAGCAATTTACACACGTGGGCGCTGTTCGTGGAGGTACCTGCACCCGATGGGCTGTGAACTCTGACAGGGATGTGCTGCCTTGCTGTGGGCCCAGCACTGCACCTCCCACCCGCCAGGTGCTCTGGGATGTTTCTACATCTGAGCTTCCCAGCTCCACTGGGTGTGCCCAGATACCAGTCCTCCAGCCCTTGGGCAGCCTGGCACAGCCTGACGTGGCCAGCTACTACTGGCTGCAAGCCGGCCTGTAAATGTACACACTACCGTTCTTTCTATGTGTCCTGATGGGACGCGTGTTCTAGACAATGGCCCCCTTCTCAATTCTCTCCAACGGGCCTCTACTCAAAAGCCAGAGTGAAGTCCTGTGACCTCAGGGTCTCTTCCTATCCTCAGTCTCACAGATTCCTCCCTTCTGGAGGAATCCAAAAGAACAGCCCGTGGGGCCAGCAAGTAGCAAGGTGCTTAAGGTGCTGGACTCCCACATGGCCGACTATGGTTCAAGTCTCAAGCATGGCTGCTTGCTTTCTCACTTTCCCTCTCTCTCTTTCTCTCTCTCTCTCTGGTGAGCACATGTGCCCTATAGCAATTAAAAATAATAAAGTAATTCGGAAAATAAAATAAGCTTAGGCCTTCTGGCATCCCAGTCTGTCAGCACCTGCAGGCAGCCCACCTGTTCCCTGGCGGAAACCACCCTGCACATCCTCAGCTAGAGCCTGGGGTCAGGACCTTCACCCTTTCCCTTCCACATCCACATCCTGTTTCCAGGCCTTGGAAGACATCTCTCTAGCTCCATGTCTCTTGTTATGAAGTCTCATTTATTTGCTTCAATGTCACCTTCTCTACTGTCGTAGGATAAAAGGCCACTGACTCAGAACCTGTTTACTCAACATGTGCTTATTGGGAGAAATGAAGGGGAGTGATCACTAGTCAGAAACTGACTCTACCACCCCTCAGTTCTTAGCACCTCAATTTTACAGGTTCTCTTTCACCTATTTTTCAGCAGGGTCAAGTACTGTTGTGATCCTCTTGCCTCAGCTTCCTGAGTAGCTGGGCACAAGCCACCACACCTGGCTTCAAGGGTAGGATGGGAATTGAACCCAGGCTTCCCATGTGGCCCCAGCCTGCCTAGAGGCAGCGTCAACTAGCATGTGCTACTGCTGCCGGGCCCCAGTTCTCGCTCTCTCTTTTTTTTTATAAAAAATAATTTATTGAATTTTATTTGTTTTTCAATTTGAGCAGAGAGAGAGAGAGGGAGGGAAAAAGAGAAAATAAACTGCCAGGTCTGGGACTCAAACCACAGTCAGCCATGTGGGCTACCACCACGTCACCTACTGGTCCCTCAGTTTTCTTTGACATGGGTCTAACCGAGGATTCCCACTCCACTCACCCCATGCACAAACACAACATGCCTTTCCAGAAACCGTTTTAGGATGCACAGGAGATAAACAGGAATACATTTATACAATAAACAAGGTCAAATAAATAAGGACAGTGAGCAAGAATTGGAGGGATTGGCCCTATAGCACATGGCCAACTGCAATCTGAATCCCAGCCTCAGAGGCTTGAAAAACACACTGGGTACACGATGCTGACCGGAAGGAGAACTGGAGGAAGAGGTGGCAGCACGGCCACGCCTGTCTGGGGGTGCTTTCTCTCTTTCTGCTGAGCGCATGTGCTCTCTAGCAATAACATAAAACTGAAACATACTTGGGAAAGGGCGAGAGGGTGGTGCAGCAGAAAGACACGGCACTCTGAGACTGACCCACATGAGAGGACTCGGGTTCCTACCTGGAGACTTCCCTGAGTGTGCCAGGCACACGTGTGCTCAGGATCTAGGGTGGGCTAAGGCTGGAGGGGAACTAGAGGAGGACTCTCTGTGGAGGTTCTGTCTGTCTCTTGCTCAAGGAAAAAATAAAAGATACAGGAAAAGAATAGTCTCAGTATTGGATCAAGAACAAAGCGGAATTAGATGTGGGATCTCTATAAAAGGTGTCATTCTGCTGTTCAAAGGAAAACAGTGAAAATCTTTTTGGCCACCTGGCTTTGTAAATTTGTAATATGTGATATACAATTTTGCCGGTTGTAGGGGACTGACATCAGCATTATCACCATATGAAGAAGTTGTAGCGTGGTGGTTAGGCACTGGATCCCATATGGCTGATTCTATGGTTTGAGTCCTGGACCTGGCAGCCCGAAAAACACACTGGACACCTGTGCACGCATGCCCAAAATCCCGACAGGAGAATGAAGAAGGAATTGTGTGGTGTACCATCCCCCCAGGGGGGTGATTTCTCACTTTCCCTCTCTCTGTCACTCTCCAGCAGGTACGTGTACCATATGGCAAAAAATTTAAATAATTTTTAAAAATTCGTAAGCTTGGGACCAGCAGTGAGCGTAATGGCTATGTCGCTGGACTCCCATGTAGTTGACTATGGTTTGAGTCCTGGACCTGGTGGCTTAAACTCATGCCGGGTGCGTGTGCGTGCGTGCCCAAGATCCCGAGAGGAAAATGGAGGAGAAGGGATTGTGGTGTGACCATCCCACCTGGGGGGGGGTGATTTCTTGCTTTCTGTCTCTCTGTCTCTCTCTGTCTGACGAGCACACGCGCCCTATAGCGAAAACCTCTCAAAAAAAAAAAATTAAAAATTTGTAAGCTCTGTGCTCTACACTCCCACCCTTTTCACATTGCTATTTTTTCCTATTACTCATGTCACCTTTTTGTTGTTGTTAAGGTTTTTTTTTTAATTATTTATCAAATTTTACTTATTCAGGAGAGGCAAGGGAGCAGGCTTCAGAAGACACCTTCATGGCTCCTGAGAACTAGTTTTCTAATCTTTGCTTTTAAAAAAAAATTGTTTTTTCTTCCCTTTTGCTGTTTCTTGGTTGCTTTTGTTGCTGTTGTTTCTCCTTCTCTCTCTGTTTCCTTTTCTGCACGCTCCTGGATGCTCAGATTGAACTCGATGTTTGGGAAGAAACACACCATCCATCAGGTGACTAGAAATCACTACAGGACCACAAGAAATATGGGAAAGCAAGAAAATACCTCTCCTC
>NW_006159568.1:679472-691258 GCF_000334495.1 Tupaia belangeri chinensis
TGATAATCTATTCCATGAAATCCTGCAAGAAAACTTTCCAAACCTAGAGAGGCACTCAAAGATCCAGTCCCAAGGAATACAAAGGACCTCAAATAGAATCAAGCCAAGATCTTCTCCAAGACACATTATAGCCAGACTGACCAAAACCACAGACAAAGACAAGATACTAAGATTGGCAAGAGAGAAACGGCAAGTTACCTACAAAGGATATCCCATCAGGCTAAACAGCAGACCTCTCATTGGAAACAATGCGAGCAAGAATGGGAAAATATATTCAAAGTGTTAAGGGAAAAGCAATTTCAACCGAGAATACTGTACCCGGCAAGATTATTCTTTATATGAGAATAAAAGACAAGAACATTCTCAGATAAACAAAACCTGAAAGAATTTACCGGCACCAGACCAGATCTCCAAGAAGTTCTCAAGGGACTGCTATGTCAGGAAAATTAAATGTAGTCACACAGAAATAAGAGCTCAAAAACTAAGAAAATAGCCAACTTAATCATAGGGGCAAGTCTGGAGTTGAATATTATATACCAGAATTCAGTTGGGAAGATCAAACCACAACAGAAGATAGATTAAGTACATGAGACTGAACTGGTGAAACAGCATTCTGTGACTTTTGACTAAAATATTGCTGCTTTTCTTCTAGGCTTTGTTGTCCGGTTTTAAGAGTTTTTGTCCGGTCTTGAGCTGTCAGTAGGTTCATGTACTTACTATTTGAACAGAATACTAACCTGTTTCCAGGCTTTAAGTTTAAAAAAAATTATTTATTCATTCATTTATTTTTAATTTGACAGAGAGAAACACACAGAGAGAGAGAGAGAGGGAGAGGAGAAGTGAGAAAGCAAGCCACCAGGTCCAGGGCCCAAAGTGTGGTTAGCCATGTGGGAATGTCCAGCGTCTTAACCACCATGCCACCTGCTGGTCCCAGTTGTTAAAAGTTTTATCATAGGACACATGTACTCATTGGAGGGAAAGTGAGAAATCCTCAACCACCACACCCCTACATGTTTCACTGTCCCCTACATGTTACCTACACGTTACCATCTAACACGCTGTGACTGATTTGCTGTCCTTATGTGTTATGTAATGTTACCGTCTAACACACCGTGTGACTGACTCACTGTCCCATGTTGCGTGTTACCGTCTAACACACCGTGTGACGGACTCACTGTCCCCTCTATTGTGTGTTACCGTCTAACACACGGTGTGACTGACTCGCTGTCCCCTATGTTGCGCGCTACCGTCTAGCACACCGTGTGACTGATTCGCTGTCCCCTATGTTGCGCGTTACCGTCTCGCATACCGTGTGACTGACTCGCTGTCCCCTATGTTGCGCGTTACCATCTAGCACACCGTGTGACTGACTCGCTGTCCCCTATGTTGCGCGTTACCATCTAGCACACTGTGTGACTGACTCACTGTCCCCTATGTTGTGTTACCGTCTAGCACACTGTGTGACTGACTCGCTGTCCCTTGTGTTACCTATGTGCTTCCATCCCACATGTTGTGTGACTGACCACCCCCTATGTGTTACCTACATGTTACTAACACACCGTGTGACTGACTCGCCGTCCCCTACGTGTTACCTACGTGCTGCCGTCTGACACGCTGCATGACTACCTCCCTCACTCTGCAGTCTACTGTGCACCTGCCCCATCTGAATGGAAGGGAAAGGAGCTGCTCTTCATCGGGTCCTAGGTGCCGAACGCTGCCTGGTGCACAGCAGGCCCTGGGTGTTTGCTGAAAGCAGGAACACACACCATTTCCCTCTCTGTGCTCAGAGATAGAAGCGCTGCCAGCATTTCTCTGCCCCCAAACCCTTCTCTAATGTCGAGTGACCTCTATACAGTGCCCAAGGCAGGGAGGGGAGAGGGAAGTAGGGGTCTGTAAGGAAATGAGGTCCTGGGTCACTGGGGTTCAGCGTTGCAGAGTGAGAATGCGGCTTACAGAAGAGGTGCCCTGCAGCTGGCTCTGGCCCCTCCGTGCAGCCACACAGCAAGGGCGGGGTGGGGGTACTGATTTGCTTTTGAGCCTGCCTCTTCTTCTGGACTGCCAGCTTAAGTAGAGACAGCCTCGGGACCAGCAGATGGCATAATGGCTATGTCGCTGGACTCCCATGCAGTTGCCCGCAGTTCAAGTCCCTGACCTGGTGGCTTAAATTCATGCCAGGCACGTGTGCATGCATGCCCAAGACCCCGAGAGGAGAATAGAGAAGGGATTGCGGCGTGGCCATCCCCCTGGGGGGTGATTTCTTGCTTTCTGTTTGTCTATCTCTGTCTTTCTGGTGAGCACATGCACCCTTATAGCAAAAACCTCTCAAAAAAAAAGAGTAGAGACAGTCTCATTTGCTCTCTTTTTGGTTGTTGCTGTTTTTGTTTTCTTTTTATTTTTTTCTGGGAGAAAGAGAGAGAGACCCCCACCCCAACAAGGGCCTCATACCGTGACCATAGGCATGCAGGTGCCCAGAAAGCTCAAAGAAGTCTCCAGATGGGAACCCAGAACATCCCCATGTGGGTCAGCCTCACGCAGCGTCACTTTTTTTTTAAGATTTTTTTTTTTTGAGAGATTTTTGCCATAGGGCGCGTGCGCTCACCAGACAAACAGAGACAGAGAGAAAGAAAGCAAGAAATCACTGCCAGGGGGGATGGTCACACCGCAATCCCTTCTCCTCCATTCTTCTCTCGGGATCTTGGGCGCGCACACACACACGCCCGGCTTGAGTTTTAAGCCACCAGGTCTGGGACGCGAACTGCGGTCAACTACGTGGGAGTCCAGCGACATAGCCATTCCGCCAACTGCTGGTCCCCCTACAATTATTTTTTATTTAACTTTATTTACTTAATTTTTAACTTGACCAGAGAGGGATAGAGGAGAGAGAGAGAGGGAAAGTGAGAGAGCAAGTCGCCAGGTCTGGGACTCGAACCACAGTCAGTCATGTGGGAGTCCAGCGCACTTAAACACCATGCCACCTGCCGGCCCCACAGCATCCCGTTTTAAGGCCGTACCATTATCTTGCCCTTCATTTGTTCCCATTCTCTCTCCAGTGGGCTTACCACAGGACCTGCCCAGAAAGGTGGGACGTGGTGGGGAATGAAACCCAGAACTTGAGACCGTCACTCCCGTCCCACCACACCCAGGCACCCCGACAGAACCAGCAAGGCAAGCGAGAATTCAGAAAAGGCACTTTATTTCAGGACTTGATTTTTTTGCCATGATTTTCTACTGATTCTTCTATGATAGTGTCGTCTTCTTCAATGGTGACCAGGACCTTCTTGCCCACTAGATTAAAGATGTCTTCAGGAGGATAACCTTTAGGCTCACCCACCTTCACAGTGAGCATGTCCAGTGTTAGAATGGTGCCTTCTGGAATTTTCACTCTGGCCACCACAGACTTGCCCAGCTGCGGACAAAATGAAGACTCAGAGCCAACGTCGCAGTAATTACTGCACCCTGCTCTCTCCACAAGACCCCTGTCAGTCTTCACAGGGTACCTTTAAGGCAAGGACACCATTGTCCCCGACAATACCCAGAACAGGACCACACAGATGGCAGGGATTCAGCCAGCGTGGGGTGAATGCAGACACTCAAAGGAGGGGCCTTTACAAAAACGTGCGAAGGAAAGGGCTCAGGCAGTGTAGCCCAGCAGAGCCAGGCTCAAACCCATCAGCTGGGTGTCAGCTGTGTGTTTTGGTTGTTCTGAGAAATGGGAAATTAACAGTGTCTACGTCAGCAAATACCTGCAAGGATTGATCATATCAAGCACACAGAACGGTGCTCACTACAGGAGAGCCGTGATCCCATCTGTCACCATCTACTTCGCCTCTCGTGGGAAACTTGGGAGAACTGAGCCCACAGAGGGCGGGTGACTGGGCCAAGTTACAGACAGCCAGGATGAAAAGCTTGAGGATGAGATTCCTGACTCCTGGCCCACTGCCCTGGAGGGACACAAGCTTCAGTGCCACTATATTTAGTGAATGGGAATGTGGAGAGCTCTCAAGATGGTGTGACTCTTGACTGTTATTCAGATGACAGAATAGGGGGATCCCAAGAAAGGGGGAGATAGGAGGGGGAGGAGGGGACTGAAGATACCTGAAGCTCGCGACCAGTGTTTCTGTCTCCTCCGTAACTGCTTTTAAACAAAATTTATATATGACTCTACATCCTCTAAGTAAGAGCTCAAGGAATCAATTCGGCTTGGAATTTATCACCAGGAAACAAAATGTTATAGTTGATGATTATCCAAGGATGTATCCCATTGTATTTCCCTATTTTGTCAGGGAGCCAAATTAAATGCTCAACTGTTGGAACTCTCATTCTGGCTTCTAACAATCATCTCCCCTCTCTAAGGCGGTTTATTCTTTTTTACTATTATTTTAATTTCCCGGTATAAACGCATCTTTAATTTGGAGGCAATAAATAGGCCCCACGAGAATAAAAGATGGCAACGATCCCCCCACATGTGGGTGTGTCGACCTTTGCCTCGACCAGACAGCTTGCAGCCGCTTAGGTGTATCTACAGATAGGCAGATTAGGTGTGGCAGTGACAGGACGGTGACTCTGTGACTCAGAGGATAAGAAGGTGAAGGCATGGCTTCTGAGAAGCCCAGATAGTCCGTGTGCCGGGCAGCGTTCCTCGGCCTCACCATCCTCTGTCTAGAGGTCCACCCTGCACAAAGACTGTTTGCATCATCACCCACCAACCCCCTTAGATAACTCATCCCCTCCCCTGCCATCCTGTGCCACTTCCATTTAGGAAATACCCCAGGTGCTTGTTCCAAATGCCTCACGAATCCAGTCTGCCTGAATATTTCTCACACTTGGCCTACTCCTCGGGACCTCGGCCTCGGCCTCACCCCAGGTGGTTGAGGAAACTGTTCAAATTCCGCTTCAGTGACATGTCTCCTGCTGCTCACGCGAGCCTGGGGAAACTTGGAGGGGCTGGGGCAACGTTCCTGAGCACCTCCTCGGCCGGGTTCAGGTAGGGCAGGCGCTGACTCCACCTCTCAGATAAGGTCATGGTGTCCCCTCTCCCCCAGAGCCAAAGCCGAACGGGGTCAGCAGGACCCACCTTCTCGTTGCAGGCCATCTCACAGGGCAGCAGCTGCTTGGCGGGGGAGCCCATGGCTTTCTCCACGAGGCGCACGGACCGCACCAGCTCAGCCAGCTCTCCAGGCTCCAGGGAGGCTGAGTGGTCACTCCCCTTCCAGGTCTTGTCCAAGGTTATGTGCCGCTCCAGCACCTTGGCCCCCAAAGCCACTGCGGCCACAGATATCGCTATGCCTGTCTCATGGCCAGAGTACCCTATGGGAATGTCAGGGAAGATCTTCTGATATTCCTTTACGATGGAAAAAGGAAAGAAAGGGTAAATGTTGTGGAGCTTCGGCATGCTCTCCAGAGCCAGGCAGATCTGAGTTGAGCCCATGTGGCCACTCACTAGCTCGGCAAGCACAGGCCAGAACCCTGCGGCTCTCTGAGCCACTCTCTCCTGGGAATAAGAACAGCACTTGCCGAGGGATGCTGGAAATGCACGAAGAGCACTTAGCACACCACTAATGCTCCAGAAACGATGGTTATTGTTATCACAATGAGTGCAGTGAGTATGTCCCACACTGCACAGACCACCAAGAATCACAACAGAACCATAACCGAATGCCTAAACTCATGCCAAAAGCACATGGCACATTTCATTCTCCCGAGCTGCTGAAAGCCAGTGTGCCATATACACAATCATCACCATCAATAATACATGCAGCCCAATCGCAAAATAATCCCTTGGTAGAAATGCTAAATAATTCATTAATCGGTTATCTATAATTCACGGAGGGCAACAAAAGACTTTCATGTGAATAAGTCCTGTCAGTGAGGGTGATCAGAAAGCTTAAGTACTGTAGAAAGACTCAAGTGTGGTTGAAAAAAAGATCAGGACAGTTGGGTGGCAAAGTCTTGGAAAAGCAGGTCAACAGTGACCCATGGAGTGTACCGGTTACAAAGTCAGGGAATTCAGGGAATCAGCAGTTAGCATAATGGCTATGTTGCTGGACTCCCACATAGTCAACCGTGGTTCGCGTCCCGGACCCGGTAGCTTAAACTCACGCCGGGCGTGTGTGCGTGCGTGCCCAAGATCCCAAGAGGAGAATGGAGGAGAAGGGATTGCAGCATGGCCATCCCCCCTAGGGGGTGATTTCTCTCACTTTCTGTCTCTCTGTCTCTCTCTGTCTGTCTGGTGAGCACATGTGCCCTATAGTGAAAATCTCTCCAAAAAAAAAAAAAAGAGAGAGAAGACATGATGGCACCTCATCTGGAAATGGAAAGGATAAGGAGTCTATGATATATTGAGAAAATCAAAGAAAATATCTATAGTCATATATACTCAGGTGTTAATTATGGTCTGGAATGGGGTTACAAAGACTATTTACTTCTTACATTATATATTTTAGGGTTGTTTGAATTAAGAACAAATTTAAGTTTTAAAAATTACATGATTTAGAGACCAGCAGATGGTGTAATGGTTACGTCACTGGACTCCCACATTGGCCTACCGCAGTTTAAGTCCCGGATTCAGTGGCTTGAAACTCACACTGGGCGTATGTGCATGCATGCCCCAAATCCCGGAAGGAGCATGGAGAAGGGACTGTGGCATGACCATCCTCCTACAGGGTGATTTCTTGCTTTCTGTCTCTCTGGCAAGTACATGCACCCTATAGCAAAAATTTCTCTAAAACAAAAAAGGAAATTATGTAATTTAGAGATGAGTTGAAAGTAGAGAAAAATCTATCAGGATGAGAAGGACAGAAAGTTTAGGCAAAAAAATAGCAGTGTCAGTTTCCAAAAAGGTTCCTTTTTTCTTTTTAAGTCACTGGGTCCCGGACTCAAACTGTGGTTGACTACATAGGAGTCCAGCGACATAGCCATTACGCCAACTGTTGACCCCCAAAATCGGTCTTTTTTTTTTTTTTAATGTTAACTATGAAGGCTAAGTAGCAAGAGGTTAAAAAAAACGTTGATATTATTATGGAAAAAAATACTGTACTGAAAGGGAAATATAAATAGAAAGGAGAATGGAAGAAAGGGGATTGAACTGTGGCCATCTCACCTGGGAAGCGATTTCTCGCTTTCTTTCTCACTGGTGAGTGCATGTGTCCTGTAGCAAAAGTCTCGAAAGAAAGAAAGAAAGAAAGAAAGAAAGAAAGAAAGAAAGAAAGAAAGAAAGGAAGGAAGGAAGGAAGGAAGAAAGAAAGAAAGAAAGAACGAAAGAACGAAAGACAGAAAGACAGAAAGAAAGACAGAAAGAAAGAAAGAAAGAAAGAAAACAGGCTCGGGATGTGTATGTGTGCGTGCCCAAAATCCTGATGAGGGGAAAAGAGATTGTGGCATAACCATGCCCCACCAGGGGGTGCTTTCTTTCTTGTGAGTGCATGCACTCTCTCTGGTAAGCAACGTAGGTCCTCTGGCAATAAAAAAAATAGAAACAAAAATAAAAATAAGTGTATGTGTGTGTGTGTGTGTGTGTGTGTGTGTAGTTCCATTAATGTTACTATAATATTTTTATGGTGATTACATATATGTGTGTGTGTGTGTGTGTGTAGATAGAGATGGCCTAAGACAATACGAAACAAAGGATTTGGAGGACCCAGCCCAGGTTCTAGCCCCAGCTTTACCACCAAGTGCTCTGGGATCTCAAGCTTCCCCTGGGGATTAGACTTCACCATCTGTAAAAAGGCAAAATCCTAGAGAGAAACATCTCCCTGTGTCATGGCTGTCACCATAACCAACGTGAGCCTCAGGGACACTCAGAATTAGGAAATAACAGAGCCAGCATATAACAGAGCAGACAAAGTCAGAAGTTTCAAGAAGTTCTCTTATAACTCAGTGTGAGAAAATGTTCTCTGCAGCGTTATTCACAAGAGTCAAAAGGTGGGAACATCTCCAATGTCCATAGGTGGAGAATGGATAAGCAGGTGTGGTATATACAGACAATGGAATATTATTCAGCTTGGAGAAGAAATGAAATTCTGGCACATGCTACAACCTGGATAAACTTCGAGGACTCAGTAAAAAGAGACAGATACAGGGACCAGCAGATGGCATTATGGTTACATCACTGGACTCCCACATGGTTGATTACAGTTCAAGTCCCAGGGACCTGATGGCTTAAAACTCATGCTGGGTTCATGTGCATGGGTGCCCAAAATCCTGAGAGAAGTATGGAGGAGATGGGATTATGGCATGGTCATCCCCCCAGGGGGTGATTTCTTGCTTCTTGTTTCTGTCTCTGTCTCTTTGGCGAGTATATATGCCCTATAGCAAAAAGTCTCTCTTAAAAAACAAACAACAACAACAACAACAACAAAAAATCATGCCAGGAATACGTGCATGCAGGCCCAAAATCCCAAGAAAAGAATGGAGGACAAGGGATTGTGGTGTGGCCATCTCCCTAGGGGGGATTTCTCGCTTTCTGGCTTTCTGTCTGTCTCTCTCTCTCCAGTGAGTGCATGTGCCCTATAACAAAAATCTCTCTAAAAAAAAAAAGAGACAGATACAAATGGAAAGAGAGTGTACGTTTCCATTTGTGCATGGTACCTACAGTAGTCAAATTCACAGACAAAAATAGAATGATGGTCGGCAGTGGCAGGGGGAGAAGGGAAAGTAAGTGTTTGATGGATGCAGAGTTTCACTTTGGGTTGACAGAAAGGTTCTGGAGATGCATGGTGGAGGGAGCACAGTGAAGAAATGTTAAGCCACTAAACAGTGCATCTAAAACGGTTAAAGCGGGGGGCCTGCAGGTGCCGTAGTGGTTAAGGCACTATACTTCTAAATGGCCAACCACGGTTTGCGTCTCAGACTGATGGCTTGAAAATCATGCCAGGTGCATGTGCATGTGTGACCCAAATCCCAGGACAATGGAGGAGAAGGAACTGCAGCGTGGCCATCCCCCTGGGGGTTGATTTCTCATTTCCCCTCTCACTGTCTCTCCGTTTCTCTCTCTCTCTCCTATGAGTGCACGCATCCTATGACAAAAACTTCCCTCTCTCTGTTTCTCTCTGGCAAGTGCATGCATCCTATAGCAAATTAAAGATAAAGTGTGCATGATAGTCACCCCCACCACCAAAAAAAAAAAATGAAGAAAGAAAGAACAAGGCTATGTCTTTTCTTAAGTGGGCCAAGGAAAGCCCTCATACTGTGGCCCAATCAGGTAACAGCCCCCCTCCTCTTGCTCACAGAGATGACGCGCAGGTTGACGTCCTCGGGCAGGAGCGGGTAGGCACTGGTGCACTGCAGGAAGCAGAAGTTGGGGTTGAGGGGCTTCACAATCTGATAGACTTGCTTCATGGTGTCCATGGACTGCATCCCGCTGGAGATCACCATCGGACGACCTGAGGAACCCACACCATACCACTGTTGCTTTCCCGTTGGGGTCCCGCCTCTCCCCAAGACACAACCCAACTGTTGGTCTCGTCATTCAGCTGAACTCTACAAACATCTCTGAAAACACTGTGCCAATAACTGCAGGGAACAGCGATGAGCTTGGTGGGTTCCTGCGCTCAACTGTAGGAAATGCAGACTCCTCACTGCCCCCCAACATTCTTCTTTAGCAATTAGAATACTTCATTAAGAGGACCAGCAGATGGCGTAATGATTATGTTGCTGGACTCCCACATGGCTGACCACAGTTCAAGTCCCAGACCTGGCGGCTTGAAACTCATACCAGGAGCATGTACATGGTGCATGCCCAAAGTCCCAAGAGGTGAATGGAGGAAAAGGGATTGTAGCATGGCCCTCCCGCCTCTTGGGGTAATTTCTCACTTTCTGTCGCTCTCTCTCTGTCTCTCCAGCGGTCACATGTACCCTATAACAAAAATCTCTCTAAGAAAAAAAACAAGAATTACTTGGCAGTTAGCGTAATGGCTATGTCGCTGACTCCTATGTAGTCGGCCGTGGTTCAAGTCCTGGACCCAGTGGCTGGAACTCATGCTGGATGTTGTGCATGCATGCCCAAGATCCCGAGAGGAGAATGGAGGAGAAGAGATTGCGGCGTGGCCATCCCCCCCAGGAGGGTGATTTCTCGCTTTCTGTCTCTCTGTCTCCCTCTGTCTTTCTGGTGAGCGCAGATGCCCTATAGCAAAAACCTCTCAAAAAAAAAGAATTACTTATTTAATTTTATTATTTAATTTGCTGTAGGATACATGCATTCACCAGAGAGACAGAGAGAAAGTGAAAATGCAAGCTTAAATAATAATAAAAATAATAGTAATGATAAATACAATTTTTTTAAAAAGAGAAGTAAATGCTGATCGAAATGAGGTTTCTAAACTTTGTCTTCATAAACTCTACCTCAGAGTGGGCTGCCATTAGGGGAGTAAAAATATGAAAGTTTAGATTTTCTGACAAGAATTAGACACTTACCTTTTTTGGCTGTCTTTTCCAGATATGGAAAATTGTTAGTGTCCCCAGAACCAACTTTGAAAAATGGAACATTCAGTTCATGCAGAAACTCAACCGCCATCTACAGAAACCAAAAGGAGAGCTCCTTTCACCATTGTTCGAAAACGCTGTCCTCCTGACAGGTGAGGGGGAACACCCTCATAGTCCAGTCAGAGGGACTCTCAACAGCTATAAAGTGGGCACTCCTCTCAGATTCATTCACTCACATCCACCCACTCATCCCCAATGAACACTTTTATTTTTAATTTGCCAAAGGGTATGGGCACTTGGAGAGAGAGCAAGAATGAGCAAGCACCTTCTGTGGGGCATGGTCACACCGCAGTCCCTTCTCTTCCGTGTGTCCCTTCTTTTGGGATTCTAGGCATACACGCACAAGGGGCTGGCATATTTCTTAAGCAGCGGGTCCAGAACTGGGCAGTCGGCCGTGTGGGGTCTAGCTGCCTTCACCAGCACACTACAGGTTGGTCCCCAACAAACATTTAGTAATGATCTGCGCTGCCTACAAAACCTGGCAAAGGACTGGCTTGGTGGTACAGCAGCAATGAGCTGCTCACGGGAAGGTGGATTCCACATGGGGACCGCAGTTTGAGTCTCTGGCCGGCAATCTGAAATAATGAGGGCACACACTTGACTACCAAGATACAAGGGCTGAAGGACTGGAGGAGGGGATTGTGGTGTGACCAGCCCCTGGGGAGGTGCTCTTCTCCCTCCTCCTCTTGTGCACATGCTCCATCATAGATTTTTTTAAAAAAGGCTTTTGGGGAACCAGCAGTTAGCATAATGGCTATGTCGCTGGACTCCCATGTAGTCGACTGCGGTTCGCGTCCCGGACCCAGTGGCTTAAAACTCACGCCGGGCGCGTGTGCGTGCGTGCCCAAGATCCCGAGAGGAGAATGGAGGAGAAGGGACTGCGGTGTGACCATCCCCCCTGAGGGGTGATTTCTCGCTTTCTGTCTCTCTGTCTCTCTCTGTCTGTCTGGCGAGCGCACGCGCCTTATAGTGAAAATCTCTCAAAAAAAAAGGCTTTTGTAGGGCTGGCTCTCAGCCTAGTGTTTAAGGGAGCTGGATCCCACAGGTCAACCGCAGAGTTTGAATCCTGGCATTGAGTTGGCAGCCTGAAAAACACACCAGGTGTGTGTGGTGTCCAAAATCTTGACAGGATGGGGAAACGGAGGAGGGATTGTCGTGTGACCACTCCCCATTGGGGGGTGCTTACTCCCTCTCCCTCCCTCTCTTTCTCTATAGTGAGCTCATGTACCCTGGTGAGCACATGTACCCTCGGGGAAAATTAAAAAAAAAAAAAATTCTGCTATGGGGCACAGACATTCACCAGAGAG
>NW_006159568.1:691275-708462 GCF_000334495.1 Tupaia belangeri chinensis
GGAAAGAGAGAAATCACCCCTGCAGGGGAATGTCCATGCCACAATCCTTTCTCCTCCATTCTCTTCACAGGATTTTAGGCACACACACACATCCAGTGTGTTTTTCAAGCCACCAGGTCCGAGACTCAAAGTGCACAGTTGGTTATGTGGGATCCAGCCATCTTAATTACCATACCACCTGGTTGGGCCTAATTTTTTTTTTTTTAATATAAAAAGAATCTGGGTAAATTCTTTCATACCCCTAAGCAGATGCTTCTTCCCCTAGATCCCAGGGCCCTGTGAACGAATGAGGAAGGATCATGACCTAATCCTGACCCAGAAATCCAGGCAGTGAGAAACTGAGCAGCTCTCACAGGCTTTGCCCTTTACTCAGGCCAAACGCCAGGAATGAGGCCATTTCAATCCTTGCCAAAAGGGAGGAAATGGAGCATTCGTGGCCCGGCCTTGACGCGGTGATCCATGGCTGGCAGGGCACACCAGACCCAAGCCCTTTCAGACCTCACCCATGTTACCCACAAAAGAGCAAATCTGTCACTTTCCCTGGGATTTATGGGTGCAACTGAGGACACTGAGAACGTTAGCAAACAGTTGCTGAAGAATCAGTGAATCAGGGGCCTGCAGTTAGCGTAAGTTTGAGTCCCGGACCCAGTGGCTTAAAACTCATGCCGGGCGCGTGTGCGTGTGCCTAAGATCCCGAGAGGAGAATGGAGGAGAAGGGATTGCGTCATGGCCATCCCCCCTGGGGGGTGATTTCTCACTTTCTGTCTCTATCTCTCTCTTTCTGGTGAGCGCACGCGCCCTATAGCAAAAACCTCTCCAAAAAAAAATTACATAAAATAAAATAAATAAGGAAATAAATTAATTAAATGAAATTAATTATTTAGAAAAAGAATCAGTGAATCACAAATTACAAGAGTAAAATCTTAACTTGCTGTCAAATCACAAGAACGACCCTACTTTATTTTTTATAATCTGCTAGAGGTGCATGCGTTTAGCAGGGAGAAAAAGACAGAGTGAGAAAGCACCCTCCTTGGGGAATGATCGGGCCGAAGCCCTTCCCCTCCACCTCTCCCTCCTTTCAGAATGTTGGGCATGCACACATGCATCCAGTGTGTTTTCCAAGCCACCAGGTCTGAGACTTGAACCACGCAGCTGGCCATGTGGGATCCAGTCACCTTAACCACCATGCCATGGGCTCGCTCCCCAAAATGTACTCTGTATGAAGATTTTTTTCCCCAGCTTTACTAAGGTGTAATTGGTATACTAAAAACCACACATTTTGTATATAATTTGGTGAGTCTGGACAAATGTACACACTTGCGTTATCATCATCACAAAGTGAAAAACATACCCATCACCTCCGAACATTTGCTTGTGTCTCTTTCTAAATTAAAGTGGAAAATGAGAAGTGGGGGAACCAGCAGTTAGCGTAATGGCTATGTCGCTGGACTCCCACGTAGTCGACCGCGGTTCGTGTCCCGGACCCGGTGGCTTAAAACTCACGCCGGGCGCGTGTGCGTGCGTGCCCAAGATCCCGAGAGGAGAATGGAGGAGAAGGGATTGCGGCGTGACCATCCCCCCTGGGGGGTGATTTCTCGCTTTCTGTCTCTATGTCTCTCTCTGTCTGTCTGGCGAGCGCACACGCCCTACAGTGAAAATCTCTCCAAAAAAAAAAAAAAGAAAATGAGAAGTGGGAAGGATCAGGTCCAGTCACGGCAGCACAGGAAGTGGTACTCTACTCCATGATGCTGAAGCCATGTGGAAGACTAGGCTTTGCATCCCCGGTCGACCTGAACATGCTAGGCACAGACACGTGGACCTCCCTAATCCTGGATGGCTGAAGGGCTACGAGAGGATTGTGGTATGGCAAGACCCTGTTAGTAGTTCCTGTCTCCCTCTCTTTCATATAAGAAATTAATTAAAAATTTAAAAATAGAGACCGGCAGTTGGCGTAAGGGCTATGTCGCTGGACTCCCACGTAGTCGACCGCGGTTCGTGTCCCGGACCCGGTGGCTTAAAACTCACGCCGGGCGCGTGTGCATGCATGCCCAAGATCCTGAGAGGAGAATGGAGGAGAAGGGATTGTGGTGTGGCCATCCCTCCTGGGGGGTGATTTCTTACTTTCTGTCTCTCTTTCCGGCGAGTGTACACGCCCTATAGTAAAAAAAGAAAAGGAAAAAAAAAAACCTCTCAAAAAAATAAATAAATAAGAGTAGAAGGAATCAATGTCTCAGAATGGTTCTAGATATTTAAGTTTGAGCACAGAAGGCTATCTGAAATCCAGAAGTTAAAGCTTGCTGTGTTAGGCCAATGCTCCTCACACTTCATTATCTGTATACAAATCTCCCAGGGATCCTGCTAACATTAAATGTGAATTTTGATACGTTGATCTAAGATGGGGCCTGACAGTTTGCATTTCTTTTTTAAAAAATGTTGCTATAGGGTGTGTGCACTTGTTGGAGAGAGAGAGAGAGAGAGAGAAAGTGAGAAAACACACTTCAGGGGTGGGGATGGCCACATTGCAATCCCTTCTCCTCTATTCTCCTCTTGGGATTTTGGACATGCGTGCACACATGCCCAGCATGTCCAAGCCACAAGGTCTGGGACTTGAACTGTGCAGTTGGCCATGGGGATCGAGCCACCTTAATTACCACACCACTGGCTGACCCAAAAGTCTGCATTTCTAATAAGATCCTGAGTAGTGGCCTGCTGCTGCAGACCCAGGGTTCATACTCCAAGCAGCAAGGAGCTAGGCCATCATGCACAGAAATCCAGAGGCTACAGGGCTGGCGAGGAGCAGGTCACTCTGTAAGTGGCTCTTTACACCAACCAATGGCCAGAGCTTAGTCCATCTTCCCAGCAGGTGACAAGCTGTTCCAGACACAGTGCTGCACTCAAGCCATAACCGACATCACAGCGGCTGGGGGGCCCCCGCTCTGGAGGTCCCCGGCTGGTGAGCAGTTCAAGGCATCTGCAGTTCTTCCTGCCCTGCCCTCGGCTTTGTTCTTCCCTCTTCTCTCTTCCCTTCCAGTTTTTCTATCTCACTCTCTCCTGTGCACGTCTCACACTGTTAACCTGTCTTATGACAAAACTGGGGGAGGGAAAAATCTGTTTTTTATGTATTTATTGGACGTAGGCTAATTTTCCTATCCTCACTCTGATGGATGAAGAGTTTTCTATTAAAGAAGGGAGCCCCAGGGCCCCACAGATGGTGAAATGGTTCAAGTCCCAGACCTGGTGGATTCAAACTCATGCCAAGATGAGTGTGCGTGTGTGCCCAAGATCCCAACAGAATGGAGGAGAAGGGATCGCAGCATGGCCATCCCCCTTGAGGGATAATTTCCCGCTTTCTGTCTCTCTCTGTCCCTCCAGCAAGCGCACTTGCCCTATAGCAAAAATATCTCTCTTCAAAAATAAAAAAAAAGAAGGGAGTCCCTATAGGGTTTTTCTTTTCCTGTGGGTGAGTGACCCTACAAGTCATAAAAAGATGGATGAGAGGCCGGCAGGTGGTGCAGTGGTTAAGGATGCTGGACTCCCACATGGCCGACCGTGGTTCAAGTCTCAGACCTGGAGGCTTACTTTCTCACTTTCCCTTTCTCTTTCTCTCTCTCTGGAAATAGTAAAATAATAATAATAAATAAAGCTAAAATAATTCTTAAAAAAGATTAATGAGTCCACTCAAGAGAAGGTCAGAGCAGCAGTGACAAGGAGGGGACCAAAGGCAAACAAACAAACAAACAAACAAAAAAACACTTTGTAAGCGGTTGGAAAGTCAACATGGAATTCTGTAATTTTCACATAAGGAAAAGTGGGAAAAGTGGCATGTGTCGTCGTCGTCCCCTCCCTCCCCCCCACTCCCCACAAAGCAAAGGCGGCTCTCTGTCCCCAGTCCTCCTGGGAACCACTGCCACCTTGTGGCCACGTAGAAAACTGCCACCCCAGATTTGCCGTTCTGTAAAGGGTGCCAACTGCAGTAATCTCGATGTTAGCCCTGCGTCCTGGAGGGGTCGCTGGGCTCCTGGGCCCCCTAGGCTGGGTCAGCACCCAGCGACCCCTTCTCTTCATGGACTGCTTGGCTTCCCCTAGCCTGCTCTCTGCTGTCGGGGTCCCTCTCCATCTCAGGGACAACAGACCACGCAGCAGGGCAGTCTCCAGACTTCCTGCCTCCCACCCACACACTATGCCTCTCAGAGTCTGTCTGTCTGCAAGGAACTCTGTACCGACCACCCCCTGTGCCCAACACACAGAGAGGGGTGCCAACGACAGACTTGGGGGGGGGGGACGACACTGCACTGCCAGAGGGTACCAGGTCAACCTGTCTGATTTCATACTCAGTGTTTCCCAAACGTATTTGACTGTGAACTTTTCAGACGTGAATTCAATTAATTAATGAGGATGGACGCTACGTGCCCACAGAACCCCCTCGTGGTCCCGTGGTTCCGTGTCCTGTAGGCACTTCAGGAAGTGCTGATCTCAGCGAGGGGTAACAGAAAGAGAAGGTGGAGCTGGGTGGTTCTGAAGGCCCTTCCTGTCCCTCCATGTCTGGATCCTACAGGCCAGGGGAGCCCACAGTGATGAGCTGGGGAGGAAAGGATGCCCCAGAGCTGCCAGGCTGGGGGTGCAGGGAAGCGCGGGCCATGCTGCCCTCCGTGCAGGGGCCTGGGGGAGTAGCCACGGCTTGGGCAGAGGCTGGCGCCTTGCTGTGGTACCAGGAAAAAGAGAAGAGGAAGCAGAGAAAAGGAGTCCTGTGTGAGGGAGCCATGTCCAGGGAACACGCCCTCGGCCACAGCTTCCACGTGCTTCCTCCGCACCTCTGACTAGGAGCCCTGGTAGTTTCCTGGGCCTTAATAAAAATCTGCCACACTGTCACCTGTCCTCAGCACACAGTTAACACCCTAGAACAGCACACGGAGTGGGAGCACGGACACTCAAACGCTTGCTGTCTACACGGAAGTTAGTTAGGGTGAGTAAATACCTGAGCCACCCGCTGGGTAAACACGGAACAAGAGGCCAACCCCTCCACCCCCGCCTCCCCACGCCTCCGCCAACTCCCACAGCCGGCTGGGCAGGACACGCTGGCTCAGCAATGGCACCTGGCCGCCCAGTACATTAACTCCTGTACAGGCTCTTCGGGATGCCTGTCCACTCGCTGCCTGTGCCCCAAGGTGGTCAGGAGACCACTGGGATCAGATGGCATTCACAGGACACCTCTGCCCTGCTTGTTCTAAGAAACAGAACACTAGCGCCTGGTAGATGCAGCTCTGGCACTGTCCTTGCAGCCCGGGGGCTTCTCTCACTGAACCTTCCCTGCACCCTGAGGGGATGGCATCTCCAAGAGGTTATGTAAGGAGCCCAAAGACACAGGAAGTGTCAGTACCAGAACCATACAACAGGGGTGTGCACCACACACAGGGGCGTGCACTGTACAGTAAGGATACGCACCGCACAGCAGGGGTGTGCACTGTACCGTAAGGATATGCACCACACAGCAGGGGCATCCACTATGCAGCTGGGGTGTGCACAATATAATTGGAGTGTGCACCACAGGGCAGGGTGTGCACCATACAGCTGGGCAGTACACTATACAACTGGGGTGTGCACCATTCATCATGGGGCCACAAGTGTTTGATCTTCACACTCTTAAAAAAAAAGAAATTACTGGGACTAGAGCTAGTAGGTGGCATGGTGGTTAAGGCGCTGGACTCCCACAAGGCTGACCACGGTTTGCATCTCGGACCTAGCAGCTTGTTTTCTCACTTTTCCTCTTTCTCTCTCTCTCTGGTGAGCACATGTACCCTATGGCAAATTAATAATAATAACAACAAATAAAATTAAATTAAAAAGTGGTTCTTTAAAAAATAAAAATAGAAATTACGGAGCGCTCTGGGCTAACTTGTGCACTGTGGTTAAGGAGGATAGATCCCACACGGCTGACTGGCTGTTCAAGAGCCAGACCTTGAGAAAGATGCAAACACGTGTGCATGTCTGCCTACCTAAACTCCTGAAAAGAGGGGGAGGCGGTTTTGCTTCAGGGTGCATGTGCTCAATAGGAAAGAGACAGAGAGAAAGAAAATGAGAAATCATCCCCCTGGGGGGATGGCCACATCACAGTTCCCTCTCCTCCATTCTCCTCTTGAGATTTCTGGGTACAACCACGCACCTGGAGTGTTTTTCTGGAGCGCTCGGTCCAGGACTCTAACCGTGGAGTCAGCCATGCGGAACCCAGCACCTTACCCACCATGCCACCTGCTGGCCCACACGCTAGGTATTTTTAATCCATCACCTGGCCCTTTACATATACGAAAATAGGCCCAAAGAGACTCTGGAACCTCGAAGTTAAGAAAGAAAAGCAGGTCAGTGCAGTTTATGGATTTCTAGGTCTTTTAAAATCCCGAAAGGCAAGAGCCTAGGGCTTGCTTCTGTCCTACAGCCATGCTCACACCCTTGTCAGGATAAGGCTTAAGGATTTATTCTAGCTTACAGTAAACACACTGTGTGAGTACAATGGTCTGGAAGCCTGGAGAGACAGCAGGTAGCAGTGGGTTCTGGACCACAGGAAGCACACGGCACCGGGCATCAGACCTGCTACCTTCCAGACACAGCTCCAAGCTGTGTGGTGTTGACAAACTTCCTGGTCCCTCTAAGCCCTTACATTTTGTCTCTACACGTGAAATCCTCCAAACTTTACAGAAAATGCATATTATGAGAAAACTGCACAGATTTAAACTTTCGCTGTACCTTATCACATAAACTCATACTTTAAGTCCATTCTTTTTGAAGTCCCCTTATATGTGAAGATGTTTTGTAAACTAAAGGATCATTTAAAAGTAGGGGATTATGACTGTTAAATGCACAACTAGGAGGCAGCCAGGTGGCATGGTGGTTAAGGCAACTGGATCCCACATGGCAGACTGTGTGGTTCGAGTTCTGGACCCAGCAGCTTGAAAACTGCCAGGCACACACATGTGCATGCCCAAAATCTTGAGAATGGAAGGGAAGGGATTGCCCTGTGGCCATTCTGGAGGATTTCTCACTTTCCCTATCTCTCTCTCTCTGGTGAGTACACATGACCTATAGTAAACTTTTTAAAAATTTAAAAATTGGGACCAGTAAGTAGCATGGTGGTTAAGGTGCTGAACTCCCACATGGCTGATGATGGTTCAAGTCCCAGACCTGGTGGCTTGCTTTCTAGCTTTCTCTTTCTCTCTCTCTCTCTGGCCAAATTAAAAATAACAATAATAGATGAAAATGAAATAAATAAGTTAAAAAGGAGGATGAAAGGGGGCCAGCAGTTGGCATAATGGCTATGTCGCTAGACTCCCATATAGTCAACCACAGTTCAAGTCCCGGATCCAGTGGCTTAAACTCATGCCAGGCACATATACGTGCATGCCCAAGATCCCAAAAGGAGAATGGAGGAGAAGGAATCGCAGTGTGGCCATCCCCCCAGGGGGTGATTTCTCGCTTTCTGTCTCTCTGTCTTTCTGGCGAGTGAGCACACGTGCCCTGTAGCAAAAACCACTCAAAAAAAAAAGGGAGGATGAAAGAAATCATAAGGGGCAGGCCACACAGAGCTGATGGGAGCTGAGACCAGGCACCAGCTAGACCTTTCCAGGATGTCAGTGTGGCGAACCAAGAACCTGCCACACCCACCCGTGGGCCACTCCCTGGGAATGAGGCCTGTGCCACCCACCCAAGTCAGTCAAAGCCGGTCAGCAAGGAAAGGTTCCTGTAAGAACTGTGGCTTCTGGGGGCCAGCAGGTGGCATGGTGGTTGGGGCACTGGACTCCCACATAGCCAACCACAGTTTAAATCCCAGACCAAGTGGCTTGCTTTCTCTCTCTCTGTCTCTCTCCAGTCAAGTTGAAAAAATAATGATCATAATAATAAAGTAGAATAAATAATTATTTTAAAAATTTGTGGCTTCTGGGGGCCAGCAAGTGGTATGGTGGTTAAAGAGTTAGATTCCAATATGGTCAGTTGTGATTCAAGTCCCGGACATGGCAGCTTGCTTTCTTGTTTTCCCTCTCTCGCTTGCTCTATATCTCTGATCAAATTAAATAATAATAACAATAATTAACAAAATTAAATAAATAATAATTTTTTTTGAGAGGTTTTCGCTATAGGGCACGTGCGCTTGCCAGAAAGACAGAGAGAGACAGAGAGATAGAAAGCAAGAAATCACCCCCCCCAGGGGGGATGGCCACGCCGCAATCCCTTCTCCTCCATTCTCCTCTTGAGATCTTAAGCACGTACGCATACGCGCCCGGCGTGAGTTTAAGCTGCCAGGTCCAGGACTTGAACCACGGCCGACTACTTGGGAGTCCAGCAACATAGCCATTATACCATCTGCTGGTCCCAATAAATAATTCTTAAAAAAAAAAAAAGAATTGTGGCTTCAGGGCCAACCAGTAGTATGGTGGTTAAGGTGCTGGATTCCACATGGCGACAGCATTGTGTCCAGGGACCTGTGCTTTGAAAAACATAGTAGGAGCATATGCATTTCCAAAATCCCAGTGGGATAATGGAGGAGAAGGAATCCTGTCTGCAATAGGGGTGCTTTCTCTCTCTCTCCCTTTCTAGCAAGCGCACATGCCCTATAGCAAATCAAAAACAAACAGAAAAGGCTGTGGCTTCCTAATTCCTAATTAAGACCACTAAGAGAAACCTGACCACCAGCTGGAGGGACTCTGGAAGTCCTATGTGACCCCCCCCAACCCATAGTGTCACCTTATCTTTACAGCTCTGCTGCCCTCCTCACGAACTCGCACTGGGCCTCGGTGCCTGGTGGTCTCCCCTGGAGTGGGCTCAGAAAAGCTGAGCAGAGGCTGGAACCAGCTGCTCTATCCTGAAAGCCACCAGGCCACCTGCCATCCCGTGGTCTGCTAACGTGACGAATGAGGGAGTGGCAGAGCGCTCACCTCGTCCATGCCAGAGGCGGTGAAGAAGATCCCCACCTCCGCGGCATATCTCTGCAGCTCCCGGTACTGGTCATGGCTAAATTCCAGGTGCCGTTTGTGTTCCCCATAGGTCTTCCCCCAGGAATGCTTCGAAGTGTATGGCCTCTCCAAGGCTTTCCGATTGAACTTGAATTCCAGTTCGCTCTTCTGGAACTTGGCACAGTCGGCCCCACACTCCTGCAACACACATTAACACAGTGTCTGGTGACCTGTCCTGGATTCCTGGAGAGAACAGAATGTTCGCACAACTGCCGTGACATTGTTAGCTTTCTACACAATGCTGACTAACGTCTGGGAGAAAGAAAAAGTCGTTTGCTGGTGAGAAATCCCTAATTTTCCCTCTTAAAGTGAAAAAAAAAAGAAATGAACCTTTTTTGCTTTGTTTTAGGTTTTTGCCATGGGGTGGGTGCACTCACCAGAGAAGAGAGAGACAGAGAGACACAGAGAGAAGGAACGTGAGAAATTACTCCTGGTGGGGTGGCCACGCTGCAATACCTTTTCCTGCATACTCTTCTTAGGATCTTGGCCATGCACGCACAAGAGCCCAGCATGAGTTTTAAGCCACCAGGTCTAGGACTCCAAGTGTGGACAGTCATGTGGGAATCTAGTCGTCTTAACCATCATGCCACCTGCTGCCCCCTTGTTTTGCATTTTAAGATTAAAAATAATGAATCAATGGGGCCAGTAGGTGTCGTGGAGTTAAAGTGGTTTGACTCCACGTGGCCAACAGCATGGTTCAAGTCCTTTCTGTCTCTCTCCCTCCCTTTGGACTTGGTGGCTCGAAAAACACACAAGCATGTATGCATGCATGCCCAAAATCTTGAAAGGAAAATGGAGAAGAGATTGTGGCATGGTTATCCTCACCCCTCCTCCAGGGAGTGGTGTGATTTTTCACTTGCCCCCATCTCTCTCTGGTGAGCGCACATGCCCTATAGCAAAAATTTAAAATAATAACAATAATAATGAATCAGTCTTAAAGAACATTTTAGGTTATATAACTCAGCCCGGGATAGTAAACTGAGCACCGGACCAGAATTCAGGAAAGTCAGATTCCGGGTTCACTCTGATGCTAACTGGAACGAGTCACTTCTCATTTCTGGACTCCATTTCTTCATCTTTGCAAAAAGCAACCTGAGCGGGGCTGGCAGGTGGCGCAGTGGTTAAAGGCACTGGACTCCCACATGGCTGACTGTGGTTTGAGTCCTGGACCTGGCGGCTTTCTCTCTCTCTCTCTTTCTCTCACTCTGTCCCTCTCTGGTCAAATGAAAATAAACAAATAGATAAAGTTAAATAAAACAATTCATTAAAAAAAAAAAAAAAGCAACCTGAGCTAGCTCCGGGATTTGTAAGCTATTCCAATGAGCCCCTTACAGGGGTAGAAAACAACTGGGTGGGTCCCTGTACCCCTTCCCTTTTTCTCAACAATAGTGACTCTGCTTCTGGCTGCTCCACAATGGCGCTTTTCTGCAAGCCAGGTTTGAACAGCAGGTTTGTCGGCACAAAGCAAACAAAATTTAGAAATGCTCAGCCTAGGTGATCTCTAATGAGGGGAAGTGATACTTTAGAAAATAATTAATTAATTTAAAAAACTGGATCATCTGACTATAAAGCTATAATTCTATTGCCAGTCAGCCTCCAATCTCCCGGAATTGTTTTAAAAACTACTCAATAGAAAGATTAAGTAAAATCCCCTGAGGTCTGAGTTCACTGCCACTTCTGTAGACACACAGGCTTTAATGGTGTTGAAAACCTCTTGGGTCCAGCCATGTCAGTGCTGAGTGCCACTCCCACTCCTAGAAAAGTGACAGGACAGCAGAGCCAGTCCTCGGTGCAGAAGGAAGGATGAACATCAGAGGCCCAGCTGAGGTGCTGCAGGCAGTGGCATGCTGGACTGTGGAGCTGGAAGCCACAGGGCAACCATGGTTTGAATCCCCAGCCTGGTTGGCCTGAAACATGCCAGGCAGGCACGTGTTGAGTGCCCCAAATCCAAAGAACTGGAGGACCGAAGGAAGAGGACTGCAGCGCGACCAGACCCTGTGGAGGGTATTCCTTTCCCTCCCTCCCTCCCTCTCTCATATGTACTCTCACACATTCCAACGACATTTTTAAACATTAAAAAAATAAGGACCAGCCAGGTGGTAGTGAAGGCAGGTAGATCCCACATGGCCAACTGTGTGGTTACAGTCCCAGATGCAGCGGCTTGAAAAACACTGGATGCACACTTGTGTGCCCCAGATCCTGAGAACCTAATGGAGGAAAAGGGATTGTGGCATGGACATTCCCCTGGGGGCGTTTTCTCACTTTCCTTCTCTCTCTCTGTCTGTCCCCATCTGGGGAGCATATGTGCCCATTAGCAAAAAATTTTAAAAATAAATAAAATAAAACGGAAGCATCGGAACTGAAAGTGACCTTGGGGAACAGAGTTCTCATTGTCTGGATGAAGAGCCTAAAGTCCCGAAGGACCTGATCCAAGTCACAGTGTCTCTGACAGAGCAAGCCAGACCGCTTTCCTAAAGGTCACAGAACATATATGTCCTGGCAGGTGGCCGTGACCTAGACTCCCACTATACCAGGCCTCCAGCAAGCTGCAGAGGAACATTGTCAAAGAACGGTGCTTCAGGCTCCCTCTGCCTCCTGCCTCCACTGAACAAGTAGATTTACTTTCAGGAAGTTAAAAAGATCATTCCCTTCTAGGCAAACCCGCCCTTTACAGGAAGAAGACAAAAGTGACTTAGAAACTGCGATGAGAACTCAGATAAAGTTCCACTACATTCTGGCCAGCAGGTGGTGTGGTGGTTAAGGTGCAGGATTCCAACATGGCCAATTGCGGTTTAAGTACTGGATCTGACGGCTTGAAAAGCACAGCGGGCACATGCATGGGTGCATGTGCATGCCCAAAATTCCTAGAAGAGAATGGAGGAGAAGGGACTGCAGCATGGCCACCCTCCCAAGAGGGTGATTTCTCACTTTCCCCCTCTCTGTCTCTCTCTGGTGAGTGCACACGCTCTAGAACAAAAACCAAAAGAAAAAAATCCTCTTCTTTTCTCAGTTTCTTTCTAAACCCGGGTGGTTTATTTATCTGTTTAATGCTATAGTAGACTCGAGGTTGAGAAAACACGATCGCCATCCCTATGTTACCCCAACACCAGTGGTTCCTTCACTCCAGGCTCTATTGCTTCTCTCCTGGTAGAAACAAGCAACGGAATTCCATGAGGAGCCAAGATGGGATACTCCATTTGCATCAGCATTTGAAAGTTAGGGACCAGATGGTGATGTGGTGGCAACACAACTGGACCCATATGGGAAGGGCATCAGTTCACCTCCTGAGACCTCCCTGCATGCACCTGTGGACACGCCCATGTCCACAATCCTGGTGGACGAAGACTAGAGGTAGAGCAAGGTGTGAGGACCCTGTTGGGGATGCCTGTCTCTCTCTCTCTCTCTCTGGAAGAAAAAAATAAACTTAAAAATTAATAGGGCCCAGCCTCCATGGCACAGTCAGTAGCATGCCTGACTACAATGCTGGAAGCCACAAGGTGAATTAGCATCCGTATCCCTGACTCAGTTGGCTTGAAACATGCTGGGTATCTGCATGAGTGCCCACGCTAAGACAAGCTGGAGGACTGGAGGAAGGAGAATGCAGCATACCAAATGTTGTGGAGGGTGCTCCTCTCTCTCTATTTCATGAGTACATGTATGTGTGCTAACATGAATAAAGAAAAGAAATCGGAAAGTTAGTGGGACCAGCAGATGGCATCATGGTTATGGTGCTGGTCTCCCATGTAATCGACTGCAGTTCAAATCCGGGCCTGGCAGCTTAAAACCCATGCTGGGCACATGTCTGTGTGTGCCCAAAATCCTGAGGAGAGACTGAAGAAGTGATTGTGGCATGGCCGTCCCTCCATGGGGTGAATTCTTACTTTCTGTCTCTGTCTCTCTGTTTCTCTGGCAAGCACATGTGCCCTATTGCAAAAATCTCTATTGAGGGACCAGCAGTTAGCATCATGGCTATGTCGCTGGACTCCCATGTAGTCGACCACGGTTCAAGTCCCGGACCCAGTGGCTTAAAACTCAAGCTGGGCGCGTGTGCATGCATGCCCAAGATCCCAAGAGGAGAATGGAGGAAAAGGGATTGCACCGTGGCCATCCCCCCTGGGGGGTGATTTCTTGCTTTCTGTCTCCCTGTCTCTGTCTGTCTGGCAAGCGCATGCACCCTATGGCAAAAACCTCTCAAAAAAAAAAAAAAAAAAAACTACTAAAAATATATTTATTTATTTATTTATAAATGTACAGTAAAAGGAAGGGAAACTGAGGCCTAAAGAGGACATCACCTGTTCAAGATTATTCAGCTAGTAAACAATCTCTTGTCACCAGTCCAGTGCTCTTTCCACTATAAAACAGCCTCAACCTCTGCATTCTCCTCCTCCTAGAGAACTATCCTTAAAAATATTGTAACGTTGGGAACCAGCAGTTAGCGTAATGGCTATGTCGCTGGACTCCCATGTAGTTGACCACGGTTCGCGTCCCCGACCCAACGGCTTCAAAATCACGGCGGGCGCGTGTGCGTGCGTGCCCAAGATCCCGAGAGGAGAATGGAGGAGAAGGGATTGCGGCGTGACCATCCCCCCTGGGGGGTGATTTCTCGCTTTCTGTCTCTCTGTCTCTCTCAGTCTGTCTGGCGAGCTCACGTGCCCTATAGTGAAAATCTCTCCAAAAAAAAATTGTAACTTTGGGGACTGGCAAGTGGCGTGGTGGTTAAGGCGTTGGACACTCCCACATGGCCGACCATGTTCGAGTCCCGGACCTGGTGGCTTGCTTTCTCGCTTTCCTCTCTCTCTCTTTCTGTGTCTCTCTGGTCAAATTAAAATAAATGAATGAATGAATAAATAAAATTGAATAAAATAATTTTTAAAAAAATTGTAACATTTCAGGACCAGCAGGTGGCGTGGTGATTAAGGCGCTGGACAATCCCACATGGCCGACCAGGGTTCAAGTCCTGAATCTAGTGGCTTGCTTTCTCACTTCCTCTCTCTCTCACTCTCCGTCTCTCTCTGGTCAAATTAAAAAAAATAATAAATGAATGAATAAATAAAATGATTATTTTTTAAAAATTGTAACATTTCCATGGCTTTACTATCTTTAGGTATTTTTATAACTTCAGTATTCAGAGGTCACACCTTGAAAAAACAGGCTGCTCTTCTAAATGATGAGCAAGAATTTCCCTAAAAAAACAAAGTTACCCAGGATGGCTGGTGAAGTGGTAGTTAAAGGCAGCTGGATCCCACATGGCCAACTGTACAGTTTGAGTCCTGGACCCAGCGGCTTCCAAAACACACTGGTCTGCCCCAAAACACTGTGGTCTGCCTGCACGCATGCTCAAAACCCAGAGAGAGTGGGGAAGGGATTGCTGCTGGGCCATCACTCTAGGGGATGTTTTCTGACTCTCTCCCACCCCTTCTCGGGAAAGCTCACTCACCCTGTAGCAAGTTAAAAAAAGAGAAAAGTTTCCCAACAAAGGTTAAAGCCCTATAGCTAGGAGGACAGATTGAAAAATCCATTGTTAGCTGCATGCCTTTGAGCAAAACACTTATCTTCTAATCCTTTGAAGTGAAGTCAACAACATCTACTGTATTGGGTTGTGGGAATTAAATGAGATGGTGCATTGGAAGCACTTAGTCCTGGGGGCCAGCAGGTGGTGTGGTGGTTGAGGGTGCTGGATTCCTGTGCCGATGGCAGTTTGAGTCCCAGACCTGGTAAAGGCAGTTTGAGTCCCAGACCTGGCGGCTTGCCTTCTCGCTTTCCCTTTCCCTCTCTCTCTCTAGCTCATTAAATTAAAAAATAATAACAAATGGAATTAAATAAATAAATTATTATTTTTTAAAAAGAAAGAGGGACCAGCAGTTGGCATAATGGCTATGTTGCTGGACTCTCATGTATTCCACCACAGTTCGAGTCCCAGACCCAGTGGCTTAAACTCACACCAGGTGCATGTGTGTGCGTGCCCAAGTTCCCAAGAGGAGAATGGAGGAGAAGGGATTGCAGTGTGACCATCCCTCCAGGGGTGATTTCTCATTTTCTGTCTCTCAGTCTCTCTGTGTCTTTCTGGCAAGTGTATGTGCCCTATAGCAAAAACTTCTCAAAAAAAAAAAAAAAAAAAAAAAAAAAAAAAAAAAAAAAAAGCACTTACCCCCAGACCTGGTAGGGCAAGTACCCATATTATTACTTTTGTGAAGTTATTTTTATGTTATTATTAAGCACAGAGGGCACATGTGCTTAGAGAGGAGAGAGAAAGAAATAAAAAGCACCCACCAATGGGGTGTGGTCATGCAGCAGTCTTTTTACTTCTGTTTCTCCATTCCTTCATGATTTGGGGCAAGCACTCCCAAGCTGCCCAGCTGGGATCTGAACCATGGTAAGCCATGTGGAATCCAGCTCCATATGCACAGTGCTCGACCACTGCACTTCCTGCCTGGTCCCTGCAAAGTATTTTCTGATTCAGTGGTTAGGGTTCAACACAAGCATTTAATCCAGGGGGCCTGCAGGTGGCATAGTGGTTAAAGCGCTGGACTCTCACATGGCTGACCACGTCTGAGTCCTGTACCTGGTGCCCTGAAACTTACACCGGGTGTGTGTGCGTGCGTGCCCAAAATCCCAAGAGGAGACTGGAGGAGAAGGCATTGTGGTATGGCCATCCCTCCTGGGAGGTGATTTCTCAATTTCTATTTCTCTGCCTCTCTCTGTGTGTCTCTGGTGAGTGCATGTGCCCTGTAGCAACAATAACAATAAAAAAAAGCATTTAATTCTGAAAGACAAGAAAGATAGAACCTAATTGCAAATGATATGAAATGTGGATAGCAATAACAAAGAGAAAGGAAGGAAAAATGGCATGAGTTATCTTTAAACCAAGGAAACAGAGTGCAGACATATGCTGGGGGCTACGCCCACAGTGAGGAATATGAGGGCCCCTATCTTCACAGGACTCAGTCTGAGACAGAAGCTTAAACAAAGACCAAAGACAATGTAATGAAGGGGTGGAAGCAGTGGTTGGAGAAGGCATTCAAGATGTCGACCCGAACACCTGAACACAAATTTACCAAGAGAAAAGGGAGCGTGCATATCTATAAATATACCACAAACGAACATTTCTTGAGTCCTAGTATATGCTTTACACAAGTTTCTCAGGTAATATTCATAACCACTCCATAGGGTAAGTCCTATTATTATTAATCCCAACTACTGTTAGAGGGTGAGACAGTGAGAGAGAAGCACCTCCCACGGAGTATGGTCCCGTTGCAGTCTGTTTTCCATTTCTCCTTTTGGGATTTTGGGCACACAAGCACACGTGCTGGAGTATATTTCAAGCAGGGTTTGGGACTTGAACCGCCTTGTTAGCCATGTGGGACCCAACTGCCTTCACCACCATGTCACCGGCAGGAGCCAAGTCTGATTTTCAAAAGAGGAAGCCAGGCTCACAAAGGTTAAGTAACTAGCCCACCTTCACACCGCTGGTAAGTGATGGAGTCAGGATTTGAACCCAGAGCCCAGGTTTTTACTCACTTCATATCCCATACTCACAGGGAATGGCAGGTGAGTGAGACCACAAGGGCTTCCAGGAACTCTTAATTCCCCAGAAACAATTCAAATGGTGCCGCAGGGGGTTGGGGGTTGGGGGTGGGGGTGTATGTCAGAGATTAAATATGAAGGGCAAGAAAGGCCATGCCATTAAGTTCTTAAAGCCTATGTTAAGGGTGTCACTCTACCCGTGAGCTGTATGGAACCACTGAAGGTGCCAGGTAAGGGGGTGACCTGATCAAGGTTGTGTTTTAGAACGATCATCCTGGCACCATAAGGGGGGAGAATGGGGTCAGGTTGGAAGGTAAATGCTGTCATGACATGTCAGAAGGGCCGAGTGGGTGAACACAGAGCTTAGAAAGACAGAAAACGACGCAAGTCGGCAGGAGACAGGCCGGACGCAGGGGACGGAGAAGCAGAGGAAGGTGGTCCCGGTTCCATGCGGCCCCGGCCTGCTCTGGAGCCCCACTTCCCGGTGCTCTCCCCTCACCTTGGCAATGCGGATCATGCGCTTGGCCACGTCCAGGTCGCCCTGGTGGTTCTGGCCGATCTCTGCAATGATGAAGCACGGGTGCTCCCCGCCCACCCAGCGACCGGGGCACAGCTCCAGCTCCAGCGGCATAGCGGCGGATCGTGCTCCGGCGTCTCGCTGCCA
>NW_006159568.1:708504-720213 GCF_000334495.1 Tupaia belangeri chinensis
CGAGCTCAGACGCTAGCCTCGCCACGTCACCCGCGGCCGCCGCGCAGCCAGTCCCCGGGCCCTGCCTCGATCCCGGCAGCCAATCGGAGCTGGTGGGCGGGGCTTCTGCGGGAAGGGCGGCGGGGGCCACACTCCGGAGCTGGGACGCTCTGGGCTGGAAGCGCTGTGTCTGGGGATCCCCGGGTCCTTTCCTGCAGCCTGGAGCAAACATTCCCAGAAGGAGGCCCAGGCTGTCTTCGCAGGGATTAGTCCAGGTCCTGCTCCTAAGGGCGTGGAAAGAGCGCCCCCGAAGGTGTAATGGAAAAAAAAAAAACAAAACAGAATTCTGGAGTTGGAATCACAGAGCTGGTTGAGTCCAGCCTCCACCGCTAACCAAACCAAGTATACGTTACGTAGTCTTTTCGAGCATTATTTTCCTTTTGTTCTCTGAAACAGGAAGATAATATAGAAATGCGAGATATGTGTGGAAGGCTCTGATCTCAGTTCTTGGCTCGTAGTACTCTTTCTATTAGTGGTAGCTATTCCTATGACATAAGAAGCAGCAGGTTCAACAAGTTCCCCTGCCTCATCCAAAGCCTCCCAAGAACAGGACTCTGCGCAGGGACTAGGACTCTGCGCTGCCTCCCAGCCGGAGCCTCTCACAGCACACTTGGCTGAGAAAGGAGTCCAAACGAAGCAAAAAATAACACTAATGCTCAGCTAGACTTAGCAGAAGAGAAAAGGGGAAAAAAATGGAAAAAAGAGGAGGAGGCACTTTTGGGTAGCAGGGAAGGAGGGCAGCTTCCTGGTGTTTTGTGTGTGTGTGTGTGTGTGACTTTTTTAAATTAAAAAAATATATATATAGCCTTTTGCCCTAGGGTGTGTGTCCTTGTCAAAGAGAGAGACAGAGACAGGGAGAGGGAAAGTAATAAGCAATCCTCTCTCTTCCATTTTCCTTTTATGATTTTGGACATGCATGCATACATACCCGGTGTGATTTTCAAGCTGCTGGGTCCAGCACTCAAACCATCAAGCCACTTGCTGGCCCCAGAGGGCAGCTTTTAGACATGCTGGTGTAACTATTCTGGTGAAATTGCCCACCAGGCAGGAAGAAGGCAGCTCTGAAGCTCAGAGAAGAAATCCAGACTGGACAGAGACCAGGGAGCCCTTCCTTCTGAGTGAGGAAAAGGGGCCAGAAGAAAGCAGCAGAGAACCAGCCAGTGTCCTGCGGAGAAGAGACCTACAGGGTCAAAGGTCCAGCAGAGTGAGGAACAAGAAGAAACTGGGGGACTTGGGGATCGGGTGACCCCTGGAGAGAGATGACAATCGGAAATACAGAAGTCTAACCCAAGCTTGTCCAGCAAGCAAAGGTTTATCCCAGCTAAAAGAGGAAGATGGGCCACCCAGGAACAAAGACTTCGGAAGACTGAAGACCGCTCCAAAATGGCAAGGCTTTGGGTTTCTTTAGTGGGGAAACTGGGGAAGAAGGAGGGTTGCAAAAGTTTATTTTCCCCTGAGAATTCTCAACATGCGTTCACAAGAGCAGCATGTTTCTGACTGGCTTTTTATGTTTCATGCATCATGATTTTAGGAACAGGGCTGTAGGCAGAAGGCGGGGTTACAGTGAACAGTCTGCAGTCTGTAGTAACTTAGGGTACTTTGACTTCAATGCCAGCCGGTCAGTGAATTCTTTAAGAAGTGTTTTTGTGGTCTGGTGGTTAAGGCAACTGGATCCCACATGACCGACCCTGCTGTTTGAGTGCTAAACCTGCCAGCTTGAGGAACACACCAGGCATGTGTGTGTGCACACCCCAAATCCTGGAAGGAGGGAGGAATGGAGAGGGGATTGCAGCGTGACCATGGCCCACGAGGTTGCTGTGTCTCGTTACCTCTCCCTCTGGCCTACACACATGCCCTCTGGCCAAAAAAAAAAAAATTTTTTTTTTTTAAAGTGACTTTGAGGGCCTGGCGTGTGGCCTAGTGGTTAAGCCAGGCAGAAGCCATGGTTCAGGGCCTGCCCAGGTAACTTAAGAAACAGGTTGGGCATGTGTATATGCCAAAAATCTCAGCAAGATGGAGAAACAGAGAAGGAATTACAGTGCTTTCTCTGTTTCTTTCTTTCTTTCTTTCTTTCTTTCTTTCTTTCTTTCTTTCTCTTTCTTTTTCTTTCTTTCTTTCTTTCTTTCTTTCTTTCTTTCTTTCTTTCTTTCTTTCTTTCTTTCTCTTTTTGGAGAGGTTTTTGTTATAGGGTGCATGTGCTCGCCAAGAAGACATTGAGAGACAGAGAGACAGAAAGCGAGAAATCAATCCTTTGGGAGTTGTCACGTGGCAATCCCTTCTCCATTCTCCTCTCGGGATCTTGGGCACACACACACACACGCACCCCGCGTGAGTTTAAGTCACCAGGTCTGGGACTCGAACCGGAGTTGGCTACATGGGAGTCCAGCGACACAGCATTACACCAACTGCTGGTTCCCCCCCCCCCTTTTTTAAAGAGAGATTTTTGCTATAGGGCGTGTGCACTTGCCAGAGACACAGAGAGAGACAAAGAGGCAGAAAGTGAGAAGTCATCCCAGAGGAATGACCACACCACAATCTCTTCTCTTCTGCTCTCCTCTCAGGATATGAGACACACATGGACATGCACCCAGCATGAGTTTCAAGCCACCGGGTCCAGGACTCGAACTGCAGTGGGCCAAGTGAGAGTCCAGTGACGGAACCATTACACCATCTCCTGGTTCCAAGGGCTGCTTTCTCTTTCTCTCTTTGTGTCTCTCTCTCTTTTTGGTGAGCACACATGCCCTCTGGCAATAATATTAAAAAGTGTCCTTGAACAATTACTTCAGACAGGTGCACCAGGATATAACTGAGACTTCTACGCTTACCTGAGGCCAGTTTTACCCAATCGTCCCCTCATCCTTTGACAGCTTTTATCCTCTTCTCAAGGACTTACACTGCTTAACAATATGTTTTGGTACAAGTCTAATTAGGTTTCTATGATTACAGTCTTTCATGCGATAGCCCAGAATATTAAAGATGATTTGCAGGCCAAAAAGCTTCAGTCAGTCCATGAGAGCTTCTTCTGAATTCCCTAAAGTTCATAAGTAAGCATAGCTAATATTCCAAGTCTGCATACCTCTCAAGGCCTAATTAATTTCTTTTTTTTTTTTTTAATTAGCTTTTGCTATAGGGTGCATATGCTTGCCAGAGAGATAGAGAGAGAGGAAAGTGAGAAATCACACCTCGGGGGGGTGAGAGGATTGGGCACATCACAATCTCTTCTCCATTCTCCTGGGATTTTGAGCATGCACATGTGCCTGGCATGATTTTCAAGCTGCCTGGTCCAAGACTCAAACCATGTGGTCAGCCATGTTGGATCCAGCACCTTAAACTCCATGCCACCTGGTGGCCCCTAATTCATTTCAAATGCGTTGCTATTGGGACCAGCAATTAGCGTAATGGCTATGTCGCTGAACTCCCACGTAGTCGACCGCGGTTCGAGTCCCAGACCCGGCGGCTTAAAACTCACGCCAGGCATGTGTGTGTGTGTGCGTGCCCAAGATCCCGAGAGGAGATTGGAGGAGAAGGGATTGTGGTGTGGCCATCCCCCCTGGGGGGTGATTTCTCGCTTTCTGTCTCTATGTCTCTCTCTGTCTGGAGAGCGCATGCGCCCTATAGCGGAAAAAAATTAAAAAACCTCTTCAAATGCGTTGCCATTCTTATTTTCTTTAATAGTAAAACGGAAATGAGGAAACAGAGGGGCAAAAATAGATATTTTCTTTCAAAATCTTCGTAGTTAAAGCAGGTGGAAAGCAGACTCTGGGCTAAAGGGAGTCCCAGAGTTAAGAGGTTCTGTAGAAGTGCATGTTTGGAGGCCAAGAGGAAACAACTGAAAAAGAAAAGGAGTTTGAAGTGGGGCCCACGCATACGCGGATGTGGGCGTGCCACCTTCCAGGGCAGGTGCTGCTGACCACAGAGAAGATGAAATCCAACACTGAAGTAACTCAGCCACTTCTGGCCAGAGAAAACCACTTCAGTTTTGTCTCATCTGTGAAAAAATGAAAATTAAGTTTTGTGATTTTTTTTCCTAATTTTTTTCTTTTTTTTTTTTTAAAAAATACTCATTTATTTAATATTATTTATCTTTTTTTTTTTTTAATTTGCTACAGGGAACATACACTTACCAGAGACAGACAGAGAGAGAGGGAAAATGAGAAAGCAAGCCACCAGACTCGGGATTCACACCACAGTCGGCCATGTGCAAGTCCAGTTCCTTAACCATACCACCTAATGGCCCCTTTTTTGCCTAATTTTGCCAAAGGGTGTGTGCATTTGCCAGAGAGACAGGGAAAACAAGAACGCATCCCCCGTGGAGCATGATCATGCCACAATCCCTTCTCCATTTCTCCTTTCTTTCTGGATTTTGAGCATGGACACACATGCCTGAAATGCTCCTCAAGTCTCCAAACCTGGACTTGAACCATGCAGTTGGCCATGTGGGATTCAGCACTTTAATCACCATGCCATAGGCTTGCCCAAAATTAAGTTTCAGAGTTATAAAAGGAGACATATATTTAATAATAGTCATTCCAGGGGCCGGCGGATGGCATGGTGGTTAAGGGCGCTGGACATGGTTCAAGTCCCAGAACTGGCAGCTTTCTTTCTCAATTTCTCTCTCTCTTTCTCTCACTCTGTCCCTCTCTGGTCAAATTAAAATAAATAAATTAATAAATTTAAAATAATTCTTAAGAAAAAATAGTCATCCCACAAGAGTGAGTTAGGCTGGTATTTGACTAAAGAAAAGCTTGCAGTAAATTCAAGTAGTATTTTACCTTACTACTATGGTAAGAAAGAGGATGTATGGTTTTTGTTGATTTGGTTTTGTTTTTTGAGAGGATTTTGCTATAGGGCACATGCACTCACCAGAGAGACAGAAATGGAAAAATCACCCCCTAGGGGGGATGGCCACATCACAATCCCTTCTCCTACACTCTCCTCTTGGGATCTTGGGCACACACACACACACGTGCCCCGCGTGAGTTTAAGCCACTGGGGCCGGGACTTGAACCGTGGTTGACTACATGGGAGTCCAGCGACATAGCCATTACGCCAACTGATGGTCCTGAAGATGTGTTTTTGATTCCATTCCTTTTTTTTTTTTTTTTTTAAGAGAGATTTTTGCTATAGGGTATGTGCACTCACCAGAGAGACAGAAATGGAAAAATCATCTCCCACAGGGGATGCCCAAGCCACAATCTCTTCTCCCCCAGGCTCCTCTCGGTATTTTGTGCACATATGAACACGCGCCCAGCGTGAGTTTTAAGTTGCTGAGTGCAGGACTCGAACTGTGGGCAACTCTGTGGGAATCCAGTGACATGACAATTATGCCATCTGCTGGTTCTTTCATTCCATTCTTGTTCGGATGTTTAAAGTCAGTTTCTGGTGTATTTTCTGTTTGGATAATGAATCAATGTTTGATCTGTCGAAATGGACAACAGTGTGGAGGAAGTTCTTTAAAAACAAACCCAAACCAGCGGAAGTGTGTTACCAGAAGGAGATGGGAAGGAAGAACTTCATTTTGGAGAAACTAGGATACCCAGAGTGCTGGGTCATGGAGTCAAGGTTGAGGATGGAGGTCTATTTTCTAGGCCTGAGGCCTCAGGGGCAACTCCAACTATGACAGGCCCTTCCTGACATCAATTCCTGTAAAGCTTCCTCCAACCTAGGATTCCTTTTTCTTTTCTTTCTTTTCTTTTTTTGTTAACCATGTATTCCAGCTCCACTAAACTATTTTGAGTTCCCCTGAAAGATCATGTTCTGTCACCTCCAGTCCTTGGCACAGGCTGTTTGCTGTGGCCGCACACTCCCCTTACACCTCCCCCACCATTCTGAGCTTTGCTTGGTCACCTGCTGCAAGCTCTTCAGCATGGAAGTTGCTTCTTCTCAGAACCTTCTCTGATCTCCCAGCACCCTTCTCTGGGCTCCCATGGGACCCTTTCTTGGGCCACTTCCACCCTTTGTGGGTCTGCCTCCTTCCCTCTGGGTAAGAAACCATCTGGAGCACTACTGAGCACTAAGCCAGGGCACAGCCCTTGTTACCACAGTGAACAAGGCAGCCAGGCTTCTGCCTGATGTGCTTAGAGCCTTAGGGCCAGGAGCTCCGGAGAGCAGGGCCCATGCTGTTTCCTCCCGTCTCCCTGGCACCAAGTGCAGGACTTCTCAGCACCTAATAGGTAGGTCCCCATAAGCAATTTCCCAATGAGCAAATGTGGAAAAGAAGACAGTGAAGACCCAGGCATAGCTGACTCCTCTGTTTACTCCCAAGGCCACATTCAACCTCTTCAGTGAACATGACTATGCTCTGAATCGTCATTGAAGTCAGCTTTCTGGCAAATTCCACTGAGCAAGAAGTGAGGCTTTGAGCCACCCAAATTTTCCAAGCCCAGCTGCCAAGGACCTGCCCTGATGGTGAGTGGCCAAAGAGTCTGATTCTCCCAAGGTTCTCAGCTGTTCCATTCATAAGCACCTTGCTGGTCTTGCCCTCACCCACATCCACTTCTGGCTTCCTCAACCTTGGTCCTCATCTCTGTAACACACAGGTCTTTGTTACACCGTCCATGAGCGATCGAGCCCTGTCACACCCTGGGATGGTGTGGGAGGGAAAAGTCAACCCCTACTGTGTCCCCTGGAGGCTTCTGGCCTGGGACACGCTTTAATTTCTCCCATTTCCTAATGTTTCTCTCTCATAAAAACAAACCATTCCACATCAAGCACTAATAGAATGGGAAGCAAAGAGCTGTGGTCCTTTCATGTCAACCATAGTAAACAACAGAAGTGGCTTACAGTAAAGGTAAGCTATATTTACGCATAAATAAATACATGATCATGAATTATTTTTTAATAAATAATTTATATATTTTTAAAGAATTATTTTATTTAACTTTATTTATTTATTTTTGTTTGACCAGAGAGGGACAGAACTAGAGAGAGTAAGAAAGCAAGCTGCCAGGTCTGGAACTCAAACCACGGTCGATCATGTGGGAGTCCAGGATCCTTAACCACTGTGCCACCTGCAGGCCCCCGTGATCATGAATTATAATAAAGGAATGAAGAAACTGAGTTGAGTGCCATAGAGAAAACGAATATGAGAGCCTACTTCAGATGGGTGGCCAGGTAGTCTTTCTAAAGGGTCAACATTTAGGCTGAGTTTCCACCTCACAATTCCTTCGAGGTGATAATTCTTCTGACTCTGGGGCGCCATGGGATGCTAAAATAGTAGAGTCTTCTGAAAAAAAGCAGGAGAGGAGGTTTGGGGTAAGACAGGCCTGGGTTCACTAGCAGGTCTTCCCATTCTTGCTAAGAAATTCAACTTCCTCCTCTGCAAAGTGGAGATGACCACCACCAGAGGGCAGCAGTGAGGACTGCATGTGAAGAGGCATGGAAGGCCCAGACCAGCCCAGGTCTTGTGGTGCTCAAACATTTAGAGGATCTCCTTGCTGAGGTCCAGTCCCTGGCCTGTGTTCACTGCCTGCAGCCTGTTGGGACCTTCCATGCTCAGGCCTCAGCTGGACAATTTTTGCCTGTCACCAGCCTTGTCCACCCACTCCAGTTAGGACATGGGTCTAGGATGTTTTCACCTCTTCTCCATCCTTACCTTCCAAGTATCCCTAAACCTCTTAACAACTTTCACTCTTTTCCCCTCACCTCATCCTTGAGCAGTCATCTATTCCCAGAGCTTCCAGATCTGCACCCTTCTGGGTGACTCCCAGAACTTCATCACTGGCATGCTTATCGCAGCACCTCTGAAAACAGCCCCAGCACGACAGAGTGTGCACAGTAGCCTGGTCTCAGCCGAGGAATGCTGCTACCCTGAGGCTGGCCAGATTGATCCAGCCAGACATGTGGTAAAATATAATATTGATAGGCTGGTTCTATGGGGCAATGGTGATGTGCTGCTCAAAAGAAACCAGATCCCACATGGTGACCAAGTGCCCAGGATGCAATGGGCTGGAGACTGGAGGAAGGCGATCTGGTGTGACCAGACCCTGTGAAGGGTGCTTCTCTCTCTTTCTCCCTCTCTCCTGTGTCTCTCACTATCATGTGCACATGGTCTATCGTCAATACAGAAAAAAATTAAAACAAAACCCAGAATGGCAATATTTGGGACAAACAAAATGCATATGAAAAGACGCACATCATTGACCACAAGGAAATGCAAATGGGAACCATAATGACATACCACTTCACACTTGCTAGGATATCTAGAATCAGAAGTACAGTTAAAAACAAGAATGCAGGGGCCAACCAGAAGATGGCTTGGAGGTTAAGGCACTGGATCCCATATGACCAGCTGCACAGTTCAAGTCCAGGACCCAGTGACTTGAAAAACATGCGAGGTACACATGTGTGTGACCAAAACCCTGAGAAGAAACCGTAGAAGGGCTTGTGGTGTGGCCATCTCCCCTGGAGGGTGATTTCTTTCTCTCTCTTTTTCTTAAAGAATTATTAATTTTAATTTCATTTATTATTCATTCATTTTAATTTGACCAGAGAGAGAGAGAAAGGGCAAGTGAACAAGCAAGCCACCAGGTCAAGGACTTGAACCATGGTCATCCATTTGGGAGTGTCCAGTGCCTTAACCACCACGTTACCTGCTGCCCCTAGGGCGTGATTTCTTGAAAGCTTCCTCCCTGCCCCCCACCACCACCCCTGAATACACAAGCCCTACAGCGAAAAACTAAAACAAAAAAAAAAAACCCAGGAGGATCTTTGGATATCCCTTCAAAGCCATGTCAACCAGATTCTTTCAAGTATTTGGTGACCGTGAGTCTGGAATCTGGTAATCAGTAGAAATGGAAAGGGGTAACCAGAGATGCTTGGTTCCCAGCCCTCTTGAGACCTTCCCTTGATTATCTGACTCACTCCAATAACATTCCAATAAAACATAAAGATCCGCCATCTTGCTTTTGTTTATCCATACCCAATTCTTTCCTACTCACCTGTTCCTTCGCCTCTGTTCTTTATTTCTGTAACCTTGTCATTTCAAGAATGTTCTATAAATGGAACCGTATAGTATGTGACCTTTCAGGACTGACCCTTCATGCAGCATAATTCCATGGAGATCTCTCCACGTTGTTCATGTATCATTAGTGTGTTGCTTTTTATGGCTGAGCAGGGACCCACAGCATGGATACACCAGTCTACTTAACCATTCTCCCATTGGAGGAGGTCTAGGTTGTTTCCAGTGTGGGGCTATTATCAATAAATCTCCTAGGGGCCAGCAGGTGGCATGGAGGTTGGGGCACTGGACTCCCACATGGCCGACCATGGTTCAAATCCTGGGCCTGGTGGCTTGTTTTCTCACTTTCCTTCTCTTTCTGTCTCTCTCTGATGAGTGTCTGTATCAAATTAAGAAAAATAATAATGATGATAAATAAAATGAAAGAATTTTCTTTATAAAAATTTAAAAATAAAAAATATATATCTCCTATAAACATTTGTGTGCACATGTGTTGTGTGGACATGTTTTCATATAATGTCCAGAGGTACAATGTCTGGGTCATGTGGTAACTAAACGTATAGTTTTACAAGAACTGACTGAGGCCAGCAGGTGGAATGGTGGTTAAAATGCTGGACTCCCACATGGCCAACCATGGTTCGAGTTCCAGATTTGGCAGCTTGCTTTCTTGCTCCGTCTGCACACGTCTCCCCTACCCCACCCCCCACCCCATCTCTCTCTGGTGGGCACACGAGCCCTATAGCAAATTAAAAGAAATAATAATGATACTAAATACAATTAAATAAACTATTCTTTTTTTTTTTTAATAGTGTGTGTTGAGAGAGACAGAGAGAAATGGACTTGATGCTGTAATCCTCCACCCTCCATAGGTTTTTGCCATAGGTCGGGTGCCACCACACCCTAATTCTTTTTAAAAAAGAAACTGCATGAATCAGCAGTTGGCATAATGGCTATGTCACTGGACTCCCATGTAGTTGACCATGGTTCGAGTCCCAGACTTGGTGGCTTAAACTCACACCAGGCACGTGTGCATGCATGCCCACAATCCTGAGAGGAGAATGGAGAAGTGATTGCAGTGTGGCCATCACCCCTAGGGGGTGATTTCTTGATTCCTTTCTCTCTCTGTCTCTCTGTCTTTCTGGCAAGAGCGTGCGCCCTATAGCAAAAATCTCTCAAAAAGAAAAAAAAACGAAACTGCCAAAATATTTTTGAGACTGACTTTATTTTACATTTCCATCAGCAATTTATAAGTGATCCAGTTCCTCCACATTCTCACTAGCATCTGGTGGTGTCACTATTTTTTATTTTGCCAATTCGGATAGGTGTGCAGTGACAGTTCATTGTGGTTTTAATCATTCTCCAATGGCGAGAATGTCTAACATCTGTTCGTGTGTTATCTGCCTTCTGTGTATCCTCGTCAGTGAAATCTCTTCATGTCTTCTGTCCGTTTTCTAATGCTATTGATATTTTTACCGCTGAGCTTTGAAAGTTCCTCAAATTCCTGGATACTACTTCTTTTATCAGATCTGTGCTAGTTTCTTTCGGTCTGTAGCTGTGGTTTGTCTTTTTATCCTTTTCCAATGTCATTTGCACTGAAAAAGCTCTTAATATTGATCAAGACCAATTTATTAGTGTTTCTTTTTATAAGTCATGCTCTTAGTGCCAAGTCTAAGAGCTCTTTGCATCGTCCTAAATCCCAAAGGTTTTGTCTATGATCTTTTTTTCCTATGAATTTTGTAGTTTTGTTTATATTTAAGCCTTAAGTGGTTTGCATTTAAGACATTCCGAGTTAATTTCTGTATGAGACTTAAGTCAGGTTTTTGGTGGTTGGTTTTGGCCTTCAGATGTCCAATTGTTCCAGCACCACTTGTTGAAAAGACTATCTTTTCTTTTTATTTGTTTAAATTGCCAGAAAGAATTTTAAACAAATAAAATGCACTTAAAATAGAGAGACTGAGAGGCAGACAAAGTGGGGGGGGGCACCCCTCAGTGATGCGTGGTGCTGCAATCCCTTCTCTCCCATTTCTCTATCCTGTTGAGATTTTGGAAACCCATGCACACACTTGAAGGGGTTTTCGACCAATGGGCTACGATCTGAACTGTGGTCAGCTGTGTGGTATCAGGCTTTCCTCAACCACAAAGCTACAGGGCCAGCCCTCTCTTTTTAAGTTTCTTTCTTTCTTCCATGAGCTTGAGAGAGAAACAACACTCACAACAGGGTTCTGACACCATGATGCAGCCCCAGCTCCAGCTAGGCCTGGATAGTGGGCACCTGCATACTTAGCAATAATCAGGGTGGTCTCCAGATGCACACCCACCCAGACCCTTCCCATGTGCGCCAGTCTCACAGAGTGTGGCGTTTTATCGCTGCACCATTATCTGACCCCTGCTGTTTTCCATTAAATTGTTTTGCACCTTTATTAAAAATCGGTTGGCTTGGGAACCAGCAGTTAGCGTAATGGCTATGTCGCTGGACTCCCACGTAGTCGACCGCGGTTTGTGTCCCGGACCCGGTGGCTTAAAACTCACGCCGGGCGCGTGTGCGTGCATGTCCAAGATCCCGAGAGGAGAATGGAGGAGAAGGGATTGCGGCGTGACCATCCCCCCTGGGGGGTGATTTCTCGCTTTCTGTCTCTATGTCTCTCTCTGTCTGTCTGGCGAGCGCACGTGCCCTACAGTGAAAATCTCTCAAAAAAAAAAAAAAAATCGGT
>NW_006159568.1:720526-721538 GCF_000334495.1 Tupaia belangeri chinensis
TCTCGAGTCAAATGAAAAAATATAAAATAAAATTAAATAAGTAAATCCCTAAAAAGAAAATCAGTTGGCTCTATTGATAACTATTTCTAGGTTCTATATTCTGATCCATTATCTCTGTTATTCCTTGCACGGCAGCTCCCTGTCCTCATTACTGGAGCTAGATCCTGAGTCCTGAAGTGCGGTAGACTGATTGCTCTCACTTTATTCTTTTTCAAATTTGTTTCCCCTGTAGTTCCTTTGCTTTACATTTTGGGATAATTCTGTCAATAGCTACAATAACGAGATTTTGTTCAGAGCTTGATAGGGGTTGTATCAATCCTGTGTATCACCCTTGTGGGAAAGAATTGATGTCGTTCTGTTGAGTCTTCCAACCCATGAACACAGTATCTGTTTATTTATTTATTTTTAAATATTTTATTTAACTTTATTTATTTATTTATTTTAATTTGACCAGAGAGGGACAGTGTATGTGTGTGGTGTGTGTGAGAGAGAAAGAGAGAGAAAGCCACGAGGTTGAGGTCCAGGACTTGAGCCTTGGTTGGCCATGTGGGAGTCCAATACCCTTGATCACCACACCACCTGCCAGCCTTAGTATCCGTTTATTTAGATATTATTTAATTTTCTCCATCCACACCTTAGTTTTTTTTTTTTTGTAGAGGTTTTCGCTATAGGGCACGTGCGCTTGCCAGACAGACAGAGACAGAAAGCGAGAAATCACCCCCCAGGGGGGATGGTCACGCCACAATCCCTTCTCCTCTCGGGATCTTGGGCACACACACACATGCACCCGGCGTGAGTTTTAAGCCACGGGGTCGGGGACGCGAACCGCGGTCGACTACGTGGGAGTCGAGCAACATAGCCATTACGCTAACTGCTGGTTCCCCACATCTTAGTTTTCAGCATACAAAAATCCTGTACACAGGGAACCAGCAGTTAGCGTAATGGCTATGTTGCTCGACTCTCACGTAGTCGACCGCGGGTCGCGTCCCCGACCCCGCGGCTTAAAACTCAC
>NW_006159568.1:721639-722708 GCF_000334495.1 Tupaia belangeri chinensis
AGAAAAAAAAAGATGGATTTAAAACAAAAAAAAAAAAAAAAAAAAAAAAAAAAAAAAAAAAAAAAAAAAATCCTGTACACATTTTGTGAGATTTCTATCAAAATATTTTTTAAAATATTTATTTGTCATGATTTTCAAGCCTCCTGGTCTGGGACTCAAAACCATGGTTGGCCTTGTGGGAATCCAGCACCTTAATGACCATGCCACCTGCTGGCTCCATCTACCCAAATATTTCATCCATTGAGTACTCTATACATTTTTTTAAAGGTGTTTGCCAAAGGGTGTAGGCACTCTCTGGAGAGACAGAGAAGGAAAGTAAGAAACCACTCCCCCAGGGGAGAGGATAGCCACACAGCAATCCCTTCTCCATTCTCCTCTGAAGATTTTGGGCACACACACATATGCAATCAGCAAGATTTTTGGCCGGGTCTGAGACTCAAACTGTGGTTGATCATGTGGGAATCTAGCTCCTCAACCACACCATCTGCTGCTGTGTGGTTTTACATTTTAGTTATTTGCTAGGTGCATATGCTTACTGGTGTGAGAGGAAAGGCAGGAACACACCCTCGTAGATGAGCACAATGCAATCCATTCTGCAGCTCTCTCTCTCCTTTTGGGATTATGGACACGCACAGGTAGCCAGCATGCTTTTCAAGTTTCTGAGTCCAGAACTCCAAATGAGTAGTCAGTTATGTGGGACCCACCAACTAGCCTGATGGTATTGTATTTTTAAACTTTGGTTTCCATGTGTTCATTCATAAATAGATCCTAGGAATTTTTGGTAGATTGTTTGGGGTTTTCAAATAGCTCATATTATCTGCAAATAGAGACTGTATTATTTTTTTCCTTTCTGAAATATGTTCCTTTTGGGACCAGCAGTTGGCATAATGGCTATGTTGCTGGACTCTCACGTAGTCGACCACGATTCGAGTCCCAGACCCAGTGGCTTAAACTCACACCGGGTGCGTGTACGTGCATGCCCAAGATCCTGAGAGGAGAATGGAAGAGAAGGGATTGTGGTGTGGCCATCCCCCCTGGGGGGTGATTTCTCACTTTCTGTCTCTCTGGC
>NW_006159568.1:722739-763240 GCF_000334495.1 Tupaia belangeri chinensis
CCTGTCCCCCATAAAAAAAAAAAAAAAAAAAAAAAAAAAAAAAAAGTGTGCCTTTTGTTTCCTTATTCTTGCCTACTGAATGGCTAGAATTTCTGTTTCTGCTTAAATGAAACTAACATACTTGCCCTGTTGCCAATCCTTTTCTTCCCCATGCCTGAGGATGCACGTACAAGAAGAGAAAGAGAACATGCAAAAAGCACCCCCCAACAGGACCTGGTCATGCCACACTTTTCTTCTTCACTTACATGGTCACATATGCACGTGCTTGGCATTTTATTTTCTTTGTATTACTCTTAAATGGTATTAATGTCTTTAGTTTGTGCATCATTTAAAATGGGACACGGGCTTTAAAAAGCATCCATATACATAAATAGACCAAGGAATGAGTTAAGTAATTGCTTTGATCACAAAGCACGCACATCAGTTTTGTTCAGGTGTGTATAAGAAAGAAAAATAAGCTCTTAGCCTTCTTTGGATTAAAAACATTTGGATATTTGGCATTTTTCAAGACCCCAAGTCAGGATTTGAACTGTGATTGGAATGTAAGGTCTGGCTCCCTGTGTACAGTGAACTGCTGTGCTGTGAGGCCAGTACTATATTCGATCTTAGAAAACATTCTTTCAGGACCAGGAGTTGGCGTAATGGTTATGTCACTGACTCCCATGTAGTTGACAGTGGTTCGAGTCCTGGACCTGGTGGCTTAAACTCACGCTGCGTGTGTGTGCATGCGTACCCAAGATCCCGAGAGGAGAATGAAGAAGGGATTGAGGTGTGGCCATCCCCGCTGGGGGATGATTTCTCGCTTTCTGTTTATGTCTTTCTAGCAAACGCATGTGTCCTGTAACAAAAACCTCCCCTATTAAAAAAAAAAATTAAATATTGTTGAAAGCTTTTTTGTAGATTCCCTTAGTCAAATCGAGGAAGTTCTCCTCTATGTCTAGTTTTCTGCGAGTTTTTAAATGCTTTCAGTTTTCTTTCTTTCAATTTCTGCCATAAGGTGTGTCAGTCTCCAGAGAGACAGTGAGGGAAAGTGAGAAATCACCCTCCCTCCCAGGGGGGATGGCCACACCAATCCTTTCTCTTCCATTCTCTGCTCAGGATTTTAAGCACACATGCACATGTGCCCAGTGTGATTTTCAAGCCACTGGGTCCAGGACCCAAACTGCGTAGTCAGCCATGTGGGAGTCTAGCACCTTACCCACCAGCCACTGGCTGGCCCATTTTATTCCAAGTGGAGGTAACTGAACTTTATGACAATGAATATATCCTGGTTCATCTACTTTATAACCAAACTGTTAAGAACTTTTTTGGGGGAGAGGTTTTTCCTATAGGGTGTGTGCGCTCACCAGAAAGACAGAGAGAGACAGAAAGCAAGAAATCACCCCCCACGGGGATGGCCACACACCAATCCCTTCTCCTCTATTCTCATCTTGGGATCTTGGGCATGCACATACACACACCCGGCTTGGGTTTAAGCCACCGGGCACAGGACTCAAACCGCAGTTGACTACATGGGAGTCCAGCAACATAAGCATAACGCCATCTGCTTGTCCCCAAGAGCTTTGTATTATAAGACTATCAACCTTGTAGGAAAAAATGATTCAGGTGTGTTGGACTTGGCATCTTAGATAAAACCATCATTTTAGAATTAAATTAGAAAGAAAAGGAGCAAGACCCTAGGTTTATTCATTGCAACTTTTGGCACCCCTATGAAAGCATTTCTTTGCATCTAGGTTATAATCCTGGGAAATTCCTTCAGTAAAAATGTTGTATAAAGGACAGGGGCCAGCAGGTGTAATGGTGGTTAAGGGCACTGGACTCCCACATGGCTGACCATGGTTCAAGTCCCAGACCTGGTGGCTTGCTTTCTCACTTCCCCTCTCTTCTCTCTCGTCAAATTTAAAAACAAACAAATAAATAAATAAAATAAGAAGAAGAAAAGGGGGGGAGGACATTTCTTCTGTAAGAATTAATGTGTAAAATCTGGGTGTTTCCAGACACCAACTGACAGAACCCACAAACAACAGAATGGCACAGAATGAATTGAGAACTAGTATAAACCACCTGCCTCGGCCCACCTACATCCTCACCTGAGACCTGGAACCACACAGAGCCACAGCACTGATGGAAGGTGGCCCCCAATCTCCATCTTTCTTCACCTTTCTGGAGATGGTGAGGAAGGAATGCAGGGATGACTCCTTTCTGCTGCTCACAGGAGGATCTGGTGATCCAGGACAGCACGCCTCCATCCCGTCCAGCCACAGCCACCCCAGCTTACCAGAAGGTAAGTGCCAACCATGAAGGCTCACACAAAGCCTACTCCACTTATATACCCGCCTTCAGTGGAAAAGGGTTGATGTAGCTCTCAGACCTGCTGCTTCAAATTCAGAGTACTTAGGACCTTTAATGAATGAACGAGGGGATCTCAAAACATTCTCCTTCAGAAATGCATAGCTCATTTGCAAATTGTGTGGTCTCCCCTCCCACCCCAACACACCCAAAAAGAAACATGGGATGAGACAAAGAATTCAAATATTTGCATAGTGCTTCAGCTCTCACTGTAAGCCTATGTGGAGCCACGATCTGTTTCCACAGCATCCCCAGTGATCCACTTTGGTCTGCAAAGATCTCTCCATACATAGTTCTGTAGTTTTATTTACGTATTTATTTGAGAGTTTTTTGCTATAGGGTGCGTGCACTCGCCAGAAACACAGAGCAACAGAAAGTGAGAAATCAGCCCCCAGGGAGGATGGCCACGTCGCAATCCCTTCCCCTCCATTCTCTTGTAACCTTGGGCACACATGCACTTGTGCTCGACGACGTGAGTTTAAGCCACCAGATCCGGGACTCGAACCACGGTCAACTATATGGGAATCCAGTGACATAGCCATTATGCCAACTGCTGGTCCGAGTTTTACTTTTTTATACGGAGCCTAAATCTTCTATTCTCTAATTTTCAAAAGCCAATCTTCGTTCTGATCATGAGGCTTTTTTTTTTTTTTTGAGAGATTTTCACTGTAGGGCGCTTTCGCTTGCCACACAGACAGAGAGAGACATAGAGACAGAAAGCGAGAAATCACCCCCCAGGGGGGATGGTCACGCCGCAACCCATTCTCCTCCATTCTCCTCTCGGGATCTTGGGCACGCACGCACACGTGCCCGGTGTGAGTTTTAAGCCACCGGGTCCAGGACACGAACCGCGGTCGACTACGTGGGAGTCCAGCGACATAGCCATTACGCTAACTGCTGGTTCCCCTGATCATGAGGCTTTTGAGAAGACCTGCTTGTCTACCTTCCCGTATAGCCAGCCTCCCCTTTTCAGCTGGCATTTTCTACAACCATTCCATCTTTCAGTGGGAAACCGTGCACCCCGTCCTCTTCCTGCTTTGCATCTTATCTGTATTTCCTCTTCACAAAAAGGGGCCAAAACCTCTGGAAAGATAGTGCCTCGACTCTACTCCAGCCTTCCACCCCATCTCTGATACTCTTCAGTCTGGCTTCTACTCCCAGGCCTTTACCTGAGAAGCTGCCTTGGAAGCACCCATGCATATGACACCGCAGCCTTTTGAGGACAGTCTTCAGTGTCACCTGAACTGGCTTCAGTGACATCACTCTCCAGGTTTCTTTCAGCTGTTCCGGCTTCATCATGCCTTGTTCCCTTGCAGGTTCCTTTTCTGCCCTCCCTTCAACATCAGGGTGCATCAGGTTCTGTTATGAACCCGCTAGTTCTACAAACTCTCCCTGGGTCACCAGTCCGTACTCCTAACGTCAGTTGCCAACACCGTGGTTAACTACAGGACTTGGCATAGAGGAGGTGCTTACCCAGTTTCTGTTGAATAAAGAAGTGGATGGAACCAGTAACTTTAGTCAAGACGTCAGTGTGCCCAGGAACGGCAATTCGGTGTCCTGTCCTGTTTCCAACTTGTTCTTCCTTCTATCTCCTGTCCTGGGCTCTGCTGCTGTCATTGATCCTGTGATCAGAATGTCTGGCCTAACTTTGCCTTCTCCCTACTCCCAGGCCCTGTTAACCTCCTGCCGGTCCAAATCCGTCTCCCCCTCAGGTCCCCATCATTTCTGGCAGTGACCACTCAATCTACTGTAACTGGTCGTCCTGCTCCAGTCCTGCTCTTCCCAAACCAGCTCCACAGTTCTTTTCCTGAGACACACACACCCTTAATAGACGGCCCTGCTGCGACCCACCCCCGGCTGAGCTGGATCTCAGGTATGCTGCACATGTGCTTGGGACAAGAACCCACGACCTTTCCTACGTAAGTGCAGTTGCATTACTACTACACCATCACCATCATCTCTCCATGTACAATTTGAAAAATACATTTGAGAGGGCCAGGGAGTGGTACAGTGGTAAAAGTTAATGCTCTGTGAGACTGACCAACACGGGAAGGTTCTAGGTTCACATCTGAAGACCTCTCTGAGCACACTGGGTACACACATGCCTATGATCTGGGGCTGGCTGTGGCTGAAGGTGGATCATAGCATCAAGACATTGCTGGGGATGGTTTTTCTTGCTTCTGGAAGAAATAAACTTCAAAATTAAATTGTGTGGGGTCGGCAGATGGCGTAACAGTTATGTCACTGGATGCCCATGTAGTCAACCATGATGCGAATCCAGAACCTAGAGGCTTAAAACTTCACAAACTTCACACCAGACGCATGTGTGTGCTTATCTAAAATCCTGAGAGGAGAATGGAGAAAGGATTCCAGTGGGGCCAACCCTCTGGGAAATGATTTTTCACTTAGTCTCTCCAGCAAGTGCACGTGCCCCATATAAAAAAAATTCTCTTAACTCACACCAGGCATGTGTGTGTGCGTGCCCAAGATCCTGAGAGGAGAATGGAGAAGGGATTGTGGCGTGACCATCCCCCCTGGGGATGCGAACCACGGTCGACTATGTGGGAGTCCAGCGACATAGCCATTACACTAACTGCTGGTTCCCTGTCTGTCCTTTTCTATTCCATTTCCCTGAAGCACAGCCCTGGCCTGTTCCACCAGCCCAAACCCATACCTAGTCTTCAGGATAACTGGGAGTAATGGCACAATTAACTATTGGCAGCCCCGTGCTGACTAAAATTTGCTGGGTCCCACATTCAGATTTGTTCAGCTGGCATGACCTGTGGACTCACTTAGCATGTGTGCCTTGGGTTGTCAGTTGAGGAACTAGAGGGTAACTTGCTGGAGGCTCAGGGGACAAGTGAGTTGGGAGTCCAACATCAGCCAGTGGCCAGGCTGGGCCAGTCTAGACTCTGAGTTGGAAGTGTCCAAACACCTGCACTCCTCCTCCCTCAGGGGATCAAGTCCCCTCTATCAGACACAGAATAATAACTCCAAGGATAATTTTCTTTTCTCTGTATGTCCTCTCCAACACCCCTGGGACAAGTTATAAAATACCCACTCAATCAGAGATGATCAAGCTGACCTAATTGGCTCTGAAAGAACTTCCACATCACTGCCATCTTGGTGGTTTTCTTGCAGAGCAACTGTTTGGCTGGCTGGAGCTCAAGTCTGCTAGAAATCTGAGTCCCTTTTCAAACTGTCAACACAGCGGTATCATCAGCCTCATTAAAATTGATGCCAGCACAATGTGACAGGGCTCGAGGAAAATGAAGGTCACCGCATAAGGGAGAACCTCCTTGGTGCTCGTCTCACCTTTCTCAGGCGTGGGGTAGTAGACAAATAGGAATGCGTAGTAGACAAATAGGAAGGCCGGAAACAAACAACGGGCTGAGCCTGGACCTAGCCCACAGCGAGTAACAGACATGAGTCTGGTGGTAAAGACGCAGGAGCAGCTCCTGGAACCTTACACAAGAGTCTGCATTTCTGGATCAGCAAGTGCTGGTCACTCCTCAGGGTCTACCGTCCTCTAACAGGAGTGAACTAAGGTAAGAGCATATTGAAAGCAAGGCCATATGGTTTCCAGGCTGGATCTTAAGACTAATTTACCAGAAAACCCCGGGATAGTCCCTCACTACCTCCCATGCCTCAGTTTCACCATCTCTCCAAGCAATGGCTTCAATGTTTTTAAAGTACGGAACCATAGCTTCAATGAAATGGCATGCCAACATACCACACACACAGAGGTGCTAGTCAGGACTGGTCACCCAGCCCATCACAGCTCCCGTTCAACTCTGAACATTTTCTAATTCAAATATTCACTGCGAAAGCTGGCAGCAAATTCATTCAATGAAATTCTCCTTCTGATAGGTGACAACTCCAAAAATACATCTGCTACCAGGACTGGAAGATGTCATAGTGGTTACGTCGCTGGACTCCCACATGGCCACTTGTGGTTCGAGTCTCAGACCCGGCAGCTTCAAACTCACACCAAGCACTATGTGCATGCATGCATGCCCAAAATCCCAAAAGGAGAATGGAGGAGAATGGATTGTGGCGTGGCTATTCCCCCTGTGTGTGTGTGTGTGTGTGTGTGTGTGTGTGTGTGTGTGGTGATTTGTTTTCTGTCTGTGCCTCCTATGAGTACACATGCCTTGTAATAAAAATCTCTTAAAACACACACAATCTGCTGGCCCCTCATCACCAAAAAGACTGCTTCTCTGAGAATTGTACAACATTCTCTGGCCAAAGGTGGCCCTCTGAAAAGGGAGAATAACATCAAAATGCTCTGGTAAACTTTAAAGGAAAAACATTAAAGAAATGACTCCCTGGCTTGGTAATTTTCTAAATATTCTAACTACACGCAAGAGATCAAGCCAACATTTTACTTAAACTTAAAAATGCACAAATGAAAAACAAAGTGTGACCCTGAAGGCCCTCTGGAAAGGCCTAGATTACTTCTCAGGTCTTACTTTCCATTCCTGTATTCTCACTCGCTGATCAAATCTGCCTGTGTGTACCTACATCTGCTCAGCAATTTCCTACCACAATCCTCCCTCCTTTCTCCATCCTTTTTACTGAACCCTATTCAAACTTGCATTTGCAGCTCGAATACTTTCTTTTCTAAAAAAAATCCCCAGTCCTCGAAGTTAAACACTCTCTCTCCAGCCTCTGGACCATCTAGACCTCTCCTTCTTAGGTTCTAGTAAATATCACTCACAGGTCCTCTTTACCAGCTAGTACGCACACCAAAGGCTGGTTGTCTCTCAACTCAGTCCCCCTTCCTCGTGCCCAGCCAATGAGGCTGGCAGCTCCCTGGTGCTTGGTAGATACTAGAATATTCTGTAAACTCAAAAGACAAAAAAAAATCATCCAAAGCTCAGGACATCTAGGCTACAGAAGAAACCATTTTATAATATGATGTACTGAAGGTTTGCCAAATGGCAGGTAAGGTCTCATTCAGGGAAAATAAAGTAATACCGGTTAAACCAGAAATCAAGTTTAGTTCTCTTGAATTTTTTTTTGCAAAAATAAAGCCACCCTTCCACTTTATAGCCCACAGAAGACTTCAATTTTAAGTATATGATCTGGTGGCTCCATTGAAACCATGTAACTTCTTGTAGTTCTAAATTTAGACTCTAATATTTCACACTGCTTTTTACATGCATGAAAACCTCACCCATTCCAGCAGCTTTAGCTAAGATTTACTTAAAAAAAAAAAAAATCCTCAAATCTCTCACTGCAGAAAACTTTATTACTGATAATGCAGCCATACATTTATTTTCATTAAAAGGTTGAACGACTGAACACGGACTGCAGAATATCCTTTCACTCTCCCCAAATCGCTTTAAGATCTGGAAGAATAGGAAAATTTTCCATCTCCTGGAAAAGCTGACCTCAGGCAGTGCTCACCGATTTCTTGGGTGAGGCTTTTCACATGTCATTCCTCTTTAGCACGCCTGTCTTGGTAACAAACCATGCTCTGTTCGCCTGTCAGTCAAACCTTCCATGTTTCAGTCTTGGTGTGAAGGCCATTTTTTCCTCCAGACCTTCCTGTCACCAAGGGTCACAGACCATCAGTACTGCAAGAGACTTCAGAAGCCATTTGGTCACACCCCCTCAATTTTACAGACTGGGAGGTGACCTAGAGGTCAATATAAGCGCACACAAGGAATCAGTGGCAAAGCCAGAACTAGAATTCAGATCTCTGGGGACTCATATGGAGGCTTTCCTTTATATTACCCTTTTTCCTTACTTCACATAGTACTTGAACCTAACTTTATTGTATTGGTTTTCGAGGCTCTAGATCAATTCTAAACCATCGTTTTTAAAAGTCGATTCCCATTTACTCCCAGTTATGAAGAATGAAGATCAAACTCACGTTCACAGAGCCTATACCTTTGTGTATTTCCCCTTCAACAACCACTACAGAAGTGTCAGAGAAACCAGTTCTTCAGTGTTTCAACATGAGCTTACCACTAAAGTCTAATTTAAAAATGTAAGCATACAACTGGGTTTTACCAAAGAGTAACGTGTTTATTTCACTTAAATTCTTAAAAATACTTTTTTGGCAGTTGTCACATAAAACGTCCTAACGTTAGGAAAAAAAAAAAAAAGATTAAAAAGAAAAGCATGAAAAAAAAAAAACAGACCCAAAAATGTTAAGATTTTATTTACAAAGCTTTTTTGTTGTACAGAAAGTAAAAATGCTGTTACAATCTCAGTGTAACTGGTAGCCACGGACGATTGACTCACCAATCACAGCTATCCACGCTACAGAAAGTCTTACACGAAAACCTAACAACGCTTACAATTTTGTTGGGGTGAAGTCCCCACAGCTTGGTAGTAGATTACCAAGAGGGACTAAATGGAGGAAGGCGGAATGTCACAGGAACTATTCTTTGGCTCTTTGGGTGGGTGGGTGTCCTGGGGTTTGTATCACAGCTACCTCTTTTTTAAACAGCTACCAAATCCATGAGCAGTCCAACCAACACTGAACAGTTCTGTCTTTGCAGGTTACTTGGGGTCTTAATCATCTTCTCCTTCATCATCTGTCTCTCTCTTCCTCTTCTCACCTTTCCCACTTTCTTCCTCCTCTGTGCAGTAACAAAAATGGACTTTGAGACCATTGGAAAGGCATTTTGCCTAGATTACTACTAATGGGGGTAACAACAAAAAAACTTCTGATGGCATAGAGATAAAAAATATGTAAACTTGAGCACAGTAGTAAGTTAACTGATTAACAGGCATTAATTAAAAGAAAGTATAAGTGGTGACCACAGAACTAAGAAGGGCAAAATGGAAAGCTGCACCTTAACTCTCACACAGCAAAGATAACCCAGTTTTCTCAAATGTAAGTGGTTCCCTTCCAAATGTTTATTTTCCTTAGACTTGTTGACTACAACAATTAGACACCTCACAATTACTGAAACTCACAGTAAAGACTCTGGAGTTAGTCAAGCTGTTTTTGAACCATGCTCATTACAAGTGACCCTGGGCAAGCCAAAGACATTTATCATCTCTAGGACTGTTTTTCTCATTTGAAAAAATAGAGGCAATGGTGCCAACTTAACAGGGTTATTCTGAGAAATTAGATAATACACAATGAACTATCATGGGACGTAGTTAAGACTAGAAATGAGTATGAACTAAGAAGGGATTTCTTACAATATTTGTATATTTGAGAAACAGAAACACATATGGTCCTTTTTTTGTAGTTAGTAAAACTTTATGGCCATTTTAACTAACTAAACTGATGTCAAATCACGTCCCACAGAGCCCCTTCCAGGCGGTGACCAGTATAAATGTAGTCCAGAGCCTGGCACGGCACAGACGCTGATAAAATGTGGCTCGGTACCAGCAAACGACCTGGGTCTCTCAGACCAACAATCACAACTTGTGCCTTCAATGAACGGTCAGCTATTTCACTAGTCTTGGGTATGATAAGGAAAGGAATAATACTGTTAAAACAGAAAGGTGCTATTAATATACCCCAAAAAATTAGGACCCAATCACAAAGGCTTTTTTTAATGAAAGAACTCCAAACACGGAGGACCAAGAAGGCCTGCTGCCCTCAGACAGGATTACTAGTGGCTGTAGCAGTAAGAAGCTGCTCCAGCCTAGGCATATTGATAGGATTGCACGGTGTGTGCATGCGAAGACCACCACAGTACACCCTCTGGGGCATTTTGTTATTCCAGGGGTATCGAATTCTAAATGATGAATGTTTTCATCTAATTTAACTAAGGAAAACCGAAGTACAGTACATGCACTAAACCCACCTTCATCCTCATCCTCATCCTCATCTTCTTCATCTTCATCGACTTCTCCATCATGTCCAAATTCTTCTTCCTAAAAAATGGTAAGCAGCATAACAATATTAGATTAATTCTGCCAAACTGAGAAATACAAAGAAAAATATACTTTGCAAGTAAACTTAAATACACGAGAAAAATGTAATGCTATTTAACTCCTATGATTTGATTTCCTTTAATAAGCTTAATTTAAAATTTTCTTAAAACAAAGCAAAAAAGCACCCTCTCCAGAAGCCAAGTTTATTTGCCAGCCACGTTCCCTGTGGTGCAGTCCGTCTTCTGGGTCATGGCTGCTATGCGGTACTGCTGCTAACACATACCACAGGGTGTCTGTACTGAACACGTACAAACCTTTTCCGTTGCCATTATTCCTTCAACAATATCCTTTGTGGGGCCAGCAGATGGCGTGATGGCTATGTGGCTGGACTCCCATGTAGTCGACCGTGGTTTGAATACCAGACCCGGTGGCTTAAAACTCACACTGGGTGCGTGTGTGTCCAAGATCCCAAGAGGAGAAGGGAACTGAGGTGTGGCCATCCCCCCCCAGCGGGTGAGTGGTTCCAAGAACCCAAGAGGAGAAGGGAACTGAGGTGTGGCCATCCCCCCCCAGCGGGTGATTTCTCACTTTCTGTCTCTGTCTTTCTGGTGAGTGCACACATCCTACAGCAGAAACCTCTCCAAAAAGAAAGAAAGAAAAAAAACCACACACAATACTGTTTATATAACAATTTACATAATATTTATAATCTAGAGATAATGTTAAGTGTATAGAAGGATGCACATCGGTTATATGCAAATACCATGCTCTGCATAGAGAACCCCATGTCTATAGATTTTTGTTACCCTACAGAGGGTCCAGAATCCCCCCAGAAACCGAGGGACAATTATATACCACTTATAATAATTTTCTTTTAATTTGCTGGAGAGCAGTGTGCTCACCAAAGACAGAGAGATGACTCCCCAACCCTCCATGAGGCATGGTCATGCCACAACCCTCTCTCCACCCTCTATCCTGTCAGGATTCGGGTGCACATACACATGTACCTTCTGAGAGTTTCAAGTGCTTCAACTGAGATTTGAACCACATGGTCTGCCATGTGGGATCCAGTTCTTTAACTACTAGACCATGGAGCCCACTCAATACAGTGATTATTTGAGAAATTATTTTATAATCTTGAATTTATAGAAGGTTTTTGCCTTAGAGCCTGTATGCTTGCAGGGCGGTGGGTGAAGCAGGTGGGGTGGGGTGGGAGGATATACAAAGACAATTAAGGGGAAAGTGAGAAACCAACCCCTGCCCCCGCACACCATAATCCCTTCTCTTCCATTTTCTCCTGAGACCTTAGACATGCCCGCACACTTGGCATGAGTTACCAGCCACCAGGTCTTTCGCTTTCTTAAGTTTGAACTCCAACTGAACACAGTGGGCACACAGCATATTTACTGAATGACTGACTTCACAAGAATGAATTCAGACTGGTACACAAGACCTCTCCGATATAAGGAAGGAATAGACCATCACTTCTCAAACTTCACACTTGCTTCATCCTACTGAATACTCCTTTTTCCTCCCCAAGTTAAAAGGCCAAACGTCCTTGCAGAGCCACGTACCGTGTCTAGTTAGCATTCAGGAGGACTTCTATTCACTGTTTATTAAACGGGGCCAAAAGCTAAATGAACCAAATTCACATCAGAGTATTTATAAGCACATTAATCTCTTCAGAAGGATTTTTTTTCTTTTATTCCCTCCTTCCATTTAAACTCAAATTCTACTTTAGTTACAAATAGGAAGCAGGGCAGAAAACAGTTGCACTGACCTCCCCACTGACTTCGTCTTCATCTTCTTCCCCTTCTACATCTTCGTCTTCGTCTTCATCTTCTTCTTCATCAAACTCTTCCTCCTCACCATCCTCATCCTCCTCGTCTTCTTCATCTTCACCTTCTGAAAACGGTCCAAGAAGAATTCATTAGATAGCCTCAGTGCTCCACAGGGAACATGCTAACGTGTTGGGGGAGCTAGGAGCGGGCCCACAGCAGAAACGCTGGGATACACCAACATTAGGGGGACCTGCACTGCGGTCACCTGCTTTCTACCAAGTGTTGCGCTCAGCCCCTTTGTCCAAGAGTCCTGTAAAAGCAGGAGGATTAGGTGCACACTATTAGTTTTACTGATAAGATATAATGGCTGGGATTTGCTTCAGAATAATATGGGGGGCGGAGAGTAGGCAGGTTATGTATAAAAGATACTACCAAGATCTACTATGACCAACAGTTACTAAAGCTGAGTAATAAGAACATGAGGGTTTGTATGCCTATTATTTCTACTACTGTCAAAGTCAAAATTTCCACAGTAAAAGGTTAAATTATGCTAGAGCCAGCCAGTGGTATGGTGGTTAAGGTGACTGGATCCCACATAGCTGAATGCACCCTGTTAAATCTCAGACCCCAAGGCTTGAAAACACATCAGGCACATGTACATGCATGCTCAACATCCTAAATGGAGAGAAGAGAGACTGTGGTGTGACCATTCCTCATGGTGGGGATGCTTTTTCACTCTTTGTCTCTCTGGGGAGCACACACGTCCTCTGGCAAATTGAAGAAAATTATCCTCCTCCTCTTGGGTAATGCTATCTACCAGGCAGCTCGAATCAGGAATCCGAGACGCCCATTAATAACCCTGACCCAGGGGACGGGAAGCTGAAAGGCAGCCCAGTGTGTGCCTCCCTGTACCACGGCAGCCCTTCCTTCTCTGGGTCCCAGAGCACACGATGCGCTCTCCTTTCTTCTCTGCTGGCCTAACCCTGACTGAGCCGCTGAGCTGCCGTCACTTCCTCGGGCAGTCTTGCCAGACCTAATCCCAGGTGACAGGCCTTCAGTGAGCACCTGGTGCTCTGTGTTAAAAGCACACTTGGCTCACTCGTAATTATCACCAAAAAATGTATCTTCTTAGTAGATACAAACCCCAAAGGGACAGGAACTATTTGCGTGTGTGTGATCACTACTTTCCACAGTGCCAGGTAGAGAGAAAATGCTCAAGCACTTGTTGCCTGACTGATCTTGGTTCTCGGGAACTGCCCTCCCTTCTCCAAGTGCTTGCCCAGGTTTAGTCCTTCTACCAGTTTAAGGTGAACGTACATGAACAGAAAGAAGTGAATGGTTTACAGCTGTAACTGAAAACCTGCCAAGAGTGGAATGAGGAACATAAATGTTTGGAATGAGGAGAAAATGCCCTATTCTGTCTATTTTACCATGTTATAGCCCATTAATTGTGGCCTGTCTCAATTTGCTACGAAACAAAACTAAAAAAGAAAAGCTTCTACAGTGCTCTATCATTAATTGCACTCGCTCTTGCTGAGGAGACAGAGACTAAGAAAGGGAAAGTGAGGAGTAAGCAGATGGCATTAAGACTACATCGTCGGACTCCCACATGGCCAATTACAGTTCAAGTCCCAGACCCAGTGGCTTGAAACATGCCAGGTGTGCGTGCATGTGTGCCCAAGATCCCGAGAGAACAGAGGAGAAGGGACTGTGGAGTGGCCATCCCTCTCCCCACCGGGGGCGGTAATTTCTCGCTTTCTATCTCTGTCTTTCCAGCAAGCGCATAGGCCCTCAAGCAAAAATCTCTCTAAAAATAAAAGGGAATGCGAGAAATCACCCCCCAGAGGTGATGGCCACTCTACAATCTCTTCTTCTCAATTCTCTTCTCGGGATTTTGGCATGATTTTAAAGTCATGGGGTACAGAAAGGAATGCAACGCCTTAACCATCACACCACCTGCTGGTCCAACAATCTTTTTTTTTTTTTTTAAAGTTTGCTATAGGGCACATGTACTCACTGCAAAAGAGACACAGAGAGAGAGGTAAAGTAAGAAAGAGGGATGGGCATGCTACAATCCCTTCTCTTCCTTTCTCGTTTTGGGATTTGGGGCATCCACACAGCCTGGTGTATTTTTCAAGCTGCTGGGTCCAGGATTTGAAACACTTCGCCAGTTGATCATGGATTAAAGTCCCGAGAGCTTATTATTAAACAGAGGTCCTAGCGCCAAATCTAAAGAAATGACTACAGGTATAGATAGAAACTATTTTTCTCAATAGCAAGAACATTCATAGCTTTTATCTTTGGAAGGCAGAAATCAGGTTCCCTAGATGTCAAGCCCACTCACCTTCGTCTTCCTCTTCTTCGTCCACACCGTCCACCTCAGCATCTGAGTCGGGGGCTTCCCGGTCCTCTCGATCATAGCCGTCCAGGTAGGTCAGCTGCGGCAGCAGCCTAAAGACACTCTCTCGGTAGTCGTTCAGGTTAGTGACCTCACAGTTAAACAGATCCAGGCTTTTCAGAAATTCCAACTTTTTCTGAAGAAAAGGATCAAAAAACACAACTCCTAAACCAAAGGAACCCAAGCAACAAAAGACAGTTCCTGAAGAGGTCAAACGCTAGGCTGTATTCAGTGGGCTGCAGCCCGCTAGCCATGCACAGGGCACACACAGCTCAAGTCCTTTGCCACCTTTACGTTAGGTCGTGAGACTTCCGTCCAGTCCCTCCCTTCCTGTATCTGCTCGCCCAGAGAGCTGTCTTTTCTCCCACCATGAGTAATCTAAAGAAATATAAATCTGAATAATTCTTATCGAAACTATCTTTTCATATTATAAGAGAATTAATTTAATAAGCTTAGTTTGCACCTCTAAGGTGTAACACTTAGGTAAACAAATGGGCAATAAGAACTTAATGGATATCACACAGTCTTTAATGCTCTAGGGTGATACTATAGGGGAAAATTTAGATATTTACTGGGTCGTGGGGAAAGCCATGACATACTTTTGCATTAAAAAACAGAAAAATACATTGTATCTTCCACAATGACCTAATATATGGCCAACATGGAGGTGCTTACAGTTCTACTTGAGGACACAGCTGTGTCTAACAAAGTACAAATGGCGGCAATGTAGCTATTTTCAGGAAGACAGGAGTCAATATGGCCCGGGAAAAGGACGACTAGGAGTTGAAATTCCAAAACACAGAGAAAACATTACACTCTCCTCTTCTTTTTTAATTTTTGAGAAAAGACTGATACTATTACCAGACTTTTCTGTTATAAAATTGTTCTGATTTTACCATACCTTGAAATATTGTTGTGATACTGTATTTGGGGGAATCGTAGGTTTCATCTGTCTAAAACAGTTAAGATCTAAAAACATAGCCCAAGAAAAGTTCTGTGAATAGCTGAAGTAGACAAAATAAGGCCCATATATTTTACTTTAAAATCTTCATTTGTTATTTTGTCAGTATATTAGTATTTCGATATTAGGTCTGCCAAATTTTAAAAGGGCAAAATAAGAAATTCAGAGGGCAGATGTATTATCACTGGCAAGTCAGGAGATGGCAGCAGGAAGTGACAGCAGACCCTTGTAGGCAGGCCCAGAGGGAGCAGCCTATAAAAGCAAACACAAAAAAGTGAGGGAACAGATGCTGCCGTGCCTTTTAGAGTAGGGCAAGAAGCCGGGGGTGCAAGTGACCCCACAGCTTCGTAAATGGAACGTCTAGTGGTTCTCAGTCAAGAGGAAAAGCTTGGTATTCTCTAAGAAAATAGTACTAAAAAAAAAAAAGTTGATGCTTTAAAAAAGTAAAATGCCGTGTGAGGAAAGCTACGGCGACACTGTTCACGAGAACCTGGGAAGAAATGCAGACAAACACAACTTCGTTTTCACGGACCTGATTTATCTATGTAATTCTGCAGATATTCGAAGTAACCTGAAAATCTGCTTTGGTGCTTTAAAGTGCAGGTTGGCAAACCATGGTCTACTGGCCACTTCTGGCTCAGCACCTGTTTCTGTAAAGTAGTCTGATTGGAACACTCACACTCACTTGTTTGTGTGTTACATATGGCTCCTTTTGTGTACTGTGGCAAGGCTGAGCAGTCGTGACAGAGATCATAAGCCAACAAAGCTTAACGGTTGCTGCCCCTGCACTTAAAAACAACCATTTTCCCCACCGGGAGCTTCCCACATTTCTCTTTTATTCTCACTGAGTAGCCCTTAAAAGCACAGAGCCAGGCAAGGAGCAGAAAGGAAGGTTATAGCAACAGGCATGTTACCCTTCAAAACACAAAAGCACAATGATCCAATAGTCTGTGGATCAGATCCTGTGCTGATGTAAGCCAGTGCATCCCCAGTCCTTCTAGTCACAGGGGAAACGGCTTTTCTATCGTGGAACTTTCAGAGGAGGTTCCCTGCTGAATGGGCCCTGACTGTCAGAAGCTTACGTAGGACTGCTTGCCAAACAGGGAAAACATGCTATTAAAAGCACCCAGAAGACGAGTGAGTGTCCTGGCTTTTTCACAAGGCTAACCCTACACCAAATGAGACACGGCCACAGTCGATTCAGGCAGCTTTCCTAAAGAGGTTTAGTCTAAAAATTCTTTACCTCTCCAAATTATGTCCTAGGAATGGGTGTTCAAAAGGTACATATCATCACTGATATTCATCTAATGATTTACAAGGCCCAAAGCGTTTTCTCTGGTCTTACTGATGACTCCAATATAAGGAGTCTTCAAGCTCTCCTGTCTGTGAAGCTATGTGATTCTGTGAGAATTTTGGTTACTTTCTGACAAAGTACCCATCATCATGTGGACACACCAAACAGTATACTATCATAGAAAGTGAAATAAGAGCAAATCAATGAAAACAAAACCAAAATTAACTATAGTATTCCACAACTGTTTAAAGTAGTAAAATTTTGCTTTAAAGCCTAACAGGCACAAAATACACTACACATAGATTATTCAGGATCCCAATGTAATATGTAAATACTGCTAAAAAAAATTACAATTGTACTATACCAGAAATTTGACCTAAGCGAATAGGCTAGCCATAATAAACATTTAACATTTTATTAACAATAATTTTGCTTGCCTTCTTAGAATTTAGAAGGGCTTTGGGGGATGGTTTGGATGGCCCAGGTCTCTTAAAAAAGGTGTCCAAGGAAGTTTGAATTGATGCCTTCTTTGTCTCTCGATTAATGTCCCTGTAGCAAGCAGAGGCATTCACAATCATTGCAGTGACTGTAAGAACTGGGCTCAAAGTAGACGGTGTTCAAATGTATGTGGTTGATGAGGATGAGGATGGTGTTTTCCCCACTGAATACCTTCAAAAGTCAAAATGGACCCGACATTTCCCCCTTCACCTTCTCCTACAGATTACCTTATTCCAAGTTACAACTTGCGGAGACCAACACTGCAGCCCCAGGAATCTGAACGGAACAGCAGAATAGCAGGAGCTCATGCTTTTCCGAATAGCTCTGATTTGTGTGACTCTGGGCAAGGATTCAGCCTCACCCAAGCCTTAGCTTCCTCAATGTAAAATGAGAGTAATGCTATTTCTACCCACTTTGTAGGACTGTTTCTCAACACTTACTAATAAGGTGACATTTCCAGGTGCTTTAGCACCTGGACAGCATATGGGCACAGTAGACCCTTCAAACATGGTGAATTTGATAAAGATTTATTATCTTTTACTCTCCCGCGAGATCGACGTTTTCAGACACCAAGAAAAGGCCTTCATCTATCAATGACCAGGACAGGAGGACTCAAGCAAACAACTCCTGCACAGCATTTGTGCCTGCTCTACACGTGTGTGCTAGGACACTGACAAAAGTTTCTTTTCGCTATAGGACGTGTGCACTCACCAGAAAGACAGAGAGAGAGAGAGAGACAGAAAGCGAGAAATCACCCCCCAGGGGAGATGGCCACGCTGCAATCCTTTCTCCATTCTCCTCTCGGGATCTTGGGCACGCACGCACACTTGCCCGGCGTGAATTTAAGCCGCAGGGTCCGGGGCTCGAACTGGTTGACTATATGGGAGTCCAGCGACATAGCCATGACACTAACTGCTGGTCTCCTGACAAAGGTTTCTTTTAAATCAAAGAGGACTCTGGTTGCCATGAGAATTAGGCAGCAGCCAGTCATCTAGCATGAAAAGGTATAGCCTGGGGCTAGCAGGTGGTGTGGTGGTTAAGGTACTGGACACTCCCACATGGCTGACCATGGTTCAAGTCCTGAAACTGGTGGTCTGCTTTTTCACTTTCCCCCTCTCTCTGGTCAAATTAAAATAAATAAATGAATAAATTAAAAAATTAATGAATTCCTTAAAAAAAAAAAGAAGAAGAAAAAGTATAGCCTGGTATTCTGTTCTTTTAAAAAAAATAAGTGGGAGGGGGATCTTCTGTTCAATGATCCAGAATTGATAGGCTTGTCATTTAACAATAAACGAAGGCTTAGTGCAGCCTGTCTGCCTGGGAGAGATCATTTATTGTAGTGTTCCTGTTCAAGTTCCAAGCTTAGGGAAATTTGAGGATAGAGTTAAATTTACAGGTAGGAGGAGAACAGTTTCCAAGGGCAGCAGAAAGAACTGTGGGTTGGAATCCCTATTCTGTTATGTATCCCAAACAATTATCTAAACTCTAGAAACTCAGTTTTCTTGTCTCTAAAAGGAATACAAGTGTAATTCTTTCTTCTCTAGATTATGAGAATACAATAGGCAAGTATTAATGTTCTTAGATATAGTAAAATTCCATTAATATATGTGTAAACACCAGAAACAGGAGTTTGTTTAAAGAAAAAGGATGGAAATAGTGGTTTCCTCTACAAGGGGGAAAAAGACAAATTTGTGGAGCAAGGATGAGAAGCTCCCAGGACTTTTGAGAAATATGAGCTTGTCTTTATGGTCCATTCAATGAAATGTAAAAAGGACTCAGTAAAAGGCAATTCAATCTACATTAGAGCAGTCTCTCGATTATTGACTAGGAAGATCTCATAATTCTGGCAGAAAATCCTCTTCAATAAAAGAAGCTACAACTTAACTCTGAATCTTCTCCCAATATAACCACAGAACACTCTATACAAGTGAAATTCGAATACACTGTGAGATCAGAAAAAACAGTATCAGACAAGGAGATCTACGCTCCTGGGTTCTGCTCCTCTGGATCCTGAAGGACAGTTCTCTGCTACACAACTTGCTCCAATCAGCACAGGTGGGGGTGCTACCCCACACCCTGCATTAAGCCCCACCTTTAGAAGCTCTTTTCTGGACACTACAACTTACAGACTGCACCCCCCAATAGCACAGCCTCTCAACTTACAAAGTGAAGTAGGTGCATTATCTTTTTTATTCTCAGAACTCCTAGGTGAGATTAGGTTAAGGCAGGGTTTATCATCCTGCTTCATAAATGAGGAAACTGAGGCCCAGAGAGAAGCAATTTGCCCAAGTCACACAGCAGACGTACAGCATAAGCGGCACTTACATCGACTTTCCACAGAATACCCCAATATGAGACTGAGGAGGGTCTTGGGGTTCTGGAGGCAACAGTGATCCAGCCACAATACAAGATCATGAACTAGAAGACCTGAAACTTACTGGAGCTGTCATTACTCCATCTACAATTCAGATATGCCATCTAATAAAAATAGCTTTTTCTGCTAAAAGTATAGAATACTGTGGCTAATCTGGAGGGAAAAATTTAACACACATGGTTAAGGCTATAATCAATGTGTGAATTAAAAAAAAAAAGGAAAAGAAAAAGAAAAAATCTTCAACCCCCCCTACCCAAAGAAGTCCCTTTAAAGGAAGCCACCACAATTTCAGGAAATAACAAAGCCACAGGAATATATTCAAGAGGTCTTTTCAAATCTTTAAAAAATTTTAGAAAATCTTTTAAAATTAAAAAAAAAAAATCACTTTCTCAATTATTATTATTCCATCATTTCCCCACGATAAAGAAATATGAAAATGAAAATGACAAGTCCTAGTTGCCAAATGTTCTGTTACTTACCAAAGGTTCCAAGGTACTGATGTCTTTCAGTTTATTTCCACTTAAGTTTAGATGTGTGAGATTTGGGAGTTTTTCTGCTAACATGTCCAGACCTCCATAGACTCTATTCTCACTGAGCTCAAGCTGCAAAAGAAAATGCACAAAGCACACACACAAATACAAAGAGAGACACACACCATTAAGTCATTGTAAACAGCAAACAGTTTTCAAATACTATCAAGATAAAAAGATCCTTATTGCTATCAAGGAATGTAAGTTAATTGTGTTTGGTTAGAGCCAAAGTAGTTAATAGATCCCAGAAGCATGGGGGGTAATGGAGTGTGGGGACAGACAGGACAGGGTGAGAAGTGTTTTCTAAACCAGCTGCTGAAAGTCTGTTCAAGAACTAACCTCTAACACCAGTGAATACATTTTCTAACCAAAAAGTAGGTCAAAACAAATTAGAATTCTTTGTGAAATTGTAATACTCTACCTGCCAGAAAGGGTAGATGGTGTGTGCATTCTGAGCAGCTCAGTTAAGTGCTAAGCAAAACTTGCAACGCCCACTTGAAACCAACCTGGTTCTGGACAGTACTGGCACACTGTGGGGCTCTACATCTGGAAACCCACAGGCAATGTTGCTCTGAAGGCCCCAGGAGCAGGACAGGCCCCAGAAACAAATGCCTAAAGAACCTCCATGACCTCAGGAAAGGGAGGGAGGTAATAGCTTCAGTTTACTGGCACCCTGAAGGCCACTTTCTGCATGAATTCCACACTAGCCTTTGTAGGATCGACTGTAATTTTTTAGCCACAGGTCAAGCAGCACAGGCAAATGGTGTACCAATGAAGGAATGAGCCTTCACCATAAATATCAGAATCATGGCTTACAAGAAATTGGGACTAGGGGCCGGCAGGTGGAGTGATGGTTCAGGGTAATGGACTTCCACGTGGCCAACTGTGGTTTGAACCCCGCAACTGGCAGCTTGCTTTCTCGCCCGCCCCCCCTCTGTCCCACTCTGATCAAATTAAAACAAATAAATAAAGTTAAATAAAGTGATTTTAAAAAGCAAAGAAAAAAGAAATTGGGACTCCAGCAGGTACAATGAAGAACACCAAATTCAACCTCTTTTAAGCAAATGAGAAACTAGTCATAGAGCTGGTTCCCATGATCTACTTTAAGTGCCAACAATGGTAAGTGTACCTAACCTTTACACAGAACTTAATCAGTGGTCACTATTCAAAGCACTAGAGATACATTACCTGTTTGATACCACAATACACTATGGAGTAGTTAGAATGAAGCTGCTACACAACTTGCTCCAATCAGCACAGGTGGGGGTGCTACCCCACACCCTGCATTAAGCCCCACCTTTAGAAGCTCTTTTCTGGACACTACAACTTACAGACTGCACCCCCCAATAGCACAGCCTCTCAACTTACAAAGTGAAGTAGGTGCATTATCTTTTTTATTCTCAGAAATCCTAGGTGAGATTAGGTTAAGGCAGGGTTTATCATCCTGCTTCATAAATGAGGAAACTGAGGCCCAGAGAGAAGCAATTTGCCCAAGTCACACAGCAGACGTACAGCATAAGCGGCACTTACATCGACTTTCCACAGAATACCCCAATATGAGACTGAGGAGGGTCTTGGGGTTCTGGAGGCAACAGTGATCCAGCCACAATACAAGATCATGAACTAGAAGACCTGAAACTTACTGGAGCTGTCATTACTCCATCTACAATTCAGATATGCCATCTAATAAAAATAGCTTTTTCTGCTAAAAGTATAGAATACTGTGGCTAATCTGGAGGGAAAAATTTAACACACATGGTTAAGGCTATAATCAATGTGTGAATTAAAAAAAAAAAGGAAAAGAAAAAGAAAAAATCTTCACCCCCCCCTACCCAAAGAAGTCCCTTTAAAGGAAGCCACCACAATTTCAGGAAATAACAAAGCCACAGGAATATATTCAAGAGGTCTTTTCAAATCTTTAAAAAATTTTAGAAAATCTTTTAAAATTAAAAAAAAAAAATCACTTTCTCAATTATTATTATTCCATCATTTCCCCACGATAAAGAAATATGAAAATGAAAATGACAAGTCCTAGTTGCCAAATGTTCTGTTACTTACCAAAGGTTCCAAGGTACTGATGTCTTTCAGTTTATTTCCACTTAAGTTTAGATGTGTGAGATTTGGGAGTTTTTCTGCTAACATGTCCAGACCTCCATAGACTCTATTCTCACTGAGCTCAAGCTGCAAAAGAAAATGCACAAAGCACACACACAAATACAAAGAGAGACACACACCATTAAGTCATTGTAAACAGCAAACAGTTTTCAAATACTATCAAGATAAAAAGATCCTTATTGCTATCAAGGAATGTAAGTTAATTGTGTTTGGTTAGAGCCAAAGTAGTTAATAGATCCCAGAAGCATGGGGGGTAATGGAGTGTGGGGACAGACAGGACAGGGTGAGAAGTGTTTTCTAAACCAGCTGCTGAAAGTCTGTTCAAGAACTAACCTCTAACACCAGTGAATACATTTTCTAACCAAAAAGTAGGTCAAAACAAATTAGAATTCTTTGTGAAATTGTAATACTCTACCTGCCAGAAAGGGTAGATGGTGTGTGCATTCTGAGCAGCTCAGTTAAGTGCTAAGCAAAACTTGCAACGCCCACTTGAAACCAACCTGGTTCTGGACAGTACTGGCACACTGTGGGGCTCTACATCTGGAAACCCACAGGCAATGTTGCTCTGAAGGCCCCAGGAGCAGGACAGGCCCCAGAAACAAATGCCTAAAGAACCTCCATGACCTCAGGAAAGGGAGGGAGGTAATAGCTTCAGTTTACTGGCACCCTGAAGGCCACTTTCTGCATGAATTCCACACTAGCCTTTGTAGGATCGACTGTAATTTTTTAGCCACAGGTCAAGCAGCACAGGCAAATGGTGTACCAATGAAGGAATGAGCCTTCACCATAAATATCAGAATCATGGCTTACAAGAAATTGGGACTAGGGGCCGGCAGGTGGAGTGATGGTTCAGGGTAATGGACTTCCACGTGGCCAACTGTGGTTTGAACCCCGCAACTGGCAGCTTGCTTTCTCGCCCGCCCCCCCTCTGTCCCACTCTGATCAAATTAAAACAAATAAATAAAGTTAAATAAAGTGATTTTAAAAAGCAAAGAAAAAAGAAATTGGGACTCCAGCAGGTACAATGAAGAACACCAAATTCAACCTCTTTTAAGCAAATGAGAAACTAGTCATAGAGCTGGTTCCCATGATCTACTTTAAGTGCCAACAATGGTAAGTGTACCTAACCTTTACACAGAACTTAATCAGTGGTCACTATTCAAAGCACTAGAGATACATTACCTGTTTGATACCACAATACACTATGGAGTAGTTAGAATGAAGGAAGAAAGTGAACTACAAGGCAAGTATGTAACCTGCTCAGTATCATATAGCTTACAGTGGTAGGCCTACCATCTGAAGACAAGCAGGCCAACTCCTAGGGGCCTATCCCTTACCTGGTAAACTACATATCAAGAACGGCATAAAATAAAATAAAATGTGTATGACGCAAAGAAGAGAAACTTAAAATTTAAAATATGTGTTGAAAAGATGAGCTTAAAAAACAACTGGGCCTAGCTATAGTTATGAAGAAGGTAGGGTGCCACCATGTAAAATTGTGCTACGTGGAAGGCTTAGGTTTAGATCCCAAGTTAACCTGAATATAACCTAACTGGATCCTGCCATGTTGGGAGGATTACAGAGGGGGGGACACCTTGTCATGGGAATCTGTTGCTCGGTCTCATGAAAGAAATAAATTTAAAAAACAAAAATCCCCCCCAAATAAAACTTTAAGCAAACGAAAAGGCAATGTTGAAAAAAGAAATAAAGCAATTTTTCCTTCCAATGGGATATTCTGATCAAATATCTAGTCAAGATCTACATTTAAAAATACACATCTAGGGGCCAGCAAGTGGTATGGTGGTTAAGGTACTGGACTCCCACATGGCTGACTGCGGTTCAAGTCCAGGCCTGAATGCTTAATTTCTCCCTCTTTCCTACCCCCATAATATGTGCAGTAGCAAATTTTAAAACTCTGATAATAATAATAATAATAATGAATACTTTTTTTTTGGGGGGGGGGATTTAAGTGCAGGACCAGCCCATGGTCCACTTGTTAAGATGGCTGGATTCCATGCAGCCAACAGTGCAGTTCAAGTCCTGACCTAGCAGCATCAGGAAGGACTGCAGTATGACTGCCCCAATGGGGACCGTTTTCTCTCCCTACAGTGAGTGCATGTATCCACTGACAATTAAAAAAAAAAAAAAAAGAAAGAAAGAAAGAAAGAAAGAAACTAGGGGTCAAAAAGTTCAAGGAGGGACCAGCAGTTAGTGTAATGGCTATGTCGCTGGACTCCCATATAGTCGACCGCAGTTCATGTCCTTGAAACTCACTCCGGGCGCATGTGCATGCATGCCCAAGATCCCGAGAGGAGAATGGAGGAGAAGGGATTGCAGCGTGACCATCCCCCCTGGGGGGTGATTTCTCGCTTTCTGTCTCTGTCTCTGTCTGTCTGGCGAACGCACGCGCCCTATAGCAAAAACCTCTCCAAGAAAAAAAAAAAAAAAAGTTCAAGGAAGTTCAGTTACTGTGGAGTAGAGTAACCTATGAGCTCGAAGCCACAGGAGCAACAGCAGGTTTGGATCTCTGGGTGGCCTGGTGCAGGTGCTCAGTATCCTGAGGACATAGAAGGCTGGGGAAAAGACCCTGCCGAAAGTGCTTGCTCTTGCCCATGTGCATATGCATGTGCTCTCTATCATCTATTTTTCCATGAACCTTTTAAAGTCCCCTTATACGTTTCCAATGTTACAGGTAATCAATGTAAACGTGAAAAAGTTATAGTTGAACCTCTAGGTACTTAGAAGGGGAAAATTTCTTTCTCATCAGGAAGTGCTACCTAAACTCTGAGGACCACTTGAGCATTTAATACACAAGATAGGCAAAACAAATAAAAAGCAAAACAAAAAACACTTTTAAAGTTTAATTCATGCTCTTAACCAAAAGACCCAAGTCCTACTGAGATTCAAGCAAGCTCTAGGAAGCCTCTACCTGTTCTTTGTCTAGCTATGATTCTAAGTTCCGGTTTTTGGAGAGGTTTTTGCTACAGGGCATGTGCGCTCGCCAGAAAGAAAGAGACAGAGACAGAAAGCAAGAAATCACCCCCCAGGGGGATGGCCACGACGCAATCCCTTCTCCTCCACTCTCCTCTTGGGATCTTGGGCACGCACGCATACGTGCCTGGCATGAGCTTAAGCCACTGGGTATGGGGCTTTAACAGCGGTCAGCTACATGGGAGTCCAGCAACATAGCCATTATGCCAACTGCTGGTTGCTTATAAATTTCTTTTTATTTGTTAAATAAAGGTTTGACTATAGTTTCTTAGTCTAGAGAATACCAACCAAAACAGTAAAACATTCTGCAAACCTTACAGAGCCACACATCTTTTCCCATGTAATGGAAAGGTGCTGGGTTAGCAGACATGGGTTCTGGTATGGACTCTCACACTAACTACCCACTTGCTGTGAGTGGCATTAAGCCAATTTATCGTCCCAGACCAACTGCTATGCCTGTAAAAGAAAAATAAAAGGGGGGTGGTGGTGGTGGTGGTGGTATGTGCCTGGGTGAGGCTAGAGGGTTAAAGTTTCAACTAGCTCTGACATTCTGGGGCTTGACAGGAGTTAAATGTGTAAGGACAAGAGAATACGTTTTTCTTGAGCAAGTGGATGGAGACAGATAATGAATCATCAACTAGGATAGAGAAGCACAGCAGCTTCGTTACCTCCAATTCTCCTGGTCAGTCACAACACATCTGAAACTTCTAGTTAAGAATTACATGATGCCCACACCCTGTAGTGCAGTGGTTGGTGCCTAGCCACTGTGCAAAGGAAGCCAAGTCCACACTGCTGACCAGAATCTGAATCCTAGCTCTGTCAGCTCTGTACCAGCCACACACGGGCATGCCCAGGATCCTGACAAAATGAAGAAATGAGGGAAGGACTGTGGCATGACCAGGCATGGCAGAAGGCACTTTCTACTCTCTCCATTAAGAATGACACACTGGGTTTGGATGATCAATGATCATAGACTATGAATTTGAAAGTATTTAAACTCACCCTTAATCAACAGATATAACACATGAAGACTGAAGGCACCTGTGGTTCCCGAGCCAGAGCATACTAAGAACAAAACCTTGTTAACATTATGATACATTTATAACAACAAACTAACAAAATAATTCTTTTATGACCACTATTTATTGTTTAGCCAGCATGCATTATTTTCAAACATCACAGCAGTTCTGCAAGGCCAAGTGGTACAACCTGTGTGAGCTGTAGAGTAAGTAAACTGCGGAAGGTCATCCATCAAGGAAATGACAGAGCTGGAATTCAATCAGCACCTGCCCAGTTCCAAAGGCCATGTGCTTTCTGCTTCTACTTCTGTGACTTGCTTCCTTACAGGTACACTCATACATTTCCCCTTCTCTCTTACTGTTAAAGAAAAAGCACTTACCTTTTTCAATTTAGGTAGCTTGGGAAGATTTGAAACTGAAATCAAGCCTACATTTATTAAACTGAGGAACTCTAAGTTCACAAATTCTGCTGTTAAGCCTTCAATTTTTCCATCACTTGACTTGCAGTTGTCCAAGACAAGTTCGCGAACCTGCAAATGACAAAGAAAAAAAACCCAAGCAAGCTTTAAAAAAAAAAAATAGAGAAAAGCAAAAACTCCAACAGTAAGTACTCTGCAAAAAACGCCCACATGGAGGGGCAGCCTTGTATTTAGACCTAGATCATAGCTAGAAATAAGAAATGATTAAGCCTTTAGTAACAATAAATTAACAGATTCAAAGAAGGAATATTACTCCATGGCATGCATACTCTTTATTTAAGAAATAAAAATGACAGTTCATTAGACATAATTTAAGAAAGTAGATTTCCCTTATCCCTTTTCCCAAGTCTTTCCCAAAGGGCAGCTTTAAATTCAAATGTAGAGTTAAGATACCCTTTTAGGCTGAGTCTACTTTAAGGTCCAAGAAATAACAGGAAGACAAAAACTTTACTTTTCCTTTCAAGATTAAGAGATTCTGATTAGAGATATCTACATGAACACACTTGACACCTCTCATTTTATTAGTCTTTTACCAAGATTACCTTGATACTGGGAAAGGATTGAAACACAGAATCTTTAACTCAAAACAAAGACCAATCTGGGTTACATGGAAGAAAAATCTTTTGGGGGAAAAAGAGCTGTTAAGAATTAAATCATGCTCCTTTTTCAGGCCATAAAATCTTTTTCATAATTCAGATCCTCCGAGGATATAACATCTGTTGATTTTGTTATTTATTTATTTTTTTGGTTAGAGGCGGGGTCTTGCTATTTTGCCTGAGTTGGGCTCAAACTGGTGATCCTGCCTCAGACTCCAGAGTAGCTGAGATTATAGGCATGCACAACATGCCCAGCTCCTTATGACTTTAAACAGTCATTATTCAGTATAACAGACTATTGTACACATCTAACATGATGATTCTTATTGACATTCTTGCTCTGTGGTGGGCTCTTAAAGGAGCAACTTTTTAATGCCCTTTGATCTACGACAGTCATGCAAATTACCATTCCAACCATCCCACAAAGGCACTCTTGGAGTCACTCTACCATGTTTAAGAGCATTAAACAAGCAAGTATATGGAAAGGAGACGCCGGTAGTCTGAAAAGAGAATACGAACCAGTAATGATATCCTCATCCTCCCATATGAAATCTAAGGATGCTACTACGGAGCACTTAGGTGTGACTCTTAATCGCCACTGCCACTCCTCTTCTCCCATTTAGAGAGAAGGAAACTGATTCATAGTCCGCAATAGCCATACCACCATGAATGCATCACCACTACTGCCTACTTTCTCTTTAGAAGGCCTAGTTTCAGCATGCATGCAGGCCCATTACGCCTCTTAGATTTTCCTTTCCTTCCCTTCCACTTTTCTCTTTATACCTCTGCCCTTCCCTCTTCAGACAAGAAATCTGCACACGTGGGACCAGCAGTTAGCGTAATGGCTATGTCGCTGGACTCCCACATAGTCGACCGCGGTTCGTGTCCTGGACCCAGCGGCTTAAACTCACGCAGGGCGCGTGTGCGTGCGTGCCCAAGATCCCGAGAGGAGAATGGAGAAGGGATTGCGGCATGGCCATCCCCCTGGAGGAAAGAAATCTGCACACGTGAAAATCAGGCCCAGCTCTCATCACCCCACTATGTGACGAGAGCCAGGCTTTAGAAACAAATGTCTGGGTTTGAATCCTGGCTCTATCACCCTGGGTAAATCTCTTAACCACTCTGTGCCTCAGTTTCCCATAATGCAAAGAAGTTGTTGTAGAGTAGCATTTGAGATGTAGTAAGTGCTTAAAAAGCAACCTCTGGGGAAATGGAGTGGGTGAATGTCAGGGACATTTGCTGTTTATCTAGATCTGCACCTTTTTTTTGTACAAGCATGCATTTCTTTTATATTAAAATAACCAAACAAAAAACAAATCATTAAAATAATAAAAGTCAACTGCAACCACCCACCCATGTCATCAGTACAATTAAGATATACAATTTGGATGTTTTTCGTATGACTGCATCATAGAGGATCCAAAAATGTTACACAAAATGACACTAATATGCCAAAATCTAAGTGAGAGGGAATTAGCCATACTGCCTTCCAGCTCAGAGTGAAATTAGCTTAGACATTTCTAACAACTGGTGAAATTCCACTTGGAACACTACAGGGTCAAACACTACCACAGAGCATATAAGTGAGAATGTGATTCCTGAAGCAAACAGAACAGAAATCAGGGAAGAAATGGGGCGGGGGGAGAAGAACATTAAAGTGGTTGGAATTTGCAAGTTTGCTGGATATGGAAGATGATGCAGAAGAACTGGGAATCACTTACCTAGATGGAAATGAGAAAGCTTTTTGGAGGGAGAATGTAAGGAACACCATGAAGGATGCCAAACTTAGGGTTCCCACAGGGTGTCCAGTAAGACTATCCACTGACAACTGGTTATGTGGGTCTGGAGTTCAGCAGAGTTCTAGGTGTGGTTCTGTATTTGAGACAAGGCATAAGTAGTGGAAACATGGAATTCCTAGGAATAGGACCAAGGAGGAAGCTCTGAGGCATCCAGCAAAGGAGACTTGAAACAAAGTGAAATCATTCATTTCAAATTCTTAGAACGGGATTAGCAACTGTACAAAAGAGGCTAGAGTGCCCCAGTCCCTGGCCTCTTCTGCCACGTGAAGACAGAGTAAGAAGTGCCATCTCTGAAAAAATGAACAAGCCCTCGGCAAGCACCAAATCTGCCGCACCTTGATCTTCATACTTCAGCCTCCATAACTTGTGAGCAACACAATTCCACTGTTCACAAATTACCCAGTCTAAGGTATTCTATCATAGCAGGCCAATGGACTAATATTCATATTAACGGATAAAGAAGTTACTGGAAATGTACATGTAATAGGTTATTATTTGTCTAATAAAACACATGTTTACTTTCTTATATGTACATAAAATATTCCAGAAATAATATCTACAAGGAGAAAAGGTGAGGTTGAAAGACGTTTTTATATAATTATTTGATATCAATAATGTGCCTGTTAATCTGTGAAAAAAGTGAAAATTTTTTAAAAGTCGCTGCTAGATTGTAAGCTTTGTGATGGCAGAGTCATGTCTACCACTATCTCCCAGTTCAAAATATTCATAATGTGGGGCCAGCAGGTGGTGTGGTGATTAGGGGTACTGGATTCCCACATGGCCGACCACAGTATGAGTCCCGGACCTAGCGGCTTGCTTTCTCGCCTTCTCTCTCTCGCTGTCCCTCTCTGGTCAAATTAAAAATAAAGTTAAACAATTCTTAAAAAAAAAAGAAAGAAAGAAAAGTATTCATAATGTTGAATGAGGAAAAAAAAATGGTTACAGGTTGCCAGCAGTACTGCACAGGGTTGTATCAAGACTGTGGAGAAGGGATGGTATGAGAAGACAATGAAATATAGAGAGTACTTAGATATAAAGGTGACCAACTTTCCAGTACTGCACAGAGTTGTATCAAGACTTTGGAGAAGGGATGGTATGAGACGACAATGAAATACAGAGAGTACTTGGATATAAAGGTGACCAACTTTCTGAATCTAAGCATAATCAAAATAAGTGCAAAATATATTAATTTTTAAAAATAAGCTATTTGTTATATTAAAGTGGATATACAATCCTTTACAATCCTCTCTGTTGAGCCTTTATTTCTAATTTTCCCAACTATAAATAATGCCATTATTTTATAGGGTTGTCCTGCATAATCGACTGTTTAGTCAAAGAATGCAAATATTTGAGTCTGTTACTGAATTTAGAGTTCTTTATTTAAAACGCCATGCCCTGGCCAGATGGTGGCGCAGCGCTGCTATGCAAAGCTCTGTGAGACTGCCCACATGGGAAAGCTGCTTGTTCTTGTCTAGAGACTCCCTAAGCTCGGTACACACTCATGATCCTGAGCTGGCTGAAGCTGAGAGTGGGTACAGCAAAACCCATGGAGGTGCACACTAGCTCTCTGTCAATCTCACAGATGAAATAAACTTTAAAATATCAACGCCTATGGGCCAGTCAGTGGTATGGTGGCTGGATCCCACATGGTAGACTTTGTGGGACCTGATGGCCTGAAAAACACTCTGGGTGCATGTGTGTGCATGCCCAAAATCCTGAGAGGAAAATGGAGAAGGGGTTGCAGTGGGGTTCTCCCCTCGTGGGGTGATTTTTCTTTTCCCAGTGAGTGAACACATTACAGCAAAACCTGAACACCACCAAAAAAATTAACCCCTCTCTTAACACATGCTACAGTTTTCCAATTTATTTTATTTAAAGTATTTTTTTTTAATTGTGAGAGGGCACACACACTCGCCAGAGAGAGAGAAAACCACCAATGGGGCATGTTCACAGAAAAATCTTTTATTTCTCCATCCCATCAAGATTTTGGGCAGGGGCCAGCAGGTTATGTAGTGGTTAAGGGCGCTGGACTCCCATATGGCTGACCACGGTTTGGTCCCGGACCTAGTAGCTTACTTTCTCACTTTCTCTCTCTCTCTCTGTCCCTCTCTGGTTAAATTAAAATTAAAGTTAATAAAATAATTATTTTTTTCCTGTTTTTTTTTTTTTTTTTTTTTGATTTTTGCTATAGGGCGCGTGCGCTCGCCAGACAGACAGAGAGAGACACAGAGACAGAAAGCGAGATATCACCCCCCAGGGGGGATGGTCACGCCACAATCCCTCCTCCTCCATTCTCCTCTTGGGATCTTGGGCACACACACCTGGCGTGAGTTTTAAGCCACCGGGTCCGGGACGCGAACCGCAGTCGACTACGTGGGAGTCGAGCAACATAGCCATTACGCTAACTGCTGGTTCCCTAAAATAATTATTTTTTAAAAAGTGGTTTGTTTAAAAAAAAAGGGGGGGGGGATCTTGGGCACAAGATCATTATGCCTGATGTGTGGGTCAAACTACCAGGGCCAGGATTTGAACCAGTTGGCATGTGGGATCTGGCTCCCCACACATGGCGCTTAAGCACTGTAGTATAAAGTTGGCCTTCTAATTTATTTTTTAAATTTTGTGATCTTCATTGAACATGGAAATTATAGGTATTTATATCTATCTACTTCTTGAAACATCTTATTGTTTTTAACCTGCATAGGGGAAAAGAAAACCCAGAAGAAACTCTGACAAACCGGCAGACAAGCTAAAATACGATCAGTAAATGTAGAAACTGTTGAATTATAACAATAGGAGATTTAAAATGAGGCCTAGTGGGACCAGCAGGTGGCATAATGCTAGACTCCCACAAGGCCAACCACACAGTTCAAGTCCTGGACCAGGTGGCTTGAAACTCATACTAGGTGCGTGTGCATGACTGCTCAAAATCTTAAAAGTGAAGAAGTAAGGACTATAGTGTGGCCTTCCCCCTCGGGAGGTGATTTCTTGCTTTGTCTGTCTCTCTGGGAGCACACACAACCTATAGCAAAAAATTTCTTACAAAAAAAAAAAGGGGATAGAGAGAGAGACCTAACCAAGGTGGCAAGCACTGTTACATCACTGTGTGCTACAGGCCGAGACCACACAGGAGGCCTGGATTTGATCTCAGGAGAATGATCATTCTACATTTACTGGAGGTAGGATGGATCTTCCTAGGCAAGAGATGGCTAGGATGGATACAGGTGTCGGTGAGTTTTAAGTGGATAAGTGAGAAGCTCAAGAAATTCACACTTCAAACCTTTAATTTTCTCCACCAGTAGGTGATAAAATTTACTGGGATGAGAGACCAGCAGTTGGCTTAATAGCTATGTAGCTGGACCCCCATGTAGTAAACTGCGGTTCGAGTCCCAGACCTGATGGCTTAAACACACACTGGGCATATGTGTATATGTGCCGAAGATCCTGAGGAGAATGGAGAAGGGACTGTGGCGTGGCCATCCCCCCGGGGGGTGATTTCTCACTTTCTTTCTCTCTCTGGCGAGTACACGCTCCCTATAGCAAAAACCTCCCCCCCCCAAAAAAAAAAATTAGTGGGATGAGCAGGGCTGTGTGTGGACTAGGCATGTTCCTTGACTTTTTCGGGAAGGCTGAGGATGTAAAGAAATGTGCTGTTCCTCAGAACAGAGCTCCAGAGGCAGACCAAGATGAGTCACTGGGGAGCAGAGTAGAGTGGGAATTCCTGCATAAAGCAGAGATCATGGGAGGGCTCATGTGGCGGTATGCCCAAGAGTGACATGTCTGGAAACCCCGCCAACCCACTAAGTGTGTTTAAAGTTCTAACTAAAATCTTGGTGAGGGCCAGCGGGTGGCGTGGAGGTTAAGGCACTAGGCTGGATCCCACAGAACAGATTCCACTGCTTGAGAAATCACACCGGGCCCATGTGCATGCGTGCCCAAAATCCTGAGAGGAGACTGCAGAAGAAGGGACTGTGACATGGCTATACAGGAGTGGGGGGTGGGGGTGATTTCTACTTTCTCCCTCTTTCTCTCTGGCTGTCTCTCTCTCTGATGAGTGTGAATGCCCTATAGGGGGAAAAAAATACCCCTTGCTGAAATATGTTCTGCTCTCTGATGTTTTAGCAGAAAAGAAACAGCAACTTAGTTAAAAGGGAAGAGAAGCTTTCCTCTTCTCCCTTAGGTGCAGTGACTGGGGCATGTAAATTAACTGACAAAGAAGCCAATAACAGAAGAACCTGGGCAAAGCACATACATGTGTGCAATGTACATACACATGTGCATACATACTTAGGGATAACTAACTCAAAAGGGTGGTTGAAATTCAAGGCTTATACACCTAGCCAGAAAGGAAATAGAAAGGGAAAAAAAGCTCCTTTGGGAAGAATAAATTTCTTTAGGAAAGATAATTTTTAGAACTAATAAGAAAGTAGAGACCAGCGGTTGGCGTAATGGCTATGTCGCTGGACTCCCATGTAGCCAAACTACCCGGACCTGGTAGCTTAAACTCACGCCGGGGCGCATATAAGTGCAAGCCCAAGATCCCGGGAGGAGAATGGAGGAAAAGGGATTGCAGGTGGCCATCCCCCCTTGGGGAGGGGGTGATTTCTCGCTTTCTGTCTTTCTGGTACTTACACGCCCGCCCTACAGCAAAAACCTTTACAAAGAAAAAATAAGTTTATGTTAAGGTCTTCCTACACAGGTATGAATAGTCTTTGTCTTCTTAGGGTCATAAAACTACCCCAAACAGGGAATTTATGGTGGATTTACTCTTGGTCTCTCTCCTGGTAACAGACTCACCCCAAGAGGAAACTTGTCTTCCTTTTTCAAGTGCCTGCTTTTGATCAGATAAACTCTAAGCAAGCTTTGTGCATCTGTTGGCCCTCAAATGTCTTCAGTTCTAAATAATCTTTTTATCAACTTTGAGTTGTTCAGTGAGTCCCCATGCAGGTAAGCTAAGCCTCCCCTCTTCCTCACTCTTTCTTTGGTATGAAGGGATAAAGACTGCCCTGCAAGGGAAGTAACAGCTTCAGAAGAAGATTCCTGATGTAAGGTGGGGTTGAGCCAATAATATATAACCTTATAGTCCTTCCATTTAGATCCAGAATAAACCAGGTTATAATCCAAAAAGAGGTCCTATTTTCTTCCTTACATCCCAAACCTTTCCAGGGCTGCTATCTAAGGAGGGCAGGTTGGACAGCCTCTTGTGTACTTGTGCATGGCCAGGTGCATAGCCCAAGAGTGAATACGGTGATCTTCAGTACAATGATGAACAGTTTAACGGAGGGCCAAATTCACTCTTCTTCATCCTGCATTCTCCAATTAAACCTGTTTTCACAATTATGAATTTAAGGTAAATATTTTAAAACTAAAATAAAAACCCATAGCACCTCCTATTTAACTAATTTTATTTTCTAGTTATCAGCAAAATCATTTACTATTACTTTTTACTGAAAACTACCTGAAAATGCAAGCACCAATTACACACTCACCCCAGATCCTAAGGAGCTGAAGGGCTAGAAGAGGGTCAGGGAATCCAGACACTGTCACGGGAATCTACCATGCATATTTGTGTTTTCTTATGAATAAAACCACCACAGAACACATTTCAAATTCTAAAGATTCAATTTCTGTCTATGAGGGAGGTCCTTTTCTAAGTTGTAAGATTCTAGGTCACAAGATTTTAGGTCAAGAGGACAGGCTTGGGGATTGGAGCCAGGGACTGTAGAAGAGCTAGAAGTATCCTCCCCCCATTCTCTGACTTGCTCTCACTTGCCACTCCTCCAGCTACTCTGCAAAAAAGAACAATTTTATTTAAGTGTTTGAGGGACCTTCCTCAATTTAATAGTTGTTTCTATCATGGAGGGGGGTTATGAGAGGAGTAAAGATCATTTTGAGTTATCAATTCTTTCAACTAGTAAAGTTAACACATGATTACTTAGTAGGTGGAAATAATCCAAATGTAGAAAAATGACAGAAATTTCTGCCATACTCACCAATTTCCATCCTTCTGAGCTAATGATGCTCAAATCTACCCTATTATTTTAAATGAATGTTTTCAAAATGACAATATAAGAGATTCACATTAGTGGTTCTCAAATATGTTTAGGAGGCAGAATTGTTGGTATGAAAGGAGGAAACACCCATATCCTACTGGTGGGTGTGTCGGAAGGAAACCATTCTAAAAAGTCATTTGGGGGAACCAGCAGTTAGCATAATGGCTATGTCGCTGGACTCCCACGTAGTCGACCGCGGTTCGTGTCCCGGACCCGGTGGCTTAAAACTCATGCCAGGCGTGTGTGCGTGCGTGTCCAAGATCCCGAGAGGAGAATGGAGAAGGGATTGCGGCGTGACCATCCCCCCTGGGGGGTGATTTCTCGCTTTCTGTCTCTATGTCTCTCTCTGGTGAGTGCACGTGCCCTACAGTGAAAATCTCTCAAAAAAAAAAAAAAAAAAAAAAAAAAGTCATTTGGAAGAAAAAGATTCACATTACAAGATGTTGGGTCAGCTCCATGGCCTAGTGGTTAAGGCAGCTGAATCTCACATGGCCATTTACATGACTTGAGTCCCAGACCTAGCATTTGAGAAACATGCCAGGCATGTGTGTGAACATGCCCCAAATCCCAAAAGGAGAGATGGAAGAGAAGGAATTGTGGCATGACCGTTTCCCATGAGTGCTTTTTCCTCTCCCTCTCTCCCTGGCAGTGCATGCAACCTGGGGGGGGGGGTGTTCCGAGATGCCCATTTCAGCACTATTTGAAACAGAAAAAAAATGCACATAAGGGGATAGTTAAACGATGGTATAAACAGAAATTAATTTAATGAGGTTATTTAAAAAATAACAAAGATGTGCAATGATGTTGATATATACAGATAGATTAATAAACAAACATAAACACTCGGTAAGGGGCCAGCAAGTAGTTAAGGCACTTGGATCTCAGTCTCACATGGCCAACTCTGCGAGTCTCAGGCCCAGCACCTTGAAAAACATGCTGGGCATGAACATGCACGTGTGTCCAAAATTCTGAGAGGACAGAGGAAAAGGAATGTGCAGAGTGGCCATTCCCCCAGGGGGTGATTTCTCATTTTCTCTTTCTCAGGCAAGCACACACACTCTATAGCAAAGAACTTAGAAATAATAATTAAAAAAAAAAAATTCGGTAAGATGACATCCGTACTAATAGCATAATATGAGTCTGGAAAAAATTTAAACATTCTGGTGGCAATACAAAGAATGTCCAAATGGTAAGACAGGGATGTGTGATTTCTATTTTCTTTCTTTTTGCTTATCTATACATACTATTTATCTTTGTTTTTCTGGATCTAAGTTTTCTTCAACGAAGATATTACTTATACAAAATAAAAAAATGAGTTGCTATGCAACCTACTAGAATATACAACTGGGCTCAAAATTACAACACAGTAGACGTAGCAATAGATGGCAAAAGTTGGGGGGAAATCATAAAAGATGGACATAAACTAAGGAAAACCTAGAAATTTCTCCCAGTTCACTGAGACTAAGAAAAAAGTCCTTTTGGATAATATAGCAGTCACATTGCTGGACTCGCATATGGGCAAACTACAGTTTGAGTCCCAGACCTGGCGGCTTAAAAATAATGCTGGGCGCGTGTGTGCATGTGTGCCCAAGATCCTGGAAGGAGAACTGAGAAGGGATTGTGGCATGGTTATCCCCCTCTGGGGATTGATTTCTCATTCTCCTTCTCACTGTGCAGGCAAGCCCTCAAGAAAATACCTCTTAGGGAACCAGCAGTTAGCATAATGGCTATGTCGCTGGACTCCCACGTAGTCGACCGCGGTTCGCGTCCCGAACACGGTGGCTTTAAACTCACGCCGGGCGTGTGTGCATGCGTGCCCAAGATCCCAAGAGGAGAATGGAGGAGAAGGGATTGCGGCGTGGCCATCCCCCCTGGGGGGTGATTTCTTGCTTTCTGTCTGTCTCTGTCTGGCGAGCGAGCACAAGTGCCCTATAGTGAAAAACCTCTCCAAAAAAAAAAAAAAAAGGCAAAGAAAATACCTCTTAAGAGAGCAGTCCTTTTTTCACAGTATATGAACTATCACAGTCCACAGGCATGTAACACGTGAGCACTGCACAGGGGCTTGAATTGGGAACCGCAGGAAGGAACCACTTGGCTTTCTAACAGTGAAAAACTCAAAAACGGCTCCCGTGAGGCTAGTTGTCCCAGGTGCACAGCATAGTAACAGTGGCACGTTCAATGTTACGGAAAGATGAAAACCTCACCTAAAAAACCAGGTAGTCCGTCCCAATTGTGATATTTAACTCAATTTGGTTTTTTATCTCACCACTGCATGTTAGTGCCTTCTCACCTTTCTACTACTACTACTCATCTGTGGTGTATAATGGTATGTTCTAGCATTGTGTAACTCATTCTTAGTGAAGTAACTGACAACATGTTATATAAAATCTTCCTTATCCTCGTAAACATAAAGTATCCCCCAATCTTGACAGATAAATAATTTAAGGACCAGTCGGTCATGTGGTAGTTCAGGCAGTGGATCCCACGTGGCCAAGTCCCCCCCACCTGAGTCCCTAAGCCTGCAACCTGAGAAATACCCAGGTGCCCAAAATCCCTTAAGGAAAAGGGATTGCGATGTGGACACCCCCAACCCCAGTGATTTTTCACTTTCCCTCTCTCTGGCAAAAGCACACACCCTATGGTCAAAAACAAACAAAGAATAACCAAAAAAAAAAAACCCTAAAAAACAAAAAGGTTTAAAAGCAGCAAACACCATTCTTTATGAAGATGATTTTAGACGCCATCTTAGTCCACTTTTCCCCATGAAAACATACTGATATAAGAGATGTTTTGGGCTCAGAATAAATTCAGTTGTGCACTTCTGAGCCACCTCCACCCATTCGAGAAACACATGCCTGTGTTTGTGGGCTACCGTAATAGGTGAACAGAGCTTAACAGCCTGACCCGCACTCCAGCCAAAGAATGCAAGGAGAACACATGAGGAGCATTCCCAGGTCTTCCCCACACCTCAAAGTAAAATTTAAGAAAAAAAAAAAAAAAAAAAAAAACATGCACACATGTTGAGCCCAGTTTCTCTTATAAAAAAACACCTTTACAATTAAACCTCCATCTACTTAACTTTCAAATCATTAAGGCCAACTATGGGATCAGCTGTTGCATGATTTCAGAGCATCCTGTTCCTACAACAGTACACTCGACCAGGGGTTCTGCCACATGACAAGTGTCTGCAGAACCTCAGAAGCCAAGTTGGCTCTCTAGTGTCTGCCACTACTACTACTTCCTGTGGTGTATGTGGTACCTTCCGGCACATTATACTTAAGATGCTACGTGACTACTTGAGTTTGATTTTGACAGACTCAACCTTAAAACTTTTCATTTGCCTTAAGCATGATGCCTCTGCATGAGAACTTTGAAATCCAATTTAAAAATAAAACCTATAGCGGGACCAGCAGTTGGCATAATGGCTATGTTGTTAGACTCCCATGTAGTTGACCGTGGTTCAAGTCCCAGACCCAGTGGCTTAAACTCATGCCAGGGATGCATGTGCACGACCAAGATCCCGAAAGAAGAATGGAAGAGAAGGGATTGCAGTGTGGTCATGCCCCCCAGTGGGGGGATTTCTAGCTTTCTGTCTCTCTGGCGAGTGCTCAGGCCCTATAGCAAAAACCTCTCCCAAGAAAGGAAAAAAAACCTACAGCTTTTTTTTCCCCTAAAAAGCCTTAAACTATAGGTCAAAGCTTCACTCTCCCAACTGAGCACCTAATCCTGTCTCAATCAGTCCCTCTGTTAGAGTCCCTAAGGAAATCTTCCTCTACCCTCACGAAGTTGACTGGCTCAAGTGATACTCAACCAGGTGTGACAGGCAGCAGCACCACTCCAACGGATTTGAAGGATTCAGGAGGGAAGCAGTTGCTGTCTTGTTCACACTGGTTTCCGAGATCCTGGTAAACTGTCCACAGCCAAATATTTATTTAATAAATCAGTGCATTCTGTACATCAGTGCTGTCCATTTGTCACTTTTGGGCACTGTGATACCGCCGCTATGATAGGCAAACAGACTTTTAAAATTTCAGTCACATGGCCTTGCTAAGGCAGTCAAGGCTCAAGCTGATTTACTTGGAAAACACCTACGCATGTGCACTCACGAGGGAATTTTTTTTTTTTTTGGAGAGATTTTCACTGTAGGGCGCGTGCGCTCGCCAGACAGACAGAGAGAGAGACATAGAGACAGAAAGCGAGAAATCACCCCCCAGGGGGGATGGTCACGCCGCAATCCCTTCTCCTCCATTCTCCTCTCGGGATCTTGGGCACGCACGCACACGCGCCTGGCGTGAGTTTTTTAAGCCACCGGGTCCGGGACACGAACCGCGGTCAACTACGTGGGAGTCCAGCCACATAGCCATTACCCTAACTGCTGGTTCCCTCACGAGGGAATTTTAAAAGCTTGTGGAAACTGGACCTTGGATGTTAAAAAAAAAATAGGGGGACTGGCTAGCAGGCCTAATGGTCATGTTGCTGGACTCCCACGTAGTCAACCTCGGTTCCATCCAGTACTTGTGTTCCCAAAATCCCTAAAGAATGGAAAAGGGGGTGCAGGTGATCATCCCCCCTGAGGGGTGATTTCCCTGTCTCTTCCAAGAGCATAAGTATCCTATAGCAAAAATCTCTCTTAAAAAAAGGGGGGGGTGTTCAAAAAATTTGACATCCACGCATTATTTACTTAGACCCCCCCCATATATATATTCTTAGAGCAATATACTATTTCATATATGAAAAAAGCATAACTGGAACCAGCAGACCAGCAGTATTCCCCACGGAACACCACTACTCCTAACGAGTATTTAACAGATCTTTGGGCGCATGCTGAAGAACTCCAATTCCAGAGTGTGAAGCTTTTTGAAGACCCCGTGTGTACTTTTCTCATAGAAACTTTGGCTAAATTTAGTTACTCCTCATTCTACTAATTTGCACCTAATGGGAAAGCCCTCAAGGAAGAAACCCTCAAGGTGCATGCCTATCCTTTCAACTCTAGGACGCAAAGAAGCCGTCCAACCATTCAACGCACTAGCACGTGGCGGGCACAAAATGTCTGACGACCGGCAGAAGGAACGCTGCGGGCCGGGGCGACCCTCAACCTTAAAACTACATAAATGGAGGTGGCACCCACCCTGTAGGGCCCGAAGGCACGGGCTGCCACGGAGCCCTTAGGGGTGCAGACCCCCAGGACGAAGAGAGGGCACAAACCCTCGAGCACCTCAGGTAACGCCTGGCGGGCCCAGACCCCAAGTTAGTTGTCAACTTGAGACCACGGCCACCTGAGCGCGCCCAGCACGGCCCCGCGCCGCGCAATTCGCGGAGAGGCAGGCACGGCTCTCCCAGGCCTGCCCTGCGCACACGCAGCTGCAGCGCACCACGAGGGCCGGCCTCTGCCCCCGCAGCCCCGAAGGCGCGCGGC
>NW_006159568.1:764779-772898 GCF_000334495.1 Tupaia belangeri chinensis
TAAGACCAGCTCCGGGGGCTTCCCCGCCCGCAGCCCGGCTGAGACCCCCGCCCCACCTCCCCGCACCGGGGGCGGGTCTCCTGCCCGCGCTGGGACGTTTGCCCCGGAGGGCTGGCCGGAGGTTTTATTCTCCGGCTTGGGAGGGGGACGGGGTACCTAAGACCGAGTAAGGCTGCAGAGGTTCGTCGAAGTCAGCCCAGCGCTCGGGGAAGCGCGAGATATGAGGAGAGCCGGGAGAGATATTTGGGGTTCACCATTCTTCCCCCACACAGTCTAGAGCCAACAGTCTGGACCCTTTAGTCTCTTTTGGCCGAGTTGTGTCGAAAGTGCTGCAGTAGACCCCCGACGGGACGGACTCGCAGCTGGCCCGATTTGTACCGCGTGGCACCGGGTGGAGTTGGGCTTTGGGGGGCTGTGCCCGGCTGCCCTCCTGCCAGGGACAGAGCAGCCCAGCCTCTTGCCTAAATAGCAGGACAGCCCTGTGGCTCCCAGGTCGAGAGGATCCTTCTTGGCATTCTGGTATTTTGTATGAGCCAGCTAAGGGAGCAATTAGCATTTCTAAGGAAACCTCGGGGGTTTTAGAGTTTTCTTGCAGACTTTTATCTCATTTATTTCTTAGGGCACCCCTGCGAGGTGTGTAAATTCTTGATGGTCCCCGTTCTGGTGAAGCCTGGCAGGCAGCCTTTGTAAAGTCTGGTTCCAAGGGTCCCTGGGGTTAGAGCACCAGGTCAGGGCGAACATGCTTTGCATATCATCGGGGAGTATATTCAGCTTAAAATTAGTAAATACATAATATGTCAAATTAGATACCACCTCTAGTATTGACAAAAGGCACCGAAGATTAAGAGCAATTTCTCAGAAAAAGACTAGATTCCATGCATTAACCTAGGGTTTTATGGAGGAAAGTCCTCGCTCCATTTTACCTACCTAGTTAACAGCCTAAACTTAGTTTTAAACCAGTTATCAACAGTTCAAAACAAAAAGTCTTAGAAACATTAAAAGGGGAATAAAAAAGGCCTAGTACACAGTTTCCTGGCTCCTATTGTAGGCTTAACATACACTATCTGGTAAGGGAAAATGGAAAAGAGTGTGCTGCTCAGGAAGTTACAAGAGGTTGGTAACTATACGGTTAGAACCACAGGGCTGTGCAATGAAGGCTTTGACGAAAAACTACCATATTAGTTCCTTGAGCTAGCAAGCAGTTATTGAGCATTTGTTTTTACGGACTCGTTATATTTTTCACATTTAATCCAAGACAACCCTGTGAAGTAGGTGATATTTTAATCATTTTGCAGATGAGGAACTGAGATTCAGTAACTTGAAGCTGCATGGCCATCAAGAGGTGGAGCTAGGTTTAAACCCAGGTGGATCTGACTTTAAGCCTGCCATCTTTTCTGCTACACCATCAGCCTGGCTTGAGTGAAGTGGTGACATGGGTGTTTGGGGGGCTCTGCTTTGGTGCAAAGTTTGGGGACAATTGCACAAGGCCTTTAGTACCAAATAGCATGCATCTCCTGGAGGGTAAGGATACTAAAGGAGCCTTGAATGTGATGCTCTGTGGTAGGTGGTAACCCCGTAATATTGATCCTTAAGGAAGATCAGGGCAAATCTCAAGATCCTGTCCTTCCTTTATGGTCACTCTGAAGTTATGAAGGACTCTTCCCCATGGAAGAGAGCTTACAGGATAAATGTGCGCTTTATAAGATTAAGCCACAAAGTAATTAATAAACATAGCCACTATGTGCAGCGAATAAAAAGAGAGCAAAAAGAGCCAAAGGAGGAGCCACTACAGACACGGCACTGTCCCTTTTTACACAGCCAGTGCTGGCATGCACCTCCGTGAACAAAGAGCATGTGTTCCAGTGACATGCTTCTTTGTCAGGGGCTTCACTGCCAGAGGCATAAATAACACAGGCAGAACAGGGTGTGTCTCACCGCCCTGCCAACATCTACGGGACCACGGGCCTGAAGGGGCTGTTGTCGCAGAGCCCTGGAAGTGATTGTTAAATATCTGTGTGAGAGAAAGACACAGAACACATCACTGGATCTGATCTGTAATGATCACCATGTCCATTGATCCAGACTTGACGAGGACTGGGAGGGAGTGAGGAAGAGTGTCAACAGCTTGGTCTGTAGGGAGACTGAACTAGAGGCGGATTTCTTCTTCCATTGATGTTAACGTGTGCCCAGTAATAAAGGCATCAAGGAAGGCCAGGTTTTGGCATCCCTTTAAGTCTAAAAGCTGCCCGTTGGTCAGAATGTGTGTGTATTCCAATAAACTAGAATCAGAGCAGAGCCCTCCTAGCCTGTTTGTAACTCCTTGGACCTGCTCCACCCCACGGCCTCAGCAATGGCATATTATTTGTCAAGTCATCCGATGACCTAAGCCTTCCACAAACTTTGTGGCTGTGAACAGACTTTAATATTCTGAAGATGAGAGGAAAGAGCCCCACTCAGGCATTGGTTTAATTGGCTTTGAAACGAGTTGAGCGGCCAGGGGCATTTTTTCTTTAGTAAAGACAGTATGTGAAGCTGATACATAATGCAGGGTGAAGGAGTACTGACTCTTTAAACAGTACTCGCAGGCTTCCCCTTCTCGGTTTCACAGGTGCATAGACGGGCAGGAAGAGATCTCCGTTTGAGTTTCCACGACTCGGTGTGTTTCTGTTACAGCAGCTGGGCAGCAAATGGTGGTTGAAGGATCTAACTTCTCAGCAAGACTCTGAACTCATACAGTTATTTCTGGGTGATATGAACAGAGTGGAGGAGCCTGAGGCCATCTTTAGAACATAGTAGGTGCTTCACAAATGTATGTTAGGTTGGAAATAATGTCACGTGTACTAGACAGCCTGAATTTATTTTTTTCGGTTTTGCCATGGAATGTATGCACGTTGCCAGAGAGAGGCAGAGACAGTGAGAGAGAAAGTGAGTAATCACCCCTCGGGGGAAATGGCCATGCCATGATCCTTTCTACTCCATTCTCCTCTAGGGATTTTTAGGCACGCACGCCCATGTACCTGGCATGATTTTTAAGTCACCAGGTCTGGGACTTGACTATAGTCAGCCATGTGGGGGAGTCCAGTGCCTTAACCACCATGCTGGCCCTGGCTGCTTGAATTATAAAGAGGGATGGCAGCAGGTGGTGTGGTGGCTAGGGCACTGGACTTCCATATGTCTGACCACAGTGCGAGTCCCAGACCTGGTGGCTTGCTTTCTCAGTCTCCTGCTCTCTCTGTATTTCTCTGGCAAAACTCATGTGAAAAAATAAATTTAAAAAATAAATAATTCTCTTTTAAAAATGAGCAAATAAATAAAATTAAATAATTTTAAAAAGAAGAAGGGAGAGGGAGAGGCAAGTAGGTGAAAATGCTCTAAAGAATGAGAGCCATGTGGTAAAAACAGAAAGGGAGAGTGTAAGATGGGTAGAAAGCTCCAGATCCAGTCAGGGGTTCCTGCCAAGGGAATCGGGTTCCATTTTGCTCTCTGAAACTAGCTGTAGGTTCTAGGCCTCCTTGGACAGCAAGTGAGAACAATGACCACCAAGAGGCAGGTCTAATATGTTTAAGCACCGTCCTTATGCCAAATGCTGCACTTGGGACTCTTGTGTACATTGCCTGTCAGTTAATCCTGGCAACAGGTCCCTGGGACAAGACTGTAATATACTTTTGTCAGTGTTTAGGAAACAGGCTCAATGAAGCCATGTGTATTTGCTGAAACAAATTTCTAGATTTCTCATCATTAAGATGATGGGCTGGCAGGTGGCGTGATGTTTAAGGGTGCTAGACTCCCACATGGCTGACCGCAGTTTAAATCCCGGACCTGGCAGCTCTTTTTGTTTCTCTCTCTCTCTCTCTCTCTCTCTGTCTTTCTCTGGTCAAATTAAAATAAATAAATAAAGCTAAATAAAAAATAATTATTTTTTTAAAAAAAGAGCTCATTGTAACTCATTCTCATTACTTTGATCTCACAACTGCTGCTGAAAAAACTTTTTTATCGCTTCAAGATTTGTGGGACCAGCAGATGGAGTAATGGTTATATCACTGGCTCCCACGTAGTTGACAGCTCTTCAAGTCCTGGACTCAGTGGCTTGAAACTCAGGCTGAGCGTGTATGAGTGCATGCCCAAAATCCTGAGAGGAGAATGGAGAAGGCATTGCAGTATGGCCATACCCCTGAGGGATGATTTCTCACTTTCTGTCTTGCTGACTCTCTCTCTCTCTCCAGGAGTGTACATGCCCTATAGCAAAAATCTCTTAAAAAAAAAAAAAAACGATTTGCATGCTCATTGTAGGAAATGGGATAAAAGACATAAATAAAAATTAAATTCCTATTATTAAGATATATAGCCTTGCAACTTTTTTCCCTATTATTCTTTTTTAGAGGTTATTTATTTATTTTTCCTACTATACGGCATGTGTGACCGCCAGAGTGACAGAGAGACAGACAAAGTGAGAACTCACTGCCGCCCCAGGGGAATGGCCACTCCACAGTCCCTTCTCCATTCTTCTCTTGGGATTTTGGGTACACGTGCACACACACCTGGTGTGTTTTTTTTCTTTTTTTAAAGAAATATTTTATTTAACTTTATTAATTATTATTATTACTATTTTCCAGTTTGATCAGACAGAGAGAAAGGCAAAGTAAGAAAGCAAGCCACCAGGTTCAGGACTTGAACCGTGTTCAGCCATGTCACAGCCCAGAGCCTTTAACCACCACACCATTTGCTGGCCTGTCTTGTTTTGTTTTTGTTTTCGTTTTTTAAGAAGATTTTTGTCTTAGGGCATGTGCACTCCCTGGAGAGAGAGAAAGACAGAGATAGTAAGAAGGAAAGTGAGAAATCGCTCCCCCCCCTCCCCTAAAGGGGGATGACCCTGCAGCAATCCCACCTGCATTCTCCTCCTGGGATCTTGGACAAGCACTCGCATGTGCCCAGTGTGATTTTTTCATTATGACAACTGCTGGTCCCACCCAGTGTGATTTTTTTTTTTTCTTTTTGAGAGGTTTTTGCCATAGGGCACGTGTGCTCACCAGAAAGACAGAGAGAGAGAGAGAGAGACAGAAAGCAAGAAATCACCCCCCCCTCCCAGGAGGGATGGTCACTCCGCAATTCCTTCTCCTCATTCTCCTCTTGGGATCTTGGGCACGCACGCACACACTCACCTGGCGTGAGTTTAAGCCACCGGGTCCAGGACTCGAGCCGCGGTCGACCACATGGGAGTTCAACGTAGCCATTACACTAACTGCTTGTCCCCCGCCCAGTGTGATTTTTCAAACCACCAGGTCCAGGACTCAAACCATGGTCAGCCATGTGGGAGTTCAGCAATATAATCACTGCACTATCTGCTGGTCCCCTTGGTGTGTTTTTCAAGCCACTGGGTCCAAGACTCAAACTGCACTGTCAGCCATATGGAATCCAGCCACCTTAACCACCATGCCACCTGGCTAGCCCACTTAAGATACATATTTTGGAAGTTTTAATTAATTTATTTATTTTTAAAATTTTTTGGAGAGGTTTTTGCTATAGGACGCATGCACTTGCCAGAAAGACAGAGACAGAGAGACAGCGAGAAATCACCCCCCACGGGGATGGCCACGCTGAATCCCTTCTCCTCCATTCTCATCTGGGGATCTTGGGATCTTGGACACGCATGCACGCAAGCTCGGCGTGAGTTTACGCCACCGGGTCTGGGACTCAAACCTCAGTCGACTACATGGGAGTCCAGCGACAGCCATTATGCCAACTGCTGATCCTTTCTTTCTTCCTTCTTTCTTTCTTTCCTTCCTTCCTTCCTTTTTTTTTTTTTTTTTTTTTTTGGCAAGGGGGGGTGACCTGCTAGAAAAATACAGAGAGAGGAAGAGGGAGGAACCACACCCCATCGGGATGCCTTCTCCATTTCTCCATCCTGTGGGGATTTGGGGCATACAAATACATGCACCTTGTGTAGTTCTCAAGCAGCTGAGGCTAGGATTTGAACCACATGGTCAACCATGTGGAATCTATCTCCCTTAACCACTCAGCTATGGCACCAGCCCTATACATTTTTTTAAAAAGTAATGCTGAGGTTAGAAACTTGGTTTTGGGACCAGCAGTTAGCATAATGGCTATGTCGCTGGACTGCCACGTAGTCGACCACGGTTTGAGTCCTGGACCCGGTGGCTTAAACTAACGCCGGGTGCGTGTGCATGCGTGCCCAAGATCCCGAGAAGAGAATGGAGGAGAAGGGATTGCGGCGTGACCATCCCCCCTGGGGGGTGATTTACTTTCTGTCTCTCTGTCTCTCTCTGTCTGTCTGGCGAGCACACGCACCCTATAGCAAAAACCTCTCAAAAAAAAAAAAAAGAAAGAAAAAAAGAAACTTGGTTTTATTCCTCCTTACCATTATGATAAATGTATTTTTTCTTAAATGTTTTTTCCTGGGCCAATAGGTAGTATAGTGGTTGGTGGCTGGACTCCCACATGGCTGACTGGGATTCAAGTCCTGGACCTGGTGGCTTATTTTCTCACTTTCCCCCTCTCTCTGTATCTTTAGTGAATTATAATAAATAATAAAGAATAATGATAAATGAAATTTTTAAGCATGTTTTTTCTTCTTTAGTGATAGGGTACATGTATGCACACATACCAGAGTATGAGAGGAGTACCTCTACAGGGTCTGGCCACCTTCCTTCTCCTTCTAGACTCCTTCCTCCAGTCCTCCAGCTTATCAGATCCTGGTCACTATGTATGTTTCACGCTGACAGAACCAGGGATTTAAACAGTGGTCACCATTTGGGATCTGGCTTTTTTTTGAGAGGTTTCTGCTATAGGGCTATAGTGTGTGTGCGCTCACCAGAAAGACAGAGAGAGATGGACAGAAAGCGAGAAATCAGCCCCCGGGGGGGATGGCCACACACATACGCACACGTGCCCTGCGTGAGTTTAAGCCACCAGGTCCGGGACTTGAACCATGGTTGACTACATGGGAGTCGAGCGACATAGCCATTATGCTAACTGCTGGTCCCAGGATTTGGCTATTGTTGAGCAGCTCATTACTGCTGTGCCAGGAAGCTAGCCTGATAAGTTTGTGTTAATATAGCTTTGCTCGGGACCAGCAGTTGGCGTAATGGCTATATCACTGGACTCCTGTATAGTCGACCGTGGTTTGAATCTCATCCGGTGGCTTAAACTCAAGCCGGCTACATGTACGTGCAAGCACACAGGCCCTATAGCAAAACCTCTCAAAAAAAAATATATATATATACACACACACATATTGCTTTGCTCAGTGGTTTTCATCTTTTTAGAAAAGGACTCCAGTGAGACAAAATTCCATACCATCACTGTGTGTTTTCAGACACAGCACCTAACCTCTCTGGGCCTCCAGGCTGCATATCTCAGGACTGTTGTGAGGATTAGACATGAACGTGAGGGTGAAATTCCCCTGGCCAGTGTTTGACTCTGCCCTCTGTACCCCAGCCACAGTAGCTGCAAGCCTGGCTTAGTGAATAGCCAGCCATGTTTTCCACAATTAACATGAAATGTGAACTTTATCACATACTAAATCCTTAATATTCTTTAGTCTATTTCTGGATCTTCATCTCTGTTCATACATTTTTCTGTCCCTATCCTCACCAGAACCCTCTGGGCAAGTTTTGAAAATGGAAAACCAGGTGAGCCCATGGTGTGGTGGTTAAGGCAGCTTGGATCCCACATGGCCAATTGCACGGGTCAAGTCCCAGACCCAGTGGCTTGAGAAACATGCTGAGCACACATGCATCGGTGACCAGAATCCCAAAAGGAGCGAGAGAGACAGAGGAGAAGAGATCACACCATATCCATGCCCCATGGAGGGGGGTGGTTTCTCACTTTCTCTTTTTCTTACTCTTGGGCACCTGCACACACCCTCTGGCAAAACTGAAAAAAAAAAAAAAAAAGGCAAAACCAGTAGACAAATGGCAGAAACTTAGACTCACTCTCTGGAGAAATAAGCTCAGAGAGGCACTTGACTCAGGGACACCAGGCCCAGACAAGGGTGGCCATGAATGCAGAGGTAGAGACCATGCCTTTCCGAATGCACAGTGCCACCACTAGTCCTATACCTACCCCCACACGATCTCCTGTCCCCATTTTGTGTCTCTCT
>NW_006159568.1:773094-806348 GCF_000334495.1 Tupaia belangeri chinensis
TGTGTGTGTGGGGGGGCGATTTTTCACTTTCTGGCTCTCGGGCGAGTGCACATGCCCTAAAAAAAAAAACCTCTCCCCCCCCCAAAAAAAAAAAGAATATACTATCAGACTAGATGTAGAATGGTATCAGAAGAATTTCCACACCCTTCTAAATCCCTTTAAAAGGATTTAAAGATAAAGCTGATATTCGCCCTGAAAATAACACAAAAAGGTAAATACACTAAAGGAAAAATACATATACAGTTAGAGAATGGGATTCAGGATGTTCACATCTGATTCAGAGTTCATGAGAGAGGGAAAGATAAAATTGAGGGAATTAAGCAGATGTCTGCATCTCTAATGGTGAGATACCTCTCCCACTCCCTTTCCCCACTGGCTCCAGAATGCTAAGAGCTAATCTCCAGAGGCTAGTGGGGAAGAGACTGGAGGGTTGGAGTATCTTGTCTGGGGAAAGTGACCGATTAAAGAGAAAAATATCTAAAAAGTAACCAAGTTTGTTTTATTTTAGCTATTTTTTGTTTTTTAATTTTCTTTTTTTGGGGGGGGAGGCTTTTGCTATAGGGCGCGTGCGCTCGCCAGACAGACAGAGACAGAGAGATAGAAGGAGAGAAATCACCCCCCAGGGGGGATGGCCACGCCGCAATCCCTTCTCCTCCATTCTCCTCTCGGGATCTTGGGCATGCACGCACATGCGCCTGGCGTGAGTTTTAAGCCACCGAGTTTGGGACTCAACCCGTGGTTGTCTACATGGGAGTCCAGCGACATAGCCATTACACTAACTGCTGGTCCCATTTCTTTTTTTTTTCCTAAGGGATCTTGTTCTTGTTTTTATTTCATTAATGTAATCTCTTCTAATATTTTCTAATATTTTTATATAGTGTGGGGGGGAGGGGTATTTTAAATTGTGATCTCTGAACTCTCTCCCTTTCCTCTAAGTTCTTTTTTCAGTAACTCGATTTGGGCTCTTATTTTAGAGTCTCTCCTGAGTGTCTCATTACCGTTGAACATCCATCGTATTTATAAGAGAGGCACTACCAGGTGCCTGGGAGCTCTGAGTGCACTGGCAAGTCTTAGAGACCAGGGAGCATCACTCTAGGGTGATGGAGAAGCGAGCTGGCATTTCATTAAGGGATTCCCAAATGCCAGTGTTTTCAGGACCTATAGCTGCGAAAGATGAAATGATCAAGCAATAATACACCACCATCCCTTTGGAAATCCAGATTGAAATGGTCCTAAAAGCATATCATAGTGAAATTTCAGAAAACCAGAGATCTTTAAAATGTCCTGAGAGAAAAAACAAGTCAAAGGATCAGAAATCAGAATATCCTGAGGCAGAAAAAAACAGAAAGCAAGAAATCACCCCCTGGGGGGATGACCCTGCCCAAATCCCTTCTCTTCCATTCTCCTCTCAGGATTTTGGGTATACACGCATACTTGCCTAGCATGTTTTTTAAGCTGCCAGGTCCAGGATGGACCCAGCTGTCTTAACCCACCACACCACCTGGCTAGCCAAGAGGTAATTCTTCAATTTTTTTTTTTTTTTGAGAGTTTTTTGCTGTAGGGTGTGTGCGCTCCCAGAAAGACAGAGAGAAACAGAGGGCAGAAAGTGAGAAGTCACCCCCCAAGGGGAATGGCCATGCTGCAATTCCTTCTCCTCCTTTCTCCTCTCGGGATCTTGGGCACACACGCACACGTGCCCGGCATGAGTTTAAGCCACCAGGCCCAGGACTTGAACCGCGGTCGACTACATGGGAGTCCAGCGACATAGCCATTAAACCATCTGCTGGTCCCCAGCAGAGAGGTAATTCTTAACTCCAGGAAAAATTAAAAGTTGTGTAAGGAAAAAGATATCATATGTTATATATAGGTCTTATAACCACTATAAATGTTATATATAGAGTTGCTTAATATTGGGTCATCAGGAAAGTCATGATGCATTTTGCATAGAAAAACAGAAAAATATGTCATTGCTTTCCCAATGACTTAGTATAAATAGCCAATACTAAAAAGAAGGTAAAGTCAAAGTATGTGGGAGTAAGGATGAAGAAAGCTACATTCTTAGTTTTCATAGCAGGAAGTCTATAGTTAATGTTAATATTCATGTTTAAAATTAAAACAGGGCCACTGGCAGCTAGAAGGTGGCATGGTAGTTAAGGCACTGAATTCCCATGTGGCCAACATGGTTCACGTCGCAGACCTAGCAGCTTGAAATCACACTGGGGGGATCAGCAGTTAGCGTAATGGCTATGTCGCTGGACTCCCATGTAGTTGACCTCGGTTCGAGTCCTGGGCCCGGTGGCTTAAACTCACGCTGGGTGCATGTTTGTGCATACCTAAGATCCTGAGAGGAGAATGGAGAAGGGATTGCGGCGTGGTCATCCCCCCTGGGGATGATTTCTTGCTTTCTGTCTCTGTCTCTCTGGTGAGCGCATACACCCTATAGCAAAAACCTCTCAAAAAAAAAAAAGAAGAAAGAAAAAGGAAAAATAATCACACTGGGTGTGTGTGCACGCATGCCCCAATCCTGAGAATGAAGAGAACGGAATGCAGTGTGGCCATTCACCCCTGGGAGGTGATTTCTCACTTTTTGTTTCTCTGGAGAGTACATGTTCCCTATTTCAAAAACCTAAAATCAACAAGACAGAGCCAGCCAGTGGCGTGGAGGTTAAGGCAGGTAGAGCCCACAGGGCCAACTATGTGGTTCAAGTCCTAGACCCGGTGGCTTGAAAAACATACCAGATGCATGTTAATGTGTCCCTAAAATCCCAAGAAGAGAATATAGGAGAAGGGACTGTGGCATGGTCATCCCTCTTGTGGTGGTGCTTTCTCTTTTTCCCTTCTCTGGTGAGCACACGTGCCCTGTAACAAAATAAAGAAATTAAACAGACCAGCCAAGTGATGCAGGGATTAAGGCATCAGACTCCCACATGGCCAACCATGATTCAAGTCCCAGACCCAGCAGCTTGAAAATCACACTGGGTGTGTGCGCACGCATGCCCCAAATCCTGAGAACGAAGAGAAAGGAATGCAGTATGGCCTGGGAGGCAATTTCTCACTTTCTCTCCCTCTGTTACACGGTCTCTCTAGCAAGTGCACATGCTCTATAAAAAACCTCTCTCCAAAAAAATTAAATTACTAAACAATAAAGGGGAATAAAGTCACAATATTTATATAGGATGAGGCAAACACCAGAATCAACCACTATAATATCTGAAAGTGCTGTCTCTGGAGAATGAGGATTGAAGTGGGAAGCAAACTTTGTCCCCGTCCTGTTTCACATTTCAGATTCTGTCCACGGGGCTTGCCCTGTAGCCAACTGGTTAGGGGAACTGAATCACATATGACCAACAGCAATGTGAATTCTAGCCTTGGCTTGAGAAACATGCTGGGCACATGTGTATGTGTGCCTAAAATCCCAAAAGGAGAGAGAAATGGAGGAGAAGGGATTGTGGTGTGACCATTCTTCCTCACTTTCCCTTTCCCTCTCTGTCTCTCTCTGGTGAGCACACGCACCCTCTGACAATGAAGAAAATTAGAACTCTGTCCATGTATTACTCTGAGACAGTTGACACTTAAAAGAGCAAGCAAGCTGGCAGAGGGTTCTGACCGTGGGTGGTGATGCTGGGAAAGGTGCTGCCTGCCTCAAAGATGCCACAGGGCTGACGTCCCAGAGCTGCAGAGAACAGATGGCCTGGGAGGGGCCCAGCCATTCCTACCTTTTCTCAGGCCTGCTCAGGAAGTGAGGTGTATAAGATATGAACTCAAAATTAGGTCAAGTTTTCTTAACAGAGCAGCAACATGCATCTTAAAAGAATGGAGTTGCTACTAAGGTTCTGGCATTAAATTTATGTCACATTTTTATGCTAATTTTTCTATTTCTTCAGATGTTTTTCAGTAAGTTGAGAAAGAGCAGGGAGCTATTAGGAAGCCTCTATTTTTCATCAGACATCTAAGCTTTTTTTTTTTTTTTTAACAAAAGAACAAAAATAAAAACAAAATAGTAATCTGAGCAGATCTCTCTTGCTCTTTCTTTTTCAAATTAAGGAATAATTGCAGTAAAATGCACAGATCAGATCTCAAGTGTATAGTTGATGAGTTTTCACAAAGCTATATACGTGTTTAACCAACACCCCAAGCAAGATAAAAAGTACTGCTGTCAGGGCCGGCAGGTGGTGTAGCGGTTAAGGCACTGGACTCCTATGTGGCTGACCTGATTCAAGTCCTGGACCTAGTGGTTTGCTTTCTCACCTTCCCTTTTTCTTCTCTCTCTGGCCAAATTAAATAATTAATAAATAAATAAAATGAAAACAAACAAAAAAGTACTGCTATCACATTCCCCGGTACATTATGCCCTTTTGCTACAGTTTGAATATGCCCTCTCCATTCATGTATTGAGCCATTATAATGAGATTAAGAGAGTGAAAACTTGATCCAATTATAGTGGGGCTTTTGGGACAAGATTACTGATGGAGTGGTTAGGGCCACAGTGCGTCCTGGTGAGTTTACTAGGAGGGGAGATGAGGCAGACGGGTCTAGGTGCACACTGACCACACTCTGCTCAAAGTTCTGTCCTCTGCCATTTCCTGATACCTTTAAACTTGTCAGCCTCCAGAACCATGAGTCAAATCAACCTGTATTTTTAGGGGCTGGCAGGTGGCATGGTGGTTAAGGGCTCTGGACTCCCACATGGCCAACCACGGCTTGAGTCCCAGACCTGGTGGCTTGCTTTCTCACTTTCCCTTTCTCTTTTTCTCTCACTCTGTCCTTCTCTGGTCAAATAAGTAAAGTTAAATAATTCTTTTTAAAAAGTAAATAAACATGTATTTTTATAAATAGAGTCTCGAGTATTTCTGTTAATGATAATAGAGAACAAATATACCTTCTAATGTCCCATCAGAGGCAACACTTTTTCCAAATTAAATCCCTGTAGATTATTTTGCCTGTCCTTGATTCATCTGAATGGAGTCACACTGCATGTGTTCTCTTGTGTCTGACTTCTTTTACTTATCACGATGCTTCAAGATTTATCTATGATCATCTAGGCAGTAGCATACTGATCTGTAGTGCTAGCAGCCACATGGCCAACCATGGGTTAATGGGGTTGTTCCTACTACATGGAGTTGAAAGTTGAGAAAAACTGGGTTTTTTAAAGGACCAGCATAATTTACACATATGCTATAAATGGAACGAGATGCAATACATGCTCATTTAGGTTCGAGTTATTTCTGCGTCAGGAGACCAATTAAAAGCCTGTGGCAATATTCCATGCGTGAGGTGACTGAAATCTGGAACAAAGTTGTTGGGAAGAGAAAGGGAGGAAGATAGGATAAATATTTCACAGGAAGACTTGATAAAACTTTTGCAGACTAGCTGTATTGGATGAAGGTACAGGATGAATCAGGTCTTGTTTCAAGGTAGACCCCTTCCTGTTCCGTCTCTTTTTTTTTTTTTTTGAGAGAGATTTTTGCTATATGGCGCGTGCGCTCGCCAGACAGAGAGAGACAGAGAGACAGAAAGTGAGAAATCACCCCCCAGGGGGGATGGTCACGCCGCAATCCCTTCTCCATTCTCCTCTCGGGATTTTGGGCACGCACGCACACGCGCCCGGCGTGAGTTTTAAGCCACTGGGTCCGGGACGCGAATCGCGGTCGACTACGTGGGAGTCCAGTGACATAGCCATTACACTAACTGCTGGTTTCTGATTAATTTTTAATTTTACAAGAGAGAGAGAGAGATAGAGAGAAAGTGAGAAGGCAAGCCACCAGGTCCAGGACTCGAACCATGGTCAGCCATATGGGAGTTCAGCTTCCCAACCACCACAGCACCTGCTGGCCCCCCATTCTCAGTTCTAACACTCTGAGAAGTCTGAGAAATAGAGAAACATTCTCCTAAATGTCCTCTAACAAGTCATAACAATAGATCTCTTTCAGTTACTTGTGATTATTTTTTTCTTTTGTCAGAAGAGACAGGAACTGACTGAGCACCAAACAGGTGCTCTGTTTGGTGCCAGATGTTATCACGTGGTTGTGCTATCACATGGACTTGCTGTTTTAACGTTTCGTTATGCCCTGCAAGTTTTTGTTTTCTCAGTTGAATCATCTCCTGTGAAGACTCTGTCAACCACTTCTGTAAAGCCGTGCATACAACAATGAGTTCACCTTTTTTTTTTTTCCTCTCTTAATGAGAGAGAGGGGGAGAGAGAGCTAAGTAGGTAATTTTGACAGAGTCTCTCTTTCATTGTGATCCTTCTTGCCTTAGCCTCCTAGCTAGCTAGGACATGGGCACATGTCACTACTCCTGGCCTACACAGGTTGGGCTGGAACTGAATCTGGGCCTCCGTCACTGCATAGTGGCACCCTTCCACTTGCACCATCATGGCTGGGCCTGGATTCACATTTTAAAATGCTCAAAAGAACCAACTTAAGAGTCAGCTTTAGGCCCACCAGGTGATGTGGTGATAAGGGGCTGGACTCCCACATGGCCAACTGTGGTCCTAGACCCAGTAGCATGAAACTCACACCTGGTGTGTGTGCGTGCGTGCCCAAAATCCCAGGAGGGGAATGGAGGAGAAGGGATTGCGGATGGCCATCCCCCTGAGGGGTGATTTCTCACTTTCCCTGTCTCTCTCTCTCTCTCCACGAGCATGCATGCCCTACGGCAAAAACCTAAAAAAGAAAAAATTTTTAGATGAGTCACTTTTAGAGGAGATAGACACATTAACACAAAGTGAACCGACCAACCAAACAAGGACACATTTTTGTTAGTAGTAAATCCGAATATGGTGGGAAACAAAATTGTACCCCAAATTTATTTCCAATAAAATTCTAATCACTACCTGCCACGGTCATTACATTTTAATAATCACAATAATTCCCTTTTACCTATCACGCACCTTTGAATATCAAGCAGTGGTTTGTGCCATAAATTGCTAACCCCTTTCTCCTCTAATGATCACAGCTTATTTAATTCTTCAAGTATTCTTCTCAGACTAATTAGCACGCTTATTATACAGCATATTCAGATGTTAATGTGCACACTGTACTGTCGCTATTGTGAGACTCATTTTGCTCAGGAGCTAAAATTATGTTGCCATTCTGCTCCGTGTTAGGGGTTCTGTGCTGGAAACCTGTTTCCCACATGTAAAGAGCTAGAATACCGAGCTAGAATGAGAAGAGTCTGACACTTCAAATAGAACCTATAGGCTAAATGGGTCGACACTCTGAATTAACTGTCCCTCACTGTGGAAGCAATAAATACTTGAGCAGAGTGGCCTTTGGGCATGTTTGATAGTGTTTCTTGGGGGTCTTTACTGAACTCTGCCTCTGTAGGTTAGACAGCCAGAAATCACAGTTCTGATGGCTGGAAACATTTTTTCTCATCCCAAGCTTAAGTCTGTTCAAATTTTCAGTAGCTCACTTTTGCTCTGCCCTTTGGAGTGCTCTGTGACTGCCTTTCAGAGGTTGAGGACAGTGACTCTGTCCCATGGTCTGTTCTTCTAAGATTCACTTGTAACAGGTCCTCACGTGGCAAGTTGTCATCCTTTCACCATCATAGTCCCCTCGGTCTGAGTGTGTTGATGGTCCTCCCACTTTTTAAAGAGAGGTGCTCAGAAGCTGGAATGGGGACCCAGGTGTGGTCACATCAATGTGGAGGGAAACAGCCCTATCACTCTCCTGTTTAATGTTATTTTATTGGTGCTTTCCAAAAATATATGAATTTTCTTGTTATCTACCATTGGTTCATAATCAGCTAAAACCACAAGGCCTTCTAAACAATACTATGCCATTTAGCCATTTAGACCCAAATACAGGATTGAAGATTTGTCATTAATGTGAAATTTGGCCCAGTGCTTTGGCCTGTCAAGAAACTTTGTGTATGCACAAGATTATGATAATAATAAATAAAAAAATAAATAAAATTTAAAAAAAAAGAAAAAGTGTGGCACATATACTCTATGGAATACTATTCAGCCATAAAAAAACAAGACCCTGGCATTTGATAGAAAGTGGTTGAAAATGGAGGATCTATTGCTGAGTTAAACAAACCAGGATATGAAAGAAAGATATTGTATATATCCATTTAATATATACCGACTACTCACACTTTATGGTAGAGGTCGCAATATTGGAGGACATAAAAGCAATGAAAATAGTTACGGGTGCTGAATGCAGTGCGGAATGGGGCAGGAGAAGGGAAGAGTATAGAGAAGGATAGAAAGAGTGCAAATAGAGAGGCATGACATTAGTGGGACACAGAAATGGTTTATTACCTGTTGATGATAACATGGACAGTATTCTCAACTGGACTGGTCTGAGAAGTATTTCATGTTGGGTAAATTCTTTTTACAAGCCAAATGATATATAGTGATTGAATGTTTAAAAAATAATAAGAATAAATAATAAAAATAATAAATAAAGTGCAAAAAAACAAAAACAAAAACAAAAAACTGTGTGTATCCTGAATCCATCTTTTCCATTCTCAAATGTAATCAGTTTATCCCTACTGGTATTATTATATAAACCAAAGGTAAAAGCACCTGACAGAAATGGCCTTGGAGGGGACCAAATGGTGGGACAGTGGTAAAACACAATGTTCTGTAAGGCAATCCCACATGGAAGGTTCCCAGTTCAAGTCTGGAGGCCTCCCTGAGTATGCTGGGTACTTGCCTACCCATGATTGAGGGCTGGCTGAAGGCTGAGGGTGAATAGCAGCATTGAGACCCTGCTTGGAGGTGCTGTATTTCTCTCTTACTCATGAAAGAAAGAAATAAACTTAAGGAAAAAAAAAAAAAAAAAGGCCTCAGGATGGAGCCCTTTACCTACTACCAGAGACCTCAAATCAATATATTCATGCAACCAGGTATACACACACAGACACACACACCACTTCAATGTACACACACCTCCATCCCAACTGTGTCATGCTCTAACTCAACTTTTCAAGAAAGGAAAACATAAAGAATATTCCCGACTACTAACTAATCGGCTGAAGTAGCCAGGGAAAGATGGGTGGGAGTAAATGAGGTCTAGGGACGGTCTGAAGTGGCCAGACAGGATTCTGTGAAGCTTACTTCCCCTCTACCAGCACAGGCTGGGTGGTGGGAGGCTGAGTCGAACAGAAGATAGTCCAGGGTTCTGCCGTGATGACAGCGAGGAATCGATAACCAGGGGCCAGTGCTGGAAACTGGAAGATGGCCAATTTGTATGTCAAACTGGAGGGACTTGGCAAGAGAGAAGAATGCAGCACGGAGCAGGCATGTGAAACGAAATCCGTGGACAGTAAATGCATTCCAGAGCTGCACTGTCCAATCAGGTAGCCGTGACCTACCTGTGGCCACTTAAATTCGAAGTGAAATAAAATAAGAAAATTGCAGTTTCTAAATCTCAGCCACCCTTCAAGTGCTCGGTAGCCACAAGTGACTAGTGGCGACCAGTACGGAATCATGTTTCTTTCTTCTTTTTAGATTTTGCTGTATGGCATGTGTGCTCCAGTGGCAGAGAGAGAGAGAGGGAAAGTGAGAAGGCAACCTCGCAGGGGATGACCGCACTGCAGTTCCTTGTCCATTCTCCTCTTGGAATTGAGGACATGCACATACATGTGCCCAGTGTGTTCTTCAAGCTGCCGTGTCTGGGACAAGAACTGCATAGTCAGCCAGGCGGGATCCGGATGCTTTAACCACCATGCCACCTGGTTAGCCCTGGCAGAACATTTCTATCATTGCAGAAAGTTCTGTTGGACAGTGCTGCTCTGGAACATTCTAGGTAAATGTCTAGAAAAGGGTCAAACCAGGTAGAATGTCGTCTTAGAATACTTACTTTTCCTTTGCTTTCTTTCAAGACCTAGCTTTCATACTAGTTCTTCCAATCATCGGTCCCCATGAGTTCTAGCCTGTTCTGTTGGTAATTAAAAACAAACAAAAAAACACCAAAAAACACTTCAGTCTGGACAATTCTATTTATTTTTATTATTATTATTTTTTTTGGAGAGATTTTCACTGTAGGGCGCGTGCGCTCGCCAGACAGACAGAGAGAGAGACATAGAGACAGAAAGCGAGAAATCACCCCCCAGGGGGGATGGTCACGCCGCAATCCCTTCTCCTCCATTCTCCTCTCGGGATCTTGGGCATGCACGCACACGCGCCTGGCGTGAGTTTTTTAAGCCACCGGGTCCGGGACACGAACCGCGGTCGACTACGTGGGAGTCCAGCGACATAGCCATTATGCTAACTGCTGGTTCCCATATTTTTATTATTTTATTTTTAAAAATTATTTAAGTTTATTTATCTATTTATTATTTAAATTTTGACCAGAAAGGGACAGAGTGAGAGAGAGAGAGGGGAAAGTGAGAGAGCAAGCCACCAGGTCTGGGATTTGAACCATGGTCAGCCATGTGGGAGTCCAGCACCCTTAACCACCATGCCACCTGCTGGTCCCTATTGTTTAATCTTTTAAAGATTTATTAAATTCAAATTCAATTAATTAATTGTCATTCATCTTAAACTTGCTATAAGCATGTACACTAACCAGAGAGAGAAGGAAAGTGAGAAAGCAAGCCAAAGGCCGAGGACTAACCACAATCAGCCATGTGGGAACCTAGCACCTTAACTACCATGCTTCCTACTGGCCCCAGAATCTGGGCAATTTATAAAAATAGAATGTTAGGGGCCATCATATGGCACAGCAGTTACATCACTGGACTCACACATGGCTGACCATGGTTCGAGTCCAGGACCAGTTGACTTGAAACTCACACCAAGTGTGTGTGTGTGTGCATGCCCAAGATCCCGAGAGGAGAATGGAGGAGAAAGGATTGCAGCATGGCCATCTCCTCTGGGGGGGTGATTTCTCACTTTCCCTCTCACTGTCTCTATTTCTTTCTCTCTCCAGTGAGCACATACACCCTAAGGCAAAAAACCTCTTAAAAAAATAGAATTTGGGGGGCCAGCTGGTGACATGGTGGTTAAGGCTCTGGACACTCCCACATGGCCAACCATGGTTCCAGTCCCGGACCTGGTGGCTTGCTTTCTCACTTTCCTTTGCTCTCTGTGTCTGTCTTTCTCCAGTCAAATGAAAATAAATGAATGAATAAATAAAAGTAAATAAATAATTATTTTTTTAAAAAATAGAATTTTTTGGGGGGGAGAGGTTTTTGCTGTGGGGTGCGTGATCTTGCCAGAAAGACAGAGAGAGACTGACAGAAAGTGAGAAATCACCACCCTCCCCCCGGTATGATGCCATGCCGCAATCCCTTCTCCTCCATTCTCCTCTAGGGATCTTGGGCACACATGCACACGCACACACGCCCGGCATGAGTTTAAGCCACTGGGTCTGGGACTTGAACCGTGGTCAACTTCATGGGAGTCCAGCGACAAAGCCATATGCCAACTGTTGATCCCCCCAAAAAACAGAATTTTATTCGATTCACAGTTTGGAGGAGGTCCAAGGTCCAGGGCCTGTATCTACTGAGGCTCTTGCAGAGACCCAAGGCATCACAACACCAGGGCAAGAGTAGAGTAGTATCTGTGTCCCTCAGTCTCTGTTTCATTCATTCTCCTTATAAACCCACTAGAACTCAATCATGAGGCCCCTACTCTGATGCCTAATCACTTCCCAAAGGCCTCACCTTTCAGTACCATAATCAGGTTACATTTTACCCTCTTCCTATTACAATGGCTCGCCAAATTTTAACATTTTTTCCTTTTTCTTTTTCTTTTTCTTTCTTTTTTTTTTTTTTTTTTCAGATGGGGAGAAACCGTCCCCTCATGGGGTATGGTCATGCTGCAATCTCTTCTCCTCAACTCCTTTATCCTGTTAGGATTGGGGGCATGCAAACACAGGCCTGGTGATTTTCAAGCCACTGAGCTGAGACTTGAACCATGTGGTCACCTGTGTGGGAGCTGGCTCCCTTAACCAACAGGTCACAGGGTCAGCTTGTAAAATATGAATTTGGGGGGTACGTTCAAACCATACCACCATGGTGTGTAATTGTGTCCCAAAGGCAGCAGAGCACTCAGTTATGCAGTTCGTAGTGATCATACATGGATCTGGATAGGACTTTATGGAGAGCCTAGTACAGCCATCTTTCAATCTTCAGCCTTCTTCTATCTAGGGAAGGTACTCTTCTTGACAAAGCAATTAGTTTGGGGGCTGAACCCTGTGGGGCAGGAGAGGAAGAGGAAGGGGACCTTGGCCTAGCCTGCTTGATCTGCTGAATCCTCCTCTGTGGCTGTTAAAAAAGAAAAAGTAATGAAAGCTTTTGATCTATTGTGTGTAAACCTTACATAGACTGTCTTGGCCAGGCAGTCAAGAAGGTGAAATCAAGGTCTGATTTGCTTGATGCAAGATATCTCTTGTCATCTCACTTGTGGGTCCTCACTAAATTTTCGGTCTGTCTCCTTTCTCTTTTAATTTCCTGTCCCAGAAGCTCTTAGAATTTCTAATAAGATCTGTCAATTTGACTTTCTAAATATCTCTAGGATATGTCCCTTCCTTCAATACACTCAGTTCATTTCTCATCTTTCTCCTTCCCTGCCATCCCCCATACTGTCACCTAAATGCTCTGAAATCCCTCCTTGCCAATGGCATTCTCCCCCTATACCCTTTTAGTGGCTCCCTATGACATAAAGGCCAGACTTCTTGAGTCCCTGAATACCTCTCCTGATGCAGGTCTTTTCTGGATGTGGAGCATACAGTCCCCCCTCACTGTTCCCATGCCTAGAACCTAATACCCTTTCACATCTCTGGGCCTTTGCCCTTGCAGCTCCCTTGGTCTGATATATGCCCATCACTCCCATCCCTTATTCTCAGGTGAATTTTTCTTTTCTTTTCTTTTCCTTTTTTTTCCCCTTCTTTTTCTCTCTCTTTCTTTTTCTTTTTCTTCCTTTTTTTTTTTGTAATTTGTCAGAGAGTGCACATGCTAAACATTAAGGTCTCGTGTACATTTAAAGAAGCAAAGTGTTCCTGTTAGCCCCTACAATGGAGAGAGAGAGAGAAAGAGAAAGAGAGAGAGGAGAACTCCCCATGGGAGATGATCATGCCACCATCTCTCTTCCATTTCTCTCTTTCTTCAGGATTTTGTGCATGCACGTTCACAGGGCCTGGCATGCTTATCAAGCTGCCAGATCTGGGACTCGAACCATGCAGTCAGCCATGTGGAATCCAGTCACTTAACCCTTCTGCCACCAGTTGGCCCTCCTGGCAAGTATCTACACTCCTGTTAAGGTCCAGTTTAAATCTCATCTCTTCTAACAAGCTTTCCTGGGTCCTGAGACAGATTTAAGTGACTGATCAGCTGTACCCCAACGCTGTGGGCTTGGCCATAACACATCCTACATATGACACTGGCGAGTCTGTTTCTCCCATGAACTGTGAGGTCTCAAGGGCAGGCAGCACGTCTGACTCATCCCCTTCCCAGTGGCTCGCTAGTACAAGACCTGACTCATAGTAAACACTTACTGAATGCCCATTAGAATGAACAGGGTGTGCCATTATGAGCGTCTACTGTGGCTGAAAACGACTGTGAGAATCCTCTGTGTGGCTCGCGGCTGCCATCACCTTAGGGTTCACCCATGCTGATAGATAGAGGTCCATGGACAAGTGGCCCTGGTGGTTGAGGATATGAGGAAGAGAGAGAGGCCTGCAGCTGTTCCCACTGAAAGCCTCACTGTCTGCTGACTGTTAACCTGGCAGACAGTGCAGCCAGCACAAGCCCATTCCTTGTTTCTCTTGAAAAACCACAGGACCCCTTGGAGAATGCTCTTGGAGAGACCCCTCTGTGGCTAACGTTATAGGGGAGAATTATGGACAAGAGTGAGAAGCTTCTGAGTAGAATGGAGAGGAATGAAACATTGCAGCTCTCACATAGCAAGCAGGCTGTCCCTGGCTAGGGAACAGGGGGGCTAATAGGAACACTTTACATTTTTAAATGTGTACCAGACCTTAATGGTCACCAAGACATTTCCACTAATATTAGTTAATTTAGACTACTATTTACCCTGACAGGCAGGCGAGGCAGGGTTGGGGTCATTATTATAGTATAATTTTTAATAAGGGAGAGAGGGAGAGATAGAGTTTTTTTTTAAATTATTATTATTCATGACTGAATGTGTGCATGCACATGGAGAGTGAAAATGTCGGAGAGAGACAGAGCGAGAGAGAGGCACCTGCACAGGGTTTAGTTGTGCCATCCCTTTCCTCCCGCCTTCCAGTCCATGGGATCTTGGGCACTTGAGCTATGCCCTCGTGTTTCAGGCTGACCAGGCTGGGGATTTGAACTGCCGTGGTCATGTGGGATGCCACTGCTCACTTCTCTTGAGCAGTGCTTTACTGCTGCACCACGGAGTTGGCCTGGTTATCATCTTACAGAAGAGGAAATTAACATCCATTGAGGTAAGGTGACCAAGTCACACACACATTATAAGCAAAGCCTTGTAAAAATGAAGCGTCTTTCCTACCATTATGGAGTAATAATCAGAACTATAAAATGGGGGCCAGCAGGTAGTTAAGGCTCTGGACTCCCACATGGCCGATTACAGTTCAAGTGCTGGACCTGATGGCTTGCCTTCTCACTGTCCTTCTCTCTCTCTTACTCTGTCTCTCTCTGGTGAGCACATGTGTCCTATAGCTCATTCAAATAATTAATAATAATAAATAATAAAATAAATCTTGGAGGAAAAGAGACCTCTAATGTGTGGGTGTTATGTTTGAAGTCTTTGTTGGACTTTCTTGTTAATAAAATGCTTAAAATCCAAAACACTGGGACCAGCAGTTAGCGTAATGGCTATGTTGCTGGACTCCCACGTAGTTGACCGTGGTTCGTATCCCGGACCTGGTGGCTTAAAACTCACACCGGGCATGTGTGCGTGCGTGCCCAAGATCCCAAGAGGAGAATGGAGGAGAAGGGATTGCGGTGTGACCATCCCCCCTGGGGGGTGATTTCTCACTTTCTGTCTCTCTGTCTCTCTCTGTCTGTCTGGCGAGCACACGTGCCCTATAGCAAAACCTCTCCAAACAAGAACAAACAAAAAAAACCACTTTCTAGTAAATTGAGCCTCTAGAGGGCCTTCCGGCATCTCCTGAGAAATTTTACGAGCTGACCTTAATGAGTTCCTCCAACTATGAAATTCTGTGAAATTTAGTGTTTACTGTGGCTTAGGTTCACGTAACTCCAGAAATGATCAACTTGCAAAGAATTGCCAAAGTAAGCATAGCTCTCCTGCCACTCCGGTGTCCTAGTCTGGCTTATCAAAGAGTCTCAAGGGCTATTGTTTACTTTTTTCTATTGCCTGTTATCAATATATTCTTTCCCTCCTTCCACTCCCTGCCACATGGCAATGCTATTATCTGATCAATTGTTCACTTATTCTCTAAAGAGATCTACCAGGAATTTAAGCCACAGGAGTAATTTCTACATAAGACTAGAAAGCAGAACTGTCATCGTGCATTATTGAGATCTTAATTTAGTTCTTAGAAAAGGGGAATTTAATTGACTGGATTAGTGAAGATTTGCTCTATTCATTCCTTCTCAGGGAATCCCTTCCGAGAGGAATTCCTTCCCAAATCCACTTGGGTGCCTTATTTGGTACATATTTGTACACATACTTGGTACATGGCATGTTTTTGCATGATTTTCTAATCTGCTGTGTTTGACGAGACAAGTTATTTAAGTTCTTCTGACAAGAGTCTCCCATCCTCCCTGCACGGGAACAAAGTACTATACGGCCATCTGTAATGGGTGAAAACAGAAGTTCATAGCAGCTCAGTGGAAATAGATATCCCACCTATCTTCTGATTCAAGAGTTTAGGCTCTAACCATTGCTCTGCACATTCATTGGGGTGATAATTATTCCCGTTATTCTTTCCTAAGATATGAAATATGGCCTCCAATTCTTTGTTTTATTTGCCAGAGGCAGTGTGCACTCACCAGAGAGAGAGAGGGGGAAAGTGAGAAAGCACTGCCCAGGGGGATGACTACACTGCAGTCCCCTCTCCTCGATTCTCCTCTCGGTATTTCTTTAGGTACACATGCACATGCACCCATCATGTTTCACAAGTCACTGGGTCTGGGACTTGAACTACTCAGTCAGCCATGTGGGATCCTACTGTCTTAATCACCACCCCACCAGCTGGCCCCCCCAGCCTCCACTTTAAATGATAGAAGTGATATTAACTACAATGCCTAACATCCTATGTTAGTATTTATCAAGAATTCCAAAGCCCTTCAAATAGAAGGATTATGGGTAATTCTGGGCATTGTTAGCAGTCTTTTAAGGATGGTTAGTCCATCTGGGATTTGGAGAGGTTGTTTTTGTTTTGTTTTGTTTTGTTTTGATTTGTTTTGTTTTTTGCTATAGGGCGTGTGTGCTCACCAGACAGAGAGAGACAGAGAGAGACAGAAAGCGAGAAATCACCCCCAGGGGGAATAGCCACGCCGCAATCCCTTCTCCTCCATTCTCCTCTCGGGATCTTGGGCATGCACGCACACACACCCGGCATGAGTTTAAGCCACTGGGTCCGGGACTCGAACCGTGGTCGACTACGTGGGAGTCCAGCGACACAGCCATTACGCTAACTGCTGGTCCTGACCATCTGGGTTTGTTTTAATTTCTCTCTTGATTACCAAGAACATTTTGATATTTAAACATAAGAATAAGATTTCTTCTTGTTGATGGGGAAGGAGTCCCTTGTCTACAGTTCTGGGCCAGGCTCGCCACCTTCTTGACTTTGAGGGAAGCATAAGACTTTGCTGTGTGATTCCCACACTAGGATCTACCATGGTTAAGCAAGGCTTGCTGCTTTTTTTTTTATAGAATTATTTTATTTAATTTTATTTATCATCATCATTATTATTTTTAATTTTCTATAGGTCATGTGCACACCCGAGAGAGAGAAAGTGAGAAAGCAAGCCACCAGGTCTGGGACTCGAACCACGGTCAGCCACATGAGAATCCAGCACCTTAATCACCATGCTACCTGTTGGCCCTAAGGCTTGCCTCTTTAGAACAAGATGAGGGTACTACCAATAAAGGGTGTTAATACAGAACGTGAAAAAACAGGAAGGCATTCTTCATCCTCTCGTTGCATTTGTCCAGAGTGTATGCTGACAAAATCATGTCAGATCCTTACTTGAACTCCATCTGTGAAAGGTATTCACAGATGCTTAGGAGAATGCCAGGCAAGAAAGACCTGGCAATACATTTCCTGCCTGATAAAGTGACTCCTTCTCTTCTCTTCCCAACCTGGCTAAAAATACAACCAAGCAGCAGTAAATAATAATGAAATAGAAAAAGAACTAAAATTCGTTGAGCAGATTGTGACAGAATATCAATTAGCAAAGTGTTCGGTAGGCAAACATTGCCAAAGTTAACTCGTGCAAAGACTCAGAGGGAAGGGGAAACGGATAGGGTCAGAGAATCATGGAGCAAGGCAGGCTGACTCCAAGAATGACTAGGTGCTGGAGCCAGAGTTCAAGACCTCAGAGACAGGTCAGAATGGTGCAATTGCCATTGTGCCCACCTAGTGGCAGCAGCTCTAGCCAGAGTCACTTGGATAGGCCACCACCATTTACTGAATGCATGTATATACCAGGCCCTCTGGCAGGCACCAGAAACCAAAACATTTGGAAGGCTGCACTTCGCCAACAGGGACAGATCCAGGTTATTCCAGCTCTGAAGTCCAAGTCCTAGGGATAGAATCTGCTAGAAACAGGGCAAACAGGTTTCCAGACAAGGCTATACGGCATGTTAAGTTCTAGTAGATAACCTCTCAGGGAAGCGAAAACTCCAAGAAGCGTAGATATTAGCTCAAACGGAAGCTAGTATTCACCTAGAACCCCTGCAGAGTAGCTGACACAGTGACAAATGATGCATGACGTGAGGGTAGGTCAGCGGCAGGCCAGGGAGGGGGTTGGGTCTTTGACTCTGCTTCTTGTGAATGTAAACCAACCACTGCAAAGGGCGGCTTGGACTGAGAGTAGACTTGAACATGATCTAGAAGTTCTGTGAAAGGAAAATAATTCACTGATTAATTACATAGACAGTACTTTCCAGTATGTGGTGTGCATAACACTCAGGGCAGCACAGACAATTTTAGATAAGACATTTTTATTTAATAGTTCAGTATTTATTTTAATGTGTCTTATAAGGAATGTAATTTGTTACTACAGACCTGTGATTTCACAGATGATACTGTGAGTTTTCCATTTAAAATGATGATATAAAATTTCCATTTTAAGCCAGCCCATGGTGTGGTGGTTAAAGCAGCTAGAGTCCCAGAGCCAGCAGCTTGAAAAACACACCAGGTGCATATGTGTGCATGCCCAAAATTCTCAAAGGAAGGAGAAATGCAGGGGAAGAGATTGCGGTGTGACTATTTCCCATGGGGGTCGATTTCTCACTTTCCCTCGCTGTTTCTCTCTGGTGAGTGCATGCAACCTTCGGCCAATTTTTTAAAAAAAAAATCATTTTAGGGACCAGAAAATGATGTAATAGTGATGTTGCTGGTCGACCGAGGTGTGAGTCCTGGACTCGGCAGCTTAAAACTCACCCCGGGTGGATGTGCATGCATGCCCAAAATTCTGAGAGGAGAATAGAGGAGAAGGGATTGTGGCATGGCCACCCCCCCCAGGGGGTGATTTCTCCCTTTCTGACTGTCTCCATCTCTCTGGTAAGCACAAATGCTTTGTAACAAAAATCTCTCTAAAAATAATTATTTTAAGTACTTTTAGCAAACACGAATTTATTTGAAGAAAAATAATAAGCAAATAATAACACAGGGGATGTGATGATAAGAAAATGACATGAGACCAGGTGATGACACAGTGGTGGCACAGATAGGTTGATATGGGTAAGGTCCTGTGTTCGTGGCCCTGGATCTCCCTGTGCACACAGGGGTGCGTGCATATGTACCTGCCCTGTGATCGGGACCAGCCAACACTGGGAGTGAATCAAGCTGTGAGGACCCTGTTGGGGATGCCTCTTTCACTCTCTCGCTCTCTCTCATGGAAGCAATACATAAATTAACTTTTAAAAAATGGCAAAAATCCAAAAACTAAGCATCAACCATTGGAATGTTCAGAAACTACTTCATTAAGCCAGGGGATAGGGTGGACCGATGTATAAACAAATGAGTTTGGAATCTCAGACAATTGAAGGGAAAACAGTAGAACCGTCAGAAGTTCTGGATTCTAGATCCGATTTCCCATAAGCCTGTGTGACACTGGCCTCTTTTTAGGTCTCTGTTTCTGCATCTGTAAAATAACTCTACAGTCCTGCATAGCTTTGGTGGTTCTATTTCACTTATCATTATTGAAATTATGAATGATCATGATAACAGCCAGCACATTAAGGTCTGCTTTTATGCCAGGCACTACACTGGATGCTTTCCATAAGTTGTTTTTATTTCGTTTTGTTTTGCCAGAGGGCATGTGTGCTTGCTGGAGGGAGACAGAGAGAAAGGAAAAGTGGGAATGCTCCTCTTTCCCCATGGGGAATGGTCACGTGGCAATCCCTTCTCCTCCATTTCTCCCTCCTTTCTAGATTTTGGGCAGGCACACATATGTACCCAGCGAGTTTCTCAGGCTGTCAAATCTGGGACTCGAACTGTGCAGTTGGCCATGTGGGATCCAGACACCTCAACCAGCATGCCACAGGCTGGCCCAATCATCATTCTTAAGTGTCACAACAGCCTTAAAAGATAGATATTATAATCCCCATTCTATATATGAAGAGTTGAATCTGGAAGATTCTAAGGACCTTGCCCAAGGTCACACAGAACCTGGTTCGAATGAACTTAGATCTGACTCCAGAGCCTGTGTTGGTTCCGCTTAGCACTGCCGTGTCCTGGTAGTTACTTCCCATTCACCCTTAGAGACGAAGCTCGAGATCATCTCTTCCAGGAAGGCTACTTTGACCTCATTCCTCCATCTTGTTTAGGTGTCTCTCCTCTGTGTTCCCTTAATTTTCTGTGTATCTTTCTTTTTAATATTTGCCTTCAGGGTCAGCAGGTGGCATGGTGGCTGAGGCACTGGACTCTCACATGACTCTCACTTGATTGCTGTTCAAGTCCTAGACCTGACTGCTTCATTTCTCACTTTTCCTTTCTCTCTGGGGAGCACATGTGCCCTACAGCAAAATTTTTAAAAGAATAATAATAAATAAAATTAAATGAATAATTCTTTGAAAAAAAAATTGCCTTCATATCCTCAGTATCCTGCATAGTTCCAGGCACAGAGTAGTTAGTTGACAAATGGCAAATGGTTATAGAAAAATGGGGCCAGCAAGTGGCATGGTGGTTAAGGTACTGGACTTCCCACATGGCCAACTGCGGTTGGAGTCCCAGACATGGGGACTTGCTTTCTCATTTACTCTCTCTCTCTCTCTCTCTCTCTCTGGTCAAGTTAAAACAAATAATGACAAATGGAATTAAATAAATAAATATTTTAATGAAAAGAGAAAAAGAAAGGAGTAAGGGAGAGGGAGGATGGGAAGACAGGAGGAGGAGAGGATTGGAAAAGAAAACATATTGCTACCTTATGTTATTAAATACCAGAGAAGTAGAATTGAGAGGTCGGAAAGTGAGGAAAATATGTGACCTTTTAAATCTGAACTGCCCAGTTTTGCCACCTACTAGGGATGTGACTCACAGCACAGGTTCAATGCCTATACTTCAGTTGTTTTCTCTATAAAATAGAAGTTTGTTTTGTTTTGTTTTGTTTTCAAGAGGTTTTTGCTATAAGGCATGTGGGCTCGCCGGAAAGACAGAGAGAGACAGAGAGACAGAAAGTGAGAAATCACCCCCCAGGGAGGATGGCCACACCCAAATCCCTTCTCCTCCATTCTTGGGCACGCACGCACATACAGTCAGCATGAGTTTAAGCCACCAGGCCTGGGACTTGAACCGCAGTCAACTACATGGGAGTCCAGCGACGTAGCCATTACGCCATCCGCTGGTCCCAAAATAGAAATATTAATAGGACCTGCCTTAAAGGATGTTGTAGACTAAATGGGGTCCAGCAGCGGTGGTGCAGGCAGTAGGTCTACCTGAGTTTGTTGAGTCTACTGAGCACACCTGGCTGCCTGGGACCGCAGCTGGCTGCTGGGAACACCTGGCTGCCTGGGACCGCAGTGGCTGCTGGGCTCGAGAGAGGTCATGGCAAGAAGACCCTGTTGTGGGGCTCTCTCTCCTTCTCTGGAAATAAATCAATGATCTTTAGGGGGGAAAAAAAAGCTAAATGAATTATATGTAAAGTGATTAGAACATAGCCTGGGATATGATAAACAAGTATATAATAAATACTGGACATTATTATTTCTGTGAAATAATAAAAGTGAAAAAACTTGAAACCATTATAGAGTTAAATATATATATATATGCAACACTACTGTATATAGAGAGTCTTCATTTTCCCAACTCTCAGAGTCATGCCGAGGCAGTTGTGAACAGAGGGAATTATGGCCACCGGATATACAACATAATCTTCTTACCTTCTCTAATGCAGCAGCTTTAGCACTCCACCTCTAATCTCAGAACATTCAGAAATGTTGATATTAAAATCATCACACCGTATTGTATTCTAAATCCAGATTTACTTATTATCTGTCACTCTTAGAGTATGAATTCTCTGAGAGAAAAACTCCTGTTTGATTTCTCTGCCTCAAATTCTTTTCTTTTCTTTTTTTTTTTAAAGGCTTTTGCTATAGGGCATGTGTGCTCACCAGAGAGACAGGAAACAATCACCCCCACCTCCCAAGGGAGGATGGCCATGCTGCAATCCCTTCTCCTCCATTCTCCTCTCGGGTTCTTGGACATGCACACACATGCAGCCTGCACAATTTTAAGCCACCAGGTCCAGGACTCAAACCGCGGTCAACTACATGGGAGTCCAGCAACATAGCTATTATGCCAACTGCTGGTCCCTCTGCCTCCAGTTCTTAGCAAATGGGTTAGCAAGAAATAAATGCTCAATACATGTTTGTTGAATGAATATAGGGAAGCTATGCACATATGAACAATAACTTAAAAAATATTGTATGATATTTACCATAAAAGAGGTTCAAGTGTGATTATAGCTCAGAAAGAAGAGATCCCTTCTAGCTAGGAACATGCAGTAGAACTGAACAGTTAAATTTGCGAATGTTAGGGCCAGATAGGCTGTGTGGTTCCAAGCCCTAACTCTGCCACTTACTAGTTAATGTGACACGGGGATGTAATCTAACCTCTTTAAATGAGGTAACACATGTAAAGTGCTCGGCTACCCATTGTGAGCTTGTAGAGCAGCTCACGTTGCATCACACTCATTATCAGAGGCTTTGTGACAGGGGTACCCTCTGTCTGGAAGGTAAGAGCACTGAACAACCTGAAGGTGTGAAGAAAGGGACCACAGGTGTTAGAAAGAGGCAAGGCAAAACAGGGAAGGCAAGTGGAACACTGAATTGTTGCAGGAAAGGAAGAGGAGAGACGTTGGGCAGTTGGCCTTCAATGGCAGACTGAGAAAGTTAGACTTTATCCTGCAGACTGAGACTTCGCAGACTTCTAAATAAGGTGGTGACTGGGTCGGACTCAGGACGACTCTGGCTGTGTGTGCAGGATGAACTATGGAGGGTGAGGAGGGAAGAAGCAGATAAACCAATTAGGAATCTTTAACAATGCTCTTAGTGAGAAGTTGAGGTTCCCCTCTGGGATGGTGTCATGGGAAAGAAAAAGAGGGAAGGAGCAAGTGGGACATCTGAAAGCATGAACGGTTAGAACTGTATCCAGTTGGATATGAGAGACAAAGTGAGGGGGCGGAGTCAAGGACAATCTGAAGGTTTGGAACTGGATGGCGAGTAGCCTGGTACACTGTCCTAACAGAAATTAAACACAGGGGAGCATAGACTGGGGGGAAGATAAGTTTCCTTTTAGCTATGCTAAGTTTGACACACAATGGGATGGAAGTTCAGGTGATGAGTGATAACCAGAATATATTCAAAAATATGTTCTTAGTAGGCTAGGTCCATGGGCTGGTGGTTAAGGCAGATGGATCCCATGATGGTCAACTACATGGTTCAAGTCCTAGACCCAGCAGCTTGAGAAACATGCCAAGTATGTAAATCTGCATGCCCAAAATCCCAAAAGGAGGTTGAATTGGAAGAGAAGAGATTGTGGTGAGACCATCCCCCATGGGGGTTGCTTTCTCCCTCTCCTCTGCTGCTGTCTCTTTCTGGTGAGCACACACACCTTCTAACAACATCAATAAAGTGTAGAACTCAGAATATATTTGCACAGAAGTGGTAGGTAGAAGCACAATATTGTTGGATCATCTCTCTATGAAGGGTGAGAGTAGAAATTTAAAAATGCCTCCCCCATCTAGAGGAGTGAAAGAGAAGCCCGTGAGCAAGGATGAGGAGGGTTAGCATGGCAAAGAACACACACTACAGAAGCCAGAGTGGAGAGGGAACCAGCAGTTAGCGTAATGGCTATGTCGCTGGGCTCCCTTGTAGTCGACCATGGTTCGTGTCCTGGAGCTGGTGGCTTAAAACTCACGCCAGGCGCGTGTGCGTGCGTGCCCAAGATCCCGAGAGGAGAATGGAGGAGAAGGGATTGCGGCATGACTATCCCCTCTGTGGGGTGATTTCTCGCTTTCTGTCTCTACGTCTCTGTCTGTCTGGCGAGCACACGCGTCCTATAGCAAAAACCTCTCCAAAATAAATAAGTAAAATAAAAAAAATAAAGAAGCCAGAGTGGAGCACATTTCAGGGTAGAGAGACGTGCTCAAAGGAACCACGAGCGGCAGAGAGGTCAGAGAGGACTGAGAGGGGTCACTGGCTCTGGCCATTAGGGAGTAGACAATGACTTAAGAGAGAATAACCTGTGGAAGGAAAACTAGATTGCAGACGCAAAGCAATGAAGTGACGTGGGGAGAAGGAGGTTAGTGTGAACGCCTTATTAGCTCAGGAGGTTCAGGAATTAAAGGACAGAGAGATGATGGTGGCCCAAAATGGGAGCAGCGTTGTTCTTCCCTGAGAAATGACCACTCTCCCACATTATTCAGAGACACTTTTTTGTCTTATACTTTAAGAGATGGAAAGTGACATTGGTTAGAGGAGGCCAAGAGAAGGCGCTTTGGAACAAACTTGGTTGAAAGCCAGGGTCAGCTGGTGGCATGGAGGTTAAGGTACTGGATCTAACCTGACTGGCTGCATCATTTAAATCCTGGACTTCAGTGGCTTGGAAAACATGCTGGGCACATATGCATGTGTCCTCAAAATCCTGAGAGGAGAATGGAGGAGAAGGGACTGTGGCATCCTTCCCTGTGGGGGATGCTTTCTTCCTTGCCTTCTGTCTCTCTCCAGCAAGCATATGTGCCCTACAGTAAAGGGAAAAAAGAAAAGAAAGAAAGAAAGTCAGCCTATATCCACTCCAGAGTTTTAGAACACATTATCTGTATGCATACAGCAGCGTCTGTTTTAGCAGACAGAGCTCATTTATCATGAATCAACAGACTGTGAGAGAGGGAAAGAAGAACCTTTCCTTCCCCACTAAGGAAAACGAAGCTCGATTCTTTGAAAAGTATTCCAAAGCTTTGACAATGTATTTGGGCAAGGAAAGAATTCTGTGAAAAACCAGCATACAAAGTCTTCCTTTTCTTGACTTTCTACCCAAGGATACGTTAGGAAAACGCCGAGGTGTACCAATAGAACACTCTAATAATACTATTAACACTGCCCTAGTTTATGGAACTTATTTCTACACAGAGCTTTCATTTTATAAAAAGCTCTCATGATCTTTACCCTCACAGAATCCCCGTGAAGTAGGACTTCTCTCTGTTTTAGAAGGGAAGAAACCGAGGATCAGAAAGAGTTAGGAGATGTTCTCCAATTACCCAGCCAGGCAATGGTAAAGCCCTGTACTCCTTGTTCTTTGCAGTATCTGATTTCAATGCTACTCACGTGGCCTTCACAGTGTGACATTCTAGCTACGTTATGACAAACCAAAGCATGGTAGGACTCCCATCTCCCTGGTTTGGATGGCTATAATTCTCTCAATATAGTCTAAAACAGCATTAGCTTTGTGGCACTTTTATCAGGCCATATTTTTGGCTAAATAGCATCCAGCACATGGGCCGAACTATTTTTTCTATGTACCTCTTTCGACCCCATCATAAAGAATCCTGGGGTGGGACCAGCAGTTAGTGTAATGGCTATGTCGCTGGATTCCCATGTAGTCAACCGTGGTTCGAGTCCCGGACCCAGTGGCTTAAACTCACACCAGGCACGTGTGCATGCGTGCCCAAGATCCTGAGAGAAGAATGGAGGAGAAGTGATTGTGGCATGGCCATCCCCTCTGGGGGGTGATTTCTCACTTTCTGTCTCTCTGTCTCACTCTTTCTGGTGAGCACATGTGCCCTATAGCAAAAACCTCTCAAAAAAAAAAAAAGAGTCCTGGGGCTGAAGTTTTTTTTTTTAAAGAAATATTTATTTATTTAATTTCATTTGTTATTGTTTTTTTTTTTTAATTTGACCAGGCAGAGACAGAGATATATATATATATAAATTTGGACAGAAAGAGAGTGGGAAAGTGAGACAGCAAGCCACTGGGTTTGGGACTACGAACCACATGTGGGAGTCCCGTGTCCCAACCACCACACTACCTGCTGGCCCTAGGTCAGAAGTTCTTTTTATTTATTTTAAAGAATATTTAACTAAATTCATTTATTTATTTTAATTTGACCAGAGAGAGAGAAAGAGAGAAAGAAAGTCACCAGGTCGAGGACTCAAACCATGGGTGGCCACATAAAAGTCCAGCACCTTAACTGCCACTCCACCTGCCAACCCTTGAGGGGGCAGGAGTTTTTAACTATGTGCTTCCTTTCCACACACCAGTTCAATTGGGCTCTGAAATGTCTGGACAAGACCTCACTACTTATACCTGCGCCAAAGGGTCAGGATGCAGGAAAGTGACTCTCTACCTAGTTTGGTCTGGTAGGAAGAGGGCTGGACTTGGAAGTTCAAGGCCCAGGTACCAGGCTCAAACTCCCAGTCTGGCCTTGTGCCCTCAGTTATATTACTCAGCACACTGAGCACCAGTTTCTTGACCTGAAATATAAGGACACTATCAATAGTTATTTTATAGATTTATTGCAAGGATCCAGTAAAACATTTACCAAAGTATGGGTCCAGTGGTGAGCAATTTTCTGTTGTAGTTGTCTTGAAATTCCTGGTACATTTTGAAGTAGAGTCCTGTATTTTCATTTTGTGCTGGGCCTAAGCAAATTACGTATCTGGTCTTTCTCTAGACTCCACAGTCTTTACTGAATTGAACCGAATTATTAGGGAATCAACGGTTAGGACAATTATCAATCTTTCATGTACTTTGCCTGCTAGCAAAATTTGACAGCTGATCAGTCCCTCCTCCTTGAAACACGTTTTCTGCTTGGCTTCTAGTACATAGCCATTTTCTGGAGTTTCTCTCCTTTAATGGCCTCTCTTTTGCTATTTTCTTGTTGATCTGTTAGCACATCCAGAACTGCACTCCTGCTCATCTCTCCAAGCCTGCTCCTCCCAGTCTTCCTCGCCTGTGAGTGGTAACTCCATCCTTCCCATTGCTCACATTGAAGCCCTTGTCTTGCGCTCTTTCTCTCCCACTTCGTAACTAGTTTGTTACTTAGTCCAGAATCTGACCACCACTTCACTATTACCATCATCCCAGCCTTAGTCATCTCCCTCCTCGTGGGTCTGTGCAACGTCTTTTTGATTGGTCTCCCTGCTTCTACCTCCTCTTTTCCCACACAATTGTCAGAATAATCCTCATGCATACAAGTCAGATTGTAGCACTCTTCTGTTCAAAACTGTTTCATGACTCTCCATCTCACTCAGAATAGAAATTCCAACAAGGAGCAACACGCGACCTCTCTGATCCCATATTCTCACCATCCCTTTGCTCTGGCCATTTGCTGGTGTCGCTGTGCCTCGAATGCTCTCCCACATAGCAGCATGGCTGTCCCCTCGCCTCCTTTACTTCTGCTCAGCTGTCACCCTACTGGTTAAGCCTTCCTGAACTCAATCCTCATCTCAGTCCCAGCTCAATTTTCTCCAAAGCACTAATCATCCTCTCATACATTACATATTTTACGTAATTGCTTATCGTTTGTAGGCTCTGTGAGGGTAGAGAATCTGCCACTTAACTACTCTATCTCCAGCAAATGGACCAGTGCTGGGCATGAAATGAATGAGAGTAGAAAGAGTTCTGGAACGGATGCTGGTTTTACTGTTAAGTCACAGAATCTTCAGCCCCTCCGAGTGCATGAAGTACATTCCCAGGTTGCTGGCCTTGAAGCTGGCCTTGCCTACAGGGAGTGAGGGCATGTATGGGGACTCCTGTAGGCCAAGCCTCCCACACTAGGCCATGCTGGAGACAGAAAGGTGAATCAGGAGCCATACCGCCCTGTCAAAGTCTGTGGTCTATGGGGAGGTTTCATGTGCATGCAAAAAACTCTAGAAACAAGGTACAGGTATTTGCTAAAAATATCTGGCTTTCAATGCCTAACATCTCACTTTCTGGTAATAACTGTAGAATTCCTTATAGAGAGAAGGGGCTATAAACAGTGGCTTGTAAACTTAGCGTATAGCTATTTCTGTCTCAAATTCCCGCGCTGGCCTGCTTATCACACCAGAGACAGCTTGCCCGACTTCCAATCTAGTTCACTGCAAAGTGTCTCTTTGGCCCCTCCACCCAATATTGCCCTCACTTTACTGGTAATTTGGGACCCCACCCTCTTAGAGTCTCTCCACATTCTGATTCTAGATATAGGGAACACAGGGCAGGGGGGAATCAACTTAGGACCGTTTTCATGGGTATAAAGAATCTGAATATTAGTTTCTTACTGTAGAGATGTATACACTGTTTACTCTGTGAGCCTGCAGTATGCAGAGGTCCGACCACACTCTCCATCTCTGTGGCCTGACAGCCCTGCTCAGTACAAGGCACAGAATATGCATTGTCAAGTCTGCTGAATCTCCCAACTGGGTATTGCAACCTTTACCCATTTTGCAAATGAGGAAAGAGTCACAGAAAGGGGAGGTGACTTGCTCTGGGCCATCAAGCTGGTTGGACCCTAGTTCCCGTGTTCTTTCTACACCAGGACGCCTCCATTTGTCACAAGGAACATTGGGTCACACACTTCCGGGCAGACAGAACTGAATGATGACTGTACTGGAGGCTGTGCTGAAGCTGGCTGTGGCCAGAGGGCTCCCTGTATAAACAGTCCAATGCTAGAGGAGGACGAAGCGCCAGCCATTCCCCCTGCTCACACCTGTGCGCTGTGATAAAGATAGAACTAGCCTGCAGCTGTGGTCCAACCAGATAAAACTTTTAGGCGGGAAGTCAAGTGACAAGCAAACTTGTGTGTGTGAGTGCTTTTTTTTTTTTTTTTCTTTTAAAGTGTTAGTTGTTAGTTTTGATATTTTGAAAAAGCTTTTAGGCTGCTTGTGGAAGCCAGACCAAATAGCAGCAAGATGGATATGGAAAAAGATAGATCCCGTTTGAAGCCCCATCGGACACCTGATCCTCAACAGGGCGAGACCCACGCTCCAGGTAATGCGAGACCATAAGAGGTGGTAGATATTGTGAAGAATTGGGGCTGTGACTATTTTCCTCCTTTTTATGTATCTGGGGAAAAAAAAGGAAAAAGATGGAAAGAAGGCATAATTGAAGTATATTCATATAACTTTTGGTGGGAAGAACTAGGATTATATACCTTCCTGAGGTATTTTCGAGTGCTAAGATTCTAATAAGCCAGACCAGATAAAACTTTTAGGCGGGAAGTCAAGTGACAAGCAAACTTGTGTGTGTGAGTGCTTTTTTTTTTTTTTTCTTTTAAAGTGTTAGTTGTTAGTTTTGATATTTTGAAAAAGCTTTTAGGCTGCTTGTGGAAGCCAGACCAAATAGCAGCAAGATGGATATGGAAAAAGATAGATCCCGTTTGAAGCCCCATCGGACACCTGATCCTCAACAGGGCGAGACCCACGCTCCAGGTAATGCGAGACCATAAGAGGTGGTAGATATTGTGAAGAATTGGGGCTGTGACTATTTTCCTCCTTTTTATGTATCTGGGGAAAAAAAAGGAAAAAGATGGAAAGAAGGCATAATTGAAGTATATTCATATAACTTTTGGTGGGAAGAACTAGGATTATATACCTTCCTGAGGTATTTTCGAGTGCTAAGATTCTAATAAGCCAGAGTAATATTAGATAGTAATAAATATTAAGAAATATACCCAAGTAAGATACACTGAAATTACCCAATACTGGATAGTTGTGGTAAAATAAGTACACTATGTACTTCTATGGATAAATTTGATGTATCTTTTGGAACAAGATCTGGCCAAAGGTAACAAGAACTACAATAGTGTTGATTCTTTTGGCTCACCAATTTCAGTCTTTGTGTCTTAAAGTAGCATTTTCAAAATATTTTGCAGAACCCTAGGTCTTGAGATGTCCTAAGACAGTTTCTTCTTCTTTTCTTTTTTTTTTTTTGAGAGGTTTTTGCTATAGGGCGCGTGTGCTCACCAGAAAGACAGAGAGAGACAGACAGAAAGAAATTACCCCCCCTCCCAGGGGGGATGACCACACCGTAATCCCTTCTCCTCCATTTTCTTCTAGGGATCTTGGGCAGGCATGCACACGTGCCTGGCATTAGTTTAATCCACCGGGTCTGGGACTCAAACTGCAGTTGACTACATGGGAGTCCAGTGACATAGCTATTATGCCAACTGCTGGTCCCCTAAGCAGTGTTTTTAAACTTTTTTGTTCCACAGTTCCCTTTGGCATTCTGATGAACCTAGATACCTTTTAGAATAAAAAATCTAAATACACAAAATTAAATGCATAGAATTACAAAGGAAACAATTATGTTAAGATACATTTGTCAAAATAAAAAATTGTGATATATCTGCTTATTTATAGATGCATTAAATAACCAAATACAGTGGTGGGTCTAATAACCATAGAATTAAATCATATAAATCATATCAAATGTATGCTATTTAAAGCTATCTGCAACAATTTAATGTGATATGAACAGAATCTGTGGTTTCTTTTCGGTGACAAAGTCACACAGCTAGAACTACTGTGGTTTGTAACCTACATTCAATTGAAGGATGGTCATTTTAATTAGAGGTTGGTGAAAACAAAGGAATAAGTTTTTCCCTATCAAGAATCCTTGTTTTTGTTTTGTTTGTTTGTTTTTTAAGAGTTTTTTGCTATAGAGCGGTGCACTCGCCAGACAGACAGAGCGAGACAGAGAGACAGAAAGCGAGAAATCAACCCCTGGGGGGATGGCCACGCTGCATTCCCTTCTCCTCCATTCTCCTCTCAGGATCTTGGGCACTCATGTACAAGTGCTTGGTATGAGCTTTAAGCCACCGGGTCCAGGACGTGAACCGCAGTCGACTACATGGGAATCCAGTGACAAAGCCATTATGCTAACTGCTGGTCCCGTTTTGCTAACTGATGGTCCCGGGAATCCTTTTTTTTTTTTTTTTTAAAGAATTAATTATTTAATTTTATTTATTCATTCATTTATTTTAATTTGACGAGAAAGAGAGGGAAAGTGAGAAAGCAAACCACCAGGTCCGGGACTCGAACTGTGGTCAGCCATATGGGAGTGTCCAGTGCCTTAACCACTATGCCACTTGCTGGTGCCAAGAATCCTTGTTTTACTATCAGAGTGCCATGGTCCAAGGGGCATGCTCAATCCTTTGGAGGTCCAGGGAAATGCACATCACCCCACAGGCTCTAAGTTCTACATCAACCACCCATTAACTTTCTTCAAACTTGAATGGCAGCCAAACCTTTTTGTGATAATACTCTTAGTATCCAAAAAACTTGGAGAAACACCATCCAAAGGCAGTGGGGAGCCAGGGGCTAGGAAAAGGATACATTCAGGGCCTGCAGGTGGTATGGTAGTTAAGGTGTAATGCTCCCGCATGGTCCACCGCAGTTAAAGTCCTGGACCTGGTGGCTTGCTCTCTTTCTTTCTCTCTCTCTCTGGTAAGCATATGTACCCTATAGCAAATTAATATAATAATAATAATAATAATTTTAAAAATAATAAATAAATAAATAAAGGCAATTAATATGCTTATTATAGTTTGAAATACAAGGCAAAAAATAACTAGTCACCGGGGCCAGCAGGTGGCATAGTGGTTGACATACTAGATCCCATGTGGTTGACAGTGCAGTTAGAATCCCAGACCTGGTGACTTAAAAAACATGCTGTGTGTGTGCACGTGCATGCCCAAAATCCTGAGAGGAGATGTGGCCATCCCCCATTTCTCACTTTCCCACTCTCTCTCCCTGTCTCTCTTTCTGGTGAGTGCACATGTTCTGTAGTAAAAGTTAAAAATAAAAATGTAAAACCAAATGAAAAAACTAGCAGGACTCTAAATGCTCAGTGTAAGTGAGATGCCTGGGTAAGTGAGGATCTATCAATTTAATCTAATCACCATTCATCATAAAAGCTATAATTAGGAAGACTATGTCATGGGCAATATTTCTGATATAATAACAGGTTAATAAAAGATAAAATTGTGGTATGCTATGATTACAACCTTGTGTAATATAAGGACTAACTGGAAATGAAGAATATAATGAAAACAGGTTATCTTGCTAAAGATGGCAAAAACATCTTTCATTATCTGTATGCTATACAAAATTTATTTTGAAAAGATTAAGTAGTTTGGTAGCATGTTCGCATACAAATACCACTATGTTGTCGAAGAAGTCATGACCTATTTTTCTATGCAAAAATACGTCATGATTTTCCCGACAGCCCAATATATCTGAGTAGGTCTCTGACCTTCTTAGTTGTCTAACACCCACTCCTAGGCTCTCTTCGGAGGCATGGGATAAATAAGATACAGACCTTATGCTCAGAAAGCTGGGAGAGAAACCTAGTTTAGGGATGAGGGATTCTACCACTTTGCTACAGACCTCTTCTGGCTGATAAATGCTACAGTTTGTCACTTTCTCCAGTAATTTTATTTTGATCTTACAGGAGCCATTGGAACTTGGAGTTTGCGAAACAGAGACCAACTCAGAAAAAGAAAAGCAGAAGCACAAGAAAAGCAAACTTCGCAATGGCAATTTGGGTAGGGGATCGTTCTAAGGGAAAAGGAACTACCATTAATTGAGCATATGTTACTTCCCGGTGGTGTTGAACACTCTTAGACACTGTATTTTATCTTTCCAACAATCCTATAAATCGAATACCGTTACCCCTATTTTATGAAAAAAAAAAAAAAAAGAAAACTGAATTTCCAGTAAGTTTAATTTCATGCCTACAGTCACACAGGTAGTAACGCGGTGGGAAGAGAATTGTATGCCTGGTCTCTTAATTAGAGAGCCAGGCAACCAAATTACACTGTAGAGAAGCCTGGTGTTTCAACTACCCTGGAAATACAAACAGGCAAGCATCTGGTTGTTGGGACTGGGAAACACTGAGGAAGCTTCCTAGGTTGTCCTTTAAGCTTTCTCCTAGTACAAACAATCTTGACTGAACGAGTGTGATTAACTCCACAGAGTAAACCAAAACATTGTAAATGAATGACAAGGAGTTTGGAGTTCCAAGATCTCCCAAGTCACCTGTCCATAAACTCCGGAGGAGTACAGGGAACATGATTATAAATTAGGCAGCATCTAATTACATCCACTTAGAATATGTCTGTAACAGCAGGAGGCTTGCTTGCTTAGCGATAGAAGTGGGGAGAGGTGCCCAGAGAGCCAATATGGCAGCATCTGTCTAAGGCAGATTTTATCAACCTGGAGACTGTGGACACTGTGGGCAGGACACGTCTTTGCCGTGAGTCTGTAAAATAGTGGATGGAGGTTCTGTGTTGTGGATGCTTAGTAGCATTTTCTGGCTTCTAGATTCCAATGGCAACACCCTCCTTCCCAGTCCAGTTATAACAAAGTGTCTCCAAGACATTGTTAAATGGCTCCTGAGGCAGGTGGGGGTAGCGGAGGTGTGCAAAATCATATACATTTGAGAACCACCAAGCTAAGCAAAGCACTCGTCTTAAGAAAGGGCATTTTCCACCCTCCTTTCCTCCATGGACTGAGTACTGGTTGTTCTGGCACAACAGATGTTTCTAAAACACGAATGAGCTTGCATGTGATTGGTAAATAGAACAAGGATGTCAGTCTAATGTGGGAGTTGTGTTGGTGCATGACTTTTCCTAGTCAAAAGAAGCCAGGAGTGTGGGAAGAGAGTTAAATCCTT
>NW_006159568.1:806379-820973 GCF_000334495.1 Tupaia belangeri chinensis
CAGGAAAGGAAAAAAGGCTTCATCTTGGCTGCTGGATCCTGCTTGGCTGCAGTAGTGGCAGGATCCTTTCCAGCAGGCATCCGGGTTTCCCTCCCTGGTGAAGCACGACGCCAGTGTGCTTAGCTCTCCACCCTGTGGCAGGTTGCACTTCCCCTCTGTCTAACTTAACGGCAGCCCTGCTGGCTCAGAGCTCAGGTCTCAGCTTCTGTAAGACTGCAGTTAAACACTGTTGTTTTATTTTTATTTTTATTTTTATTTATTTATTTATTTATTTGCATTTTCACCTCCCCTTGAAGTAGTCTCCAGCCACAGTAAGCTGCCTGTCTGGCAATCCAAATGATCTCTCCTGGTTCCCACCCTTATTTTTGTTAGTGTGAAAAGGCTGCATAGGGCGCATGCTATGGAGAGGTTTTTTTTGGAGAGGTTTTCCGCTATAGGACCCGTGCGCTCGCCAGACAGACAGAGAGAGACAGAGAGACAGAAAGCGAGAAGTCACCCCCTGGGGGGATGGCCACGCTGCAATCCCTTCTCCTCCATTCTCCTCTCGGGATCTTGGGCACGCATGAACACGCGCCCAGCGTGAGTTTTAAGCCACCGGGTCTGGGAAGCGAAAGCAGTCGACTACATGGGAGTCCAGCAACATAGCCATTACGCTAACTGCTGGTCCCAAAAGGGTGCATAGGTTTTGAGTTATTTGTTCAGAACCTATTTTCTCCCCACAACTACTGTCACTTTTTAGCACATAATTTTGCAGAAGTTTTCTTTTATTCCAGTAATGCCTATATATTTTACAATAGAAATTTCAGTGCTCGGGCCCTGAATGTGGCAGGTGACACACTGAAGATTATCCAATGGCTTTCCTAATTCCTTGCCCACTAAGCCACCATCTGGTCATTGCATGGCTTCCCAAGTACTTGCCTACAGAGAAGAGTGCATTCGTTTGCCAGCCTAAGCATCCTCTAACGTGTATGTGTATGTTGCATTTCTCACTGTTAATTTAAAATTTGACCTTTTGCTTACATATCACTCTTTTTGAGCCTGGCTGATGAGCTCTGCCTCTGATAAAAGGAACTGGCTTCAGTGTGCTGACAGAATTGGGTACTCAAGCTTGCAGGCTGAGGGCATAAGGCCGAGGAGTTCACTCAAGCAGATACTTCTGTGAACCTCTTGGCAGCTGGCTAGACCTGCTCTGGTGACACATCTCTGTACCTCTGAGGGCCGCGTCCCCTTGTCTCATGACAATAGACCACGCACGGTGAAACCTGAGTAGTTTCACAAAGCAGCAGAGTGTAACAGATAAGAGCCTGGATGTTACAGCCAGAATGACTAGATTCGAAGCCCGGCTCCCTAGCCACTGAGTGACCTTGGGCAAGTGACTCAACTTCTCTGTGCCTCAGTTCTGTCACCTGAAAAATGGAGATAATAGTATCTATCTCATAGGTTGTAGATGACATGAGATTATAGTGTAAGTAAATGACTTGAAACAATGCCTGATACAAAGGAAGTACTATAAATATTTCCAATGTTGGGACCAGCAGTTAGTGTAATGGCTATGTCGCTGGACTCCCACGTAGTCAACCGCAGTTCGAGACCCGGACTCAGTGGCTTAAACTCACCCCTGGCGTGTGTACTTGCGTGCCCAAGATCTTGAGAGGAGAATGGAGGAGAAGGGATTGTGGCGTGACCATCCCCCCCTGGGGGGTGATTTCTCGCTTTCTGTCTCTCTGTCTCTCTCTGTCTGGCGAGCACATGTGCCCTATAGCAAAATCTCTCAAAAAAAGAAAAGTAAAAAAAATTTTCCAATGTTAATATTAGAGTACTAATTTGTATCTTAATAATTCATTCATGTAAGTTACTAAAAAATTATTCATTTATTTATTTTAATTTTGACCAGAGACACAGAGAGAGACAAAGAGAGAGAGGGACAGTAAGAAAACAAGGCATTAGGTTTGGGACTTGAACTGTAGTCGGCCATGTGGGAGTGTCCAGCGCCTTAACCACCAAGCTACCTGCTGGGCCCTACCTGCTGGCTTTTTTTTAAAAAGACTTATTTATTTAATTTTATTTATTATTATTGTTATTTTAAAATTTGCTACAGGGCATGCACACTCACCAGAGAGAGACAGAGAGAGAGAGAGAAAGTGAAAAAGCCAGCTGCCAGGTCCAGGACTCAAACCACTGTCAGTCATGTGGGAGTCCAGTGCCTTAACCATCACACCACCTGCTGTCTTATATGCTATCCTATTTTCTTTTTTAAAGAATTACTTACTTATTTAATTCCATTTGTTATTATTATTTTTTAATTTGACCAGGCAGAGACAGAGAGAGAGATAGAGAGGGAAAGCGAGAAAGCAAGCTGCCAGATCCGGGTCTCAAACTTCAGTCAGCCATGTGGGAATCCAATGCCTTTAATCACCATGCCACTCACCAGCCCCTTATATGCTATTCTAACAATCACCACATGAAGTTGGGCAGATATTATTCACCCTATTTTAAACTCAAGGCATAGACATGATGTGTGATTTTCCCATGATCATGAAAGAGTAGAGGCTAAAAAATATGTTTGTATTTTATGAAGAACCATTAGCGAAGACATGGAACAGTATAATACTCAGATCTCCTCACTTAGAAATCCACATAATAAAGTATTTGGGATTTCATATCTAGGAAAAAAATATTTCCTGAAGAATTCAGATATGTCATCTTTTTTATTAACCTAGCAATAAAAATTTTATAATTTATCTTGTTACCTTGTTTACTCCAAATGCAAAGGTGCCGTAACCATATCTTCAGAGTTCCTGTCATTCTATTGTGTCGTCAGGAAAGTCAAGACGTATTTTTCTATTGCAGAATGACTTATGTCCAGACGACCCAATATATGATATTTCCTTTTGAGAGTCCCATGACATGTATTAGGCTTTAGGATATTGACTTCAAATTGGTTTTGGCGAGGCAATCTTTTATTATGGGATATTCTAAACATATACAAAAACAAAATTTTTTTGCCACAGATTTTTTTTTATTGTGCAAGAAACTGAAAACTATAAAAATAAAAATAACACTGGTTTTACCTCCAAAGAATGTGCAGTTTATTCAGAAATGTATGAAGTATGCATTATGCAATATGCAGCCTACATTCTTGAGAGCTTGTTTGGAGGTTGTAGCAGGGGAGCGCAGCTACTCGTATACCCTTGACTGAAGAAGGGTCCTCCTCTATCGGGGGTGGTCGTCCTCTTTGACCGAGCGCGCAGCTTCGGGAGGGACGCACATGGAGCGGTGAGGGAGGAAGGGGACACCCGCCTAGCCAGCCAGATCAGCCGAATCAACCCTGGCGATCAATGGGGTGACAGATGTTGCAGCCAGATTGCCCTCACATCCTGCAGCCTACACTCTTTACATCTAGCATGACACAATAAACCTCGTAAGAGTGTTAAGCCAGGAAAGCATTTTAGTCTTGAAGGTTCTATGGAGCAGGTAGCATGGAACAAAATTTCAATAGCTTTAAAACATGATTACATGCTTATTATGGTATCTTCCCTGCTCCTCCAGCCCAATTGTAATAACCATCTGTAGTTTATATTTGCAGTGCCTAAACATTTCTCATTATTGTAATTTTCCTGTCCATTCATTCATCTTCTAGATCTTTAATCAATTAATAGTAGGTGTAATATGGTTATGTATACCTTTCCATAAGACTTCTTAACCTCGGGACCAGCAGTTAGTGTAATGGCTATGTCGCTGGTCTCCCATGTTGTCGACTGCGGTTCGGGTCCTGGACCCAGTGGCTTAGACTCACTCCAGGCATGTGTGTGTGCGTGCCCAAGATCCCGAGAGGAGAATGGAGGAGAAGGGATTGCAGCATGGCCATCCCCCCTGAGTGGTGATTTCTCTCTTTCTGTCTCTCTGTCTCTCTCTGTCTGTCTGGCGAGCACACGCGCCCTATAGCAAAAACCTCTCCAAAAAAAAGAAAAACAAAACAAAACAAAACTTCTTAACCTCAAGAAATATTTTTGCAGATCTTGACCCAGCTTACAGTATAAGTCATTTAATGTGTAATATAGTTACTTAGCATTCTTATACAGGACACCATGTGAGCTAAGCAAGCCATATATAAAACATCATGTGACTGCAGAGCAAGAAACTCAATTGTATCAGTTTACCCAGGGAAGAGTGGGGCGAACTCACAGAAAATGAAAAACCTACAGAATAGTGGATGAGGAGACTACAAAAGGTGTGTGGAGAAATGGAATGACAGTATAAATTTATTTTGATGCCGAACTCTTTTTGAAATCCATGCACAATTTTTTCATAACATGCATCTCCAACAAGTTTTGGAAGACTCCCTTATCCGACCAGAATGCCAAGCAATCAATTTATATTAGGAATTCTGTATTCTCCATAACTACACTTTAAGTCTATGCTAGCAAACACACACATGCACTACGGTCGAAAAGGCGGATACCGATGGGGAAGGGTCAGAGTTGCCGAGTCCTGAAGGGACATTTCCTCCATAACAGTTGAGGACATCTGGCACAGATTTTTCATGTACAGACACAGGGATTGAGGTCCAGAGAGATGAACTTGTTCAAGGTTGTCCAATAAGGGAGACCTGGAACTGTTATTAGAGCATTTATTTGAATTCTGTAGTCCTGTTGCTGACACTAATTCTGATCTCTGCAGGGAACAGAAAAAACACAAGCGACAGAGAACAGGAAAAGGAAATCAAAGAGGCAGAAAGAGACAACAAAATACAGAACTGAAGGTGGAGCCTCAGTCACAAACAGAAAAGGAAGTGATGGAGAAAGCACTGGCACCTACAGAAAAAGAGAATGAGCCACCCGGGGGTGTAACTGAAGCCCTTCCTTCGGCAGCCTCTCCCACAAATGCTGCGCCTGAGGAACTTATTTCTGAAGTACATGAAGAAAGCATTATTTACCAGAAAAAATCTTCTGAGAACCAAGAAAGAGCAGTACCAAACCATTCTTATGAAATATGCAAATCTATGGCTGAACTTGAAGACTTTTCTCCAAAAATATGCCAAGAAATAGCTGTGCTTCGAGACTATTCTTCTAAAGTATGCCAAGCTATGGCCAAACCAGAAGACCTCTCTCCAAAAACATGCCAAGAAATAGCCGCACTTCAAGGCCATTCTCCTAAAGTATGCCAAGCTATGGATGACCCTGAAGACCTCACTCCAAAAATATGTCAAGAAGTAGCTGTACTTCAAGATCGTCCTTTCAGAATGTGCCAAGCTATGGCTGAACCTGAAGGCCTTGCTCCTAAAATATGCCAAGAAGTAGCTGTATTTCAAGACCATCCTTTCAAAATGTGCCAAGCTGTGGCTCACCCTGAAGATCTCAGTCCTAAAATGTGTCAAGGAAAGGCTGTACCCAGAGCCCTTCCTTCTACATCATCTGAAGATGTAACAGACCCAGAAGGAAGGTCTCCTGAATCAGGCCCCCAACCAGATGTGCCTAAGGGCTATGATATTGACACTTACCAAAACCCAGCTGAACCAGAGCAATACAATTCTGAACCAGACCAGAGAATAGATGAGAATGAAAACTTATTTCCTAAAACACAAGAAGAAATAGCTGTACCTACTGACCTTTCTGTAAAAACATGCCAAGAAACAGTTGATTCTGAATACTTTCCTCATAAAATATATAAAGAAATGATTGTGCCTAAAGTCCCCTCTGATAAAACAATCCAAGAAACACCTGCGCCTGAAGAATATTCACCTGAAACATACCAAGAAACTTCTAGGCCAGAAGCCTGTTCACCTGAAATATACCAAGGAACACCTCAGCCTGAAGAATGTACAACTAAAATGTACCAAGAAACACCTCAGCCTGAAGAATGTTCACATGAAATACACCAAGAAACACCTCAGCCTGAAGAATGTTCACATGAAATACACCAAGAAACACCTCAGCCTGAAGAATGTTCACATGAAATACACCAAGAAACACCTCAGCCTGAAGAATGTTCACATGAAATACACCAAGAAACACCTGGGCCTGAAGACCTCTCTACTAAGACACATAAAGATAAGGAAGTTGCTAAAGAATCCTTTCTGGACCCATACCAAGAAACAGGTGGACCCCAAGACCAGCCTTCTACAGCACATCAGGAGGATGCTCATAGCTTTCCTCAAGGTAGGAGCTCTTTTGGGGGGACAATTTAGTGATAGTGCCATGTAAGGGGGGGGGTTCCTCATTTATAATTATAGCACCAACCTAGGTATATTTCCCTCAGAGTAATGATTTACAAACTTCTTTGACAATCTACATTTTTTTCCAGTTATCTCCAAGAGTACTAGTTATTGGCTACTTTCAAGTAAAAATATTTCTCATGCAACCAATGCTGGTTTGGGCACATTTCCAAATAATTAAAAGAAAATAACTGAAAGTGCAGATACGTATGATTCTAGTATGTAGTATTTATTTTAGGGTGCTACAACCAGTGAAGAGAGATTAATCCAGTCTGGAATGAATTATGTGTAGAATATTTTAAAGGAAAATTAAGTTTAGATGAATAAGAAAGTTTGAGAGTAAAGTTTTTCTAAGAAATTTAACTTTTTCTAGTAAAATAAAGGCAAGTGACTTCATAGTGCAAGGTGCCAAGGGAGATGCATAAGTATAAAATATATGATCCTCAGGGCTAGCAGGTGGCATGGTGGTTGAGGCACTGGACTCCCACATGGCCAACCGTGGTTCAAATCCTGGACCTGATGGCTCATTTTCTCACCTTCTCTCTTTCTCTGGTCAAATTAAAATAAATGAATGAATAAAGAAAATTATACACACACACACACACACACACACACACATAACCTTCTTACTATGGAACTCATACAGTTTATTGGGTTTACTAAAATCTTTCAATTTCAGTATTTGGTTTGGAAAAGCTTTTTTCTAAGCATAGCACTTAAAAAAAAAAACATAATTTAAAAAAGTTTGCTATGAGCACATGCACTCTCCAGGGAGAGAGAGAGAGAAAAATCACCCCTTGGAAGATGGCCACACTGCAATCCTGTCTCCTCCAGTCTCCTCTCTGGGTTTTGAGCAGTCACACTGTGGGGATGTAATTTTGGGTGGTGAGAGGGGTGACTGGGACTCGAACCATGCAGTTGGCTATGTGGGATCCAGTGTCTACCACCATGCTACCTGCTGGCCCCCTAAGCATGAAAATAATATAACCTTTCTTTAATTGACTTGCCTCAGGGATATAACTGAGGCCCTCAATGCTATTTGTACAATACTGTAGAGAACCAGATGGTGACAGGTAACACAACTGGACCTACACAGGAAGGTTCCAGGTTCATGGTTCAGGGCCTCCCTCTACATACTGGGGGCACACATGTGTGTCTATGATGCAGTCTGGCTGAGACTGGGATCATAGTTTGGGACCCTGTTGGAGGTGCTTGTCTCTCTTTTTTTCTGTTTTTCTCTCTCAGAGGAAATGGATTAATATACCTGAAAACAAAACAAAACAAAAACACCCCCCCCACACACACACACACACATCCCAAGAATATGTATGTGTGTTCTTTGAAGAAAAAAAAAGGAAAGAAATGGGACAATTCTCTCAGACCTTCTTTGTCCCCAAGACACTCCCTTTCTTCCTTCCTTCCTTCCTTCCTTCCTTCCTTCCTTCCTTCCTTCCTTCCTTCCTTCCTTCTTTCCTCCCTCCCTCCCTTTCTTCCTTTCTTTCTTTTTCTCTTTCTTTCTTTCTTTCTTTCTTTCTTTCTTTCTTTCTTTCTCTCTTTCTTTCTTTCCTTTCTTTCCTTTCTTCCTTTCTTTCTCTTTCTTTTTCTCTCTCTTTCTGACTTGTTTATTCAATTTGATTTATCATTATTATTATTATTATTATTATTATTATTATTATTATTATTATTTTAATTTGGACAGAGAGAGAGAGAGAGAGAGAGAGAGGGAATGTGAGAAAGCAAGACACCAAGTCTGGGTCTTGAACCACAATCTATCATGTGGGAGTCCAGTGCTTTAACTATCATACTACCTGCTGGCCCCAGGACACTATTTTCTAAGGAAAGCCCTGTGGTACTTTATTTGCTCTTTCTCCTAAAAGATAAGTGCAATGAAGACATGATGTTACTTGAGTCTAAGTAGATTTTGAGGAAATAGTTTAAAAGTATGCATTTCAGTAAAAAAAAAAAACAGACATATGAGTGAACAGATGGGAGTCCCTTGCTGGAGAAGTAGCTCTAATCAACATGGTGGCCTAGTTTCTAACAGTTTAATTCTAAACCTAGCAAGATCAATGTGGGCAATTAATTATGCTCATTTTATTTTTGATTTTATCTTTTTTTTTTTTTTTTGCAAAAGTAGTTTTCTCTCACCAAACAAATGGGATTAGCATTTTTCTGCTTATTATAAAGTAATGAATGTTCACTGTAATAAATTAAAGCAATATGTAATTGACTGTAGAGTAAAAGCCTACTCTGAACCATCTCCTGTTACCAATTCCCAGTGTTGAGATTGTTTTGTTTTAACAAATGAAATACGACAATACATTCTGTAATTTATTTTTTCTATTTACAATACGTATTACAGGTACTTTTTTTGTAATTCGTTTTTTTTTTTTAATTGTCAGAAGGTACATGTGCTCACCAGAGAAAGAGGAAGCACCCCCCACCCCCCATGGGGTGGTTGGTCAAGCTGCAATCCTCTCCCCTTCTCCATTGTATTGGGATTTTGAGCATACATACACATACCTAGTTTTTCTTTCAAGCCACTGGGCCTAGATTCGAACTGTGCAGTCAGCCAGAGGGATCCAGTCTCCTTAATCATTAAGCTACGGGCTGGTTCAATATTATAGGCATCTTTATGACATCTTTTGTAAGAACCGCATAGTATTACTGTTGTATATATTTACAGTAAGTCATTCAACCAATCCCTACAATGATGAATACTTCTGTTACTGCTAAGTTTTACTATTACAACAATGTTCAATGAATATCATTGAGAGTAATGTTTATTTGGCATTTTTCTATGTGCCAGACACAGTATTAATTATCTTATGTGAATTATTTTGTTCAATGTTAAAAGCCAGATTGGATAAAAAAAATCTCCATGTTATAAATAAGGAAAGTAGGGCACTGGAAGCTTACATTTGTCTGATTATTTCCTTTGGATCAAACCCTAGAAGTGGAATTGCTGGGCCAAAGAGTACCCACATTTAACATTTGGATACCTGTAGTCAGACTGATGTCCAGAAATGCAGTCAGAGTTTATATCAGTACCTTCCCCCATACCCTTGACAGCACTGCACAGGATGACATTATCTTTGCCTCTCTGCTAGGTGAAAACATTAAAATGCAAAGATAGGAGGCTGTATAGTGTTAATAGCAACTGAACCCATGTAGGAGAGATCCTGGGTTCACATCTTGAGAATCCTCCTGAGCGTGCATGAGCTCCCACAGGAGTGTCTATAACCTGGACCAGCTGAGACCAGAGGTAGATAGTGGCGTGAAGACCCTGTTGGGGTGCCCCCCCTTATTCTCTCTATTCCTTTCTCTCAAGGAAGAAATAAGTAAATAAACTTCTAAAAAATATTTATTGAATAAATGGGCAAATATAGCACAGTTAGAATTTTAGAGGGGCTAGAATATTTAGTCATGAAATGTACTTTGAGAGACAGAGAGAGCGAGCTAGGGAAAGTGAGAAATCACTCGGGGCATGGCTATGTCACAATCCCTTCTTGGAATTTTGGGCACACATACACACCTGTCATGTTTTTTGAGTCATCGTGTCTGGGACTCAAACCATGGAGTAGGCCTTATGGGGATCAAGTGCCTTAACAATCCTGCCACCTGCTGATCCAAGGTTTCAAAAACTATTATCCTATAACATTTATGGTATTTAATTTTATTCTTTTTTAAAAAAGAATTATTTATTTAATTTTATTTATGCATTCATTTAATTAATTTTTTTTTAATTTGACCAGAAAGACAGAGAGCGAGAGAGTGAGAGAGGGAAAGTGAGAAAGCAAGCCACCAGCTCTGAGACTTGAACCGTGGTCGGCCATGTGGGAGTCCAGCACCCTTATCCATCACGCCACTTGCTGGCCCCAGTGGTATTTAATTTTATTCTATTTTTAATTTGCCAGAGTGCATGCGTGCTCACTGGCAAGACAGAGAGATGGAGAGACAGAGAGGGAAAGTGAGATAGCACCTCCCATGGAGGATGGTCATGCTGCAATCCCTTCTCCATTTCTCCCTCCTTTCAGGATTTTGGACACAGTTGCACACATGCCTAGCATGTTTTTCACACTGCCAGGGCCAGGACTTGAACCATGCAGTTGGCCATGCAGGATCCAGTCACCTTAACCACCATACTACCAGCTGACCCTGGTATTTTATTATCTAAATCTTTAAGCCATCTGAAATCTATTTCTGTGCACAGTGTGAGGTAGGATCTTCGTGCCTGGTGTGAAGTAGGTACACAAATAGATAATCAATTATCCCGGTACTCTTTATTGAATCTATTTTTGTATTTTGTTTGATTTTACAGAAACAAAAGAAAAACTCAAAGCAGAAGAGCCGGAAATACCAACAATTCGGAACATTTCTCAGGAGATGCGTCCAGAAAACGATGTCTTTAGTTATGTTTTGTTCTGACAATACTCAGCCATAAAGTTGGAATCTGATGAAATGTGTATCTTAATATTTTATGTGTATTTTTTCTGAAATATTGGAGAACGCTCAACAATGTTCATTAATATTTTAACTTTGTCTTTTTTCCACTTATATGCAATGTCTGAAATAGAGAACTAACATTTTTTAGGTTCTACTCACAGACAATATCCTGTTACTGTGTGTGTGTGTGTGTGTGTGTGTGTGTGTGTGTGTGTGTGTAGGGGAGAAGACTGGTGGAAAAACATAAGTAAGGAAAGGGGAGGGTTGAATTACTGATTTTTTTCTGATTTGATTAATTCTTAAGAGTGGATAAGTGATTAAGTATGAACACTTAAAGTTTAGGGGGAGTCTATAGTTTTCTTGTAAACTTTGCTCAATTATTAATGTAACAATAACATCATGATTCTATTTAGGCTTTTGTTGTCTTCTAGTTAATTTTAACAATTCTTATTCTGGAACTCCTTAAAAAGTAATTTGGAGTGATGAATGTAGTTTACTTTTGAATTTGAATCTTGATTTTCTACTTGTACTTTTAAAATATTGTATTTGTTCAGAATATATATTAAATCGTTATTACATATTTAATTGTGTGAACTGTAGTAAGCACTGTGGGGGTGGTTAGTCCTTGCCCACCAGAAGTTTAATGTTATGGGGGAATAAAACGAATAATTACAAAAGTAAATAGTAAATGCTAGGACCATCTGAATAGTAGATACATCACAGTGAATGCTCACTTTTTGCTGGGGTGGGTTGAAAAAGTAAAAAAAAAAAAAAAAGTACATATAAGTAGAGCCTTTATTTATTTACGTATCTATCCATTTACTTGTGATTTTCAAGCCACGGTGTCCAGGATTTGAACTGTGGTTGCCCATATGGGAATTCAGTGTCTTAACCACCATACCACATGCTAGCCCCCCTGAGTGGAGCCTTAGCCATGACAGATGTAGGAGGTTTGTATGCCTAAGGAGAGCACTATTATTGTGTGACACAGAAAAGTGCGAGTTTGATATGTTCAACTGAACTGCATGCAAACTACGGTTACTGTGGGGTCACATGGAACAGTAGGTTTGCATAGTAAACATCTTTTTTTTTTTTTTTTAGGGAGTTTTTTTTGCTATAGGGCGCGTGCGCTCGCCAGACAGACAAAGAGACATAGAGACAGAAAGCAAGAAATCAATCTCCCAGAGGGGATGTTCACGCTGCAATCCCTTCTCCTCCATTCTCCTCTCGGGATCTTGGGCACGCACGCACACGCGCCCGGTGTGAGTTTTAAGCCACCGGGTCTGGGACGCGAACCGCGGTCGACTACATGGGAGTCCAGCGATATAGCCATTACGCTAACTGCTGGTTCCCTACATACTAAACATCTTTTACTAGGCAGGTGATCTATTGGGTCACCGGAAAGTCATGATGCATTTTTGCATAGAAGAACATAGAAAATTTGCCATGACTTTCCTGACGACCTATTATCAGACAGAATGTAGAGAAATTTGAACTAAATTCAAGCTAATGAAGTATTCCACTTGTTAGATAAGGGGAAACTACAATTTTTGAACAAAGGTATGGCAGTTTTAGTATTTCAGGAGTATGACAAACAGAGTGATAATGGTCAAGATATCGAAAATGATGAGACTTGGACAGGAATAGTAACTGTTCTGGGTCAGATGATGTCTGGAAGTCTCCGTTGGCATTTTGTTTGTTTATTTCCATTTTTTTCCCCTTCTATTATTACACAGGAATAAAAGTAAAGAAGATTTTTGTAAATAAAGTTCAGCAAGGATATAGTTACACAAGCTCTTCATGCAGGCAATGAACCAGGCCGTTGGCTACATGGAAGAACAAGATGGGGTCCCAGGCCCTTAGGCACTCATGGTTTACTGCAGCGGTTCTCTCAGCCCTCATGGTACGGTAGAATCACTGAGGAAGATTTCAGAAATCCCAGACTCTTCCTCCGTGATTCTGACTCACCTATGTAGGCTGATATCCAGGAACTCAAACAATTTTTGAATTGTTTTATGCTTTAAATAATCTTTTTGAAGAAATGATTTTAGAATTACAGAAACATTGTGAGACAGTCCAAAAATACCTACATTCCTCCTACCAAGTTTACCCTAACGTTACCATCTTCAAAACTAAGAAATTAAGGGACCAGCAGTTAGCATAATGGCTATGTCGCTGGACTCCCACGTAGTCGACTGCAGTTTGAGTCCCAGACCCAGTGGCGTAAACTCATGCCGGGCGCATGTGCGTGCGTGCCCAAGATCCCGAGAGGAGAATAGAGGAGAAGGGATTGCGGCGTGGCCATTCCCCCTGGGGGGTGATTTCTCACTTTCTGTCTCTCTGTCTCTCTCTGTCTGTCTGGCGAGCACGTGCACCCTGTAGCAAAAACCTCTCAAAAAAAAAAAAACACTAAAAAATTAAGATACTTACATTATAATTATCTGAACTACAGACTTAATCAGAGTTTTGGTTTTCATTAATTTTCCCACTAATGTCATTTCTCAGCTTCATGATTCAATCCAGGATATATTTTATTATTTTGAGAGCAAAAGATTGTACTACCAACAGGATCCTCACGCTGTGATCCTCCCGCACTCTCTGCCTGCCGGGATTACGGGCACGAGTGCCTGGTGTGTACAGAGGCCCCAGGAAGCAAACCCAGGGCTTTCCAATGTGGGTCCTGTTGTGTTATCACTTTGTATGACAGTCCGGCCTGGTATTTTTTTTTTAAATAGTAAATTTTATTTATCTGTTCTTCCCAGATGACATTGCCAACAGTCATAGAGTTATATACAATACATAACTTGACTATTTACGGTAGTATCTTTTTCCTTGAAAAATATAAGTACAAAAGCGAAATTAATAAGGTACTGCCATTTGGGATTCATCATATGTCATGGCTTAAAGAACTAGTCTTGGGCTAACAGGTGATGTGGCGATGAAGGTGGCTGGATCCCTCATAACCTGATTCTGAGGTTTGAGTCCTGGACCCGGTGGCCTGAAAATTCATATCATGGGAACCAGCAGTTGGCGTAATGGCTATGTCGCTGGACTCCCATGTAGTCGACCCAGTTCGGCTTAAATTCACACTGGGTGCGTGTGTGTGCGTGCCCAGGATCTTGAGAGGAGAATGGAGGAGAAAGGATTGCAGCATGGCCATCCCCCTGGGGGGTAATTTCTCGCTTTCTGTCTCTCTTTCTGGCAAGTGCACACACCCTATAGCAAAAACCTCTCAAAAAAAAAAAAAGGAAAAAAAGAAGAAAAATCACATTGGGAATGTGTGTGTGCCCAAAATTTCAAGAGGAAAGTGGAAGAGAAGAGATTGTGGCATGGTCATCCTCGCTACAGGGTGATTTCTCACTTTCCCTTTCTCCCTGTCTCCAGCAAGTGCATGCGCCACATAGCAAAAAATGAATGAATAAAAAGATCTCATCTTTAAAAAAAATTATTTAATTTAATTTATTCATTCATTCATCTTAATTTGACTAGACACACACACACACACACACACACACACACACACACACAGGACCGTGAGAAAGCAAACCATCAGGTCCGGGACTCAAACTATGGTCGACCATGTGAGAGTGTCCAGCGTCTTAACCACCATGCCACCTGCTGGCCCCAAGAACTAGTCTTTAGCAAATGTTCGACAAATCAATCTGGATGAACATAATGACTTTTCCCCCTGATAAATTAGAGCATCAAACTGGTCTAGTATTTTTATTTAAAAGTTCTCTAAACAATTCTAACATGTATGCGTAGCTAGAGTTGAGAGGCACTGGTATAGTAGGAAGCTACAAGGCGGTTTCCTCCTCCTTCTTCTTCTTCTTCTTCTTCCTCTATTTTTTTTTTTTTTGAGGGTTTTTTTTCACTATAGGGCACGTGCGCTCGCCAGACAGACTGAGAGAGCCATAGAGGAAGAAACGGGGAA
>NW_006159568.1:821070-822028 GCF_000334495.1 Tupaia belangeri chinensis
ACAGCTGGTCCAGCGGTTTCCTTCTTATTGGCTACCCTCTCTGGGGGTACATTCAGTTCTTTCCCCTGAGGACATATTCATCAATGATTTCCTCCTACCCCATTGTATTACCAAGTAGGATACTGAGGGCAGCACCACCACTACTAGCGCCTTACAACTGGATAGCACTTAGTGTTTACACTTCCACATCAACCGTTTTATTTGATCTGCTCAAGAGTCTGTGAAATAGACATTTTATCACTCCCATTTTACAGATGAAGCAATAACCTCAGAGAAGCTGGACACTCACCCAGAGTCACATCTGACTTCGTCTTTCACAATGATGCTCCATCTTTGGAATGCTGCTTCTATCTCAATTTTACTGGCCAGAATACATCAAGATGAGAAAACAGTTAACTGAAACCTGACGTTCTGCTAGTGTCACACAAAAGTGACCCTTAAGAGATGTGTATACGTCCAACACACGGGGCATGCAGGTGAGAGACGGGAGAGTGGATGGAAGCAGGACTTTCTCTGCCTCTTACCTCTCTGCCTGCCCTCTGACACCACTCCCAATAGACAACCTCCGCTTTCTCACCATTTCATCCAAACACTAGTGTGCATCTAAACACTTCTGTTTTCTCCTCGGCTTAGAGTCTTGAGGTCATGGTCCAAATTAAGCGTTTTGCAAGAATCCATCTCTCCCTACTTTGTGCTGTCCTCCTGTCCTGTTAGTTTCAATGCTTGTTCTCAGAAAGCCAGGAACCCCACACTACTACATCCAGAATGATGCCTACGAAGGTCCAAAATACTAACTAATTCTCAAGCGGGCCCTATACTCAAATGAGAGGTGAAAAATCCCTGCATTGAGAAGTGTTTCTCACAGTACTATAGGCTAATGACCACTGGTAGAATTATTTAGGCATGTTTGTTTCTGAAGGGCATGTGCGCTGGTCTCACACACACACACACAACCACA
>NW_006159568.1:822315-826784 GCF_000334495.1 Tupaia belangeri chinensis
GAGGAAAGTGGAAGAGAAGAGATTGTGGCATGGTCATCCTCGCTACAGGGTGATTTCTCACTTTCCCTTTCTCCCTGTCTCCAGCAAGTGCATGCGCCACATAGCAAAAAATGAATGAATAAAAAGATCTCATCTTTAAAAAAAATTATTTAATTTAATTTATTCATTCATTCATCTTAATTTGACTAGACACACACACACACACACACACACACACACACACACACAGAAAGGGAACGTGAGAAAGCAAACCATCAGGTCCGGGACTCAAACTATGGTCGACCATGTGGGAGTGTCCAGCGTCTTAACCACCATGCCACCTGCTGGCCCCAAGAACTAGTCTTTAGCAAATGTTCGACAAATCAATCTGGATGAACATAATGACTTTTCCCCCTGATAAATTAGAGCATCAAACTGGTCTAGTATTTTTATTTAAAAGTTCTCTAAACAATTCTAACATGTATGCGTAGCTAGAGTTGAGAGGCACTGGTATAGTAGGAAGCTACAAGGCGGTTTCCGCCTCCTTCCTCTGGTTTCCTTCTTATTGGCTACCCTCTCTGGGGGTACATTCAGTTCTTTCCCCTGAGGACATATTCATCAATGATTTCCTCCTACCCCATTGTATTACCAAGTAGGATACTGAGGGCAGCACCACCACTACTAGCGCCTTACAACTGGATAGCACTTAGTGTTTACACTTCCACATCAACCGTTTTATTTGATCTGCTCAAGAGTCTGTGAAATAGACATTTTATCACTCCCATTTTACAGATGAAGCAATAACCTCAGAGAAGCTGGACACTCACCCAGAGTCACATCTGACTTCGTCTTTCACAATGATGCTCCATCTTTGGAATGCTGCTTCTATCTCAATTTTACTGGCCAGAATACATCAAGATGAGAAAACAGTTAACTGAAACCTGACGTTCTGCTAGTGTCACACAAAAGTGACCCTTAAGAGATGTGTATACGTCCAACACACGGGGCATGCAGGTGAGAGACGGGAGAGTGGATGGAAGCAGGACTTTCTCTGCCTCTTACCTCTCTGCCTGCCCTCTGACACCACTCCCAATAGACAACCTCCGCTTTCTCACCATTTCATCCAAACACTAGTGTGCATCTAAACACTTCTGTTTTCTCCTCGGCTTAGAGTCTTGAGGTCATGGTCCAAATTAAGCGTTTTGCAAGAATCCATCTCTCCCTACTTTGTGCTGTCCTCCTGTCCTGTTAGTTTCAATGCTTGTTCTCAGAAAGCCAGGAACCCCACACTACTACATCCAGAATGATGCCTACGAAGGTCCAAAATACTAACTAATTCTCAAGCGGGCCCTATACTCAAATGAGAGGTGAAAAATCCCTGCATTGAGAAGTGTTTCTCACAGTACTATAGGCTAATGACCACTGGTAGAATTATTTAGGCATGTTTGTTTCTGAAGGGCATGTGCGCTGGTCTCACACACACACACACACACACACACACAGAAAGAGAGAGAGAGAGAGAGAGAGAGAGAGAAATCACCTCTTAGGGGAGAGAGCCATGCTGCAATCCCTTCTCCATTCTCCTCTCAGGATTTTGGGCACACATGCACACACACCTGGCATGTTTTTGAAGAACCAGGCCCAGGACTAGAACTATGAAATCCAGCATGTGGGATCCAGCCGCCCAACCACCACTCCATTGGCTGGCCCATTAGATTTTATTTTAAAGGTAAATTTCTAGTCCTATCTCCAGAGAAAGGAGTTAAGTCTTACTTTAAACATATATAAAAAATATATTTATATAATAGGGACCAGCAGTTAGTGTAATGGCTATGTCGCTGGACTCCCATTTAGTCGACTGCGGTTCGCATCCCGGACCCGGTGGCTTAAACTCACGCCGGGCACATGTGCATGCCCAAGATCCGGAGAGGAGAATGGAAGAGAAGGGATTGTGGCATGGCCATCCCCACTGGGGGGTGATTTCTCATTTTCTATCTGTCTCTGTCTGTCTGTCCGGCGAGCACACATGCCCTATAGCAAAAACCTCTCAAAAAATATTTATATAATATAAATTTAGGAATAATCAGATATAACTCTAGACAAGAAGATAAAAACCTTAGAGACTATAATAATAAATTATATTAAGTTCCTGTTCTCAGTAAAAGGAAAATTTACCTTTAATAAAGGTAGTGTTCTACTTCATTAGTATCTCCAGGTCTGCTTTACATTTCAGTATCTGTACAGGAGGTAACTACCATGGGTTGGTTGGTTTGCTTTTTTGTCCTAATGTCTAGGAAGCACTTCAGGAGGGCAAGTACCTCTGGTCTTCAAGGCTAGACTTTCCACAATCAGAGACTAACACTTCGGCAATAGCACCATCTAGTGGCAAGTGCAACTACTTCTGCCCAGTTTCACAGTATGTATGAAACTTGTTTTTCCAGCTGGATAGCACTGACCCAAAACCAGAATAGTGGCCGTTTGCCCAAATTTCATGTAGGAAGTATCTGCTAGAGAACACTATATGAATTTTATGACTCTATATATATATATATATAGTCATGTATATGTATATATGTGTGATTATTTAAATTACAATCTTCTCTTCAAATCCTTGACTACTACTGCTGGTTATTTTCTACCAGTTAATGACAACTAATAGGCTTATCAAGGTTGGGGCTTTTAAATCTGTATGCTTTTGAAACATTTGTTGCAACATAATATATTTTTTGTTTTTTTCTCCTAGAACCAACATGATAAAAGGCTCAGAAAGAGAATTATGTACACGGAAAAACTTGATATACGTGAGAGATAATACAAGAGGGTAAAAGGTGGGGTTTTGATCATTGCGTAGGATGAGAAAAAGATTGGGACCAGCAGTTAGCATAAAGGCTATGTCGCTGAACTGCCATGTAGTCAACCACGTAGTTCGAGGCCCGGGCCGTAAGGCTTAAACTGACGCCAGGAGCGTGTGCGGGCGTTCCCGGGAGAATGCAGGAGAAGGGATTGCCGCGTGGCTATCCCCCCTAGAGGGTAATTTCTGGCTTCCTTTCTCTCTGTCTCTCTCTCTTTGTCTGGCGAGCGCAAACTCCCTATACCAAAAACCTCTCCAAAAAAAGAAAAAAAAAAAAGATTCCTGCCGGCTTTCAACTTTTCGGAGTTGCTCAGATACGACTGTAATAGCCCCCAGGCTGTTCATAGCACGATGACACCATTTTCCACTCAGTTCGTTAGTTATGGAGCACAATAAACAGTTCCTATTAACTCCTGGCCCGGTGTGGGCTTCTTTATAACATCCATTACTCTTGAAAAGATTACTTGTGGTTCCCTTCTGATGTAACATCATTTTTATTAGGGAAAAACGGGACATACATAAAAGTGCATATATATCAATATATTTTCTTTACCCCCATCACCCAAGGAGAATTTTTTACATTTCCTAGCATCCACTCCTTCTGCTATGTGGTAACTGCACGTAAGCTTCTGTTTTCTTTAAAATTTAGGGTCACTGGCCACGTAAGCTGCTTATTGTTTCTAGAGACAAGTTGGGGCGTCTTCATCGATGTCTCGGCAGGCGCGATAACTCGGGGCTGCAGATTGTCTTGAGCGGGCAGACAGCTGCTGAGCCCGAGACAACCACATCGCAGGTGCGAGCGAGGGGTTCAGCGACCCGCCTGAAATCCCCCTACCGCCCCAGCACCGCGCACCGCGCGCTCCCGCCTCCCCCGCGCCACCCGACTCGTGCGGCTAATGCGCAGGCGCGAGGCAGCGAGAGCGGAAGCGGAAGTTCTGACGCGTCGGCTGGACACCTCGGCGACCAGTAGCCATGCGCGGCGTGGAGGAGCTAGGGCCTCGGCCCACAGCGACCCCGTGCGGGTGTGTTAAGCCGGCCCTGGAAACAGGTAACTTCTAGGAGACTGGCGGTGCGCCACTCAGGAGGCCTAGGCCCTGGCAGCGGACTTCACTGCAGGGAGGGACGTGAAATGCTACATCTGGAACCGACGTGCGTCATTCTGCGTATGGCTAAGGCACGGGTCACGTGCTCTGGCAACCACGTGATTGAGTGGAGCCGGATGACGTCATCTCACACGTTCCGTATCTGGTACCAGCTCTGTACTGTCTGCCCAGAGCAGGCACGTGTAGTGTAACCGCCTTTCTCTTGCGGAGTTTTATCTGCGTCCAGCTGGCGTCATGCGGGTTAAGAATTAATAAATGCCGTGACAGAGAGGCGTTCTGTGCCTCAGGAAATAAAGAGGGACAAGGAGGGAAGTTTGGAGGGAGGAATAGTTTTAAACCCAGCCTGGAAAGATAGGTGTGAGTTTGTGTCTCTTTAATATCTTTTTTTTGGGGGGGAGAGATTTTTCACTATAGGGCGCGTGCACTCCTCAGACAGACAGAGACAGACAGAAAGCGAGAAATCACCCCCCAGGGGGGATGGCCACACCGCAATCCCTTCTCCTCCATTCTCCTCTCGGGATCTTGGGCACGCACGC
>NW_006159568.1:827226-836329 GCF_000334495.1 Tupaia belangeri chinensis
CGATTGCCACCCCCCTATCCCTTCTCCTCCATTCTCCTCTCGGGATCTTGGGCACGCACGCACACGCGCCGGAGTGAGTTCTAAGCCACCGGGTCGACTATGTGGGAGTCCAGCGACATAGCCATTACGCTAACAGCTGGTTCCCTCTTTAACATCTTTTTATAGAGAATGGAATATACTAGTTTTTGAAAATAGAGGAAACACATAGTAAATTGAAAGAGCTCGTCCTCACCCAGAGAAAACACTGTTGTTATCGTGGTGTCTGGTATCAAATCAAGCTTCTCTTCGGGGGGGAAAGGAAGGATGTGGGATAAGACAGAAGACACCTAAAAATTTCTAGTTGTTGGTAGTACTTTTGTTTGGGGGATGGGTGATTGGCATGCAGGGTTTCATTATAATGTTTATGATGTACGCATTTGTTGCAAATAATTTGTGAAAAGTAAAGAAAGGTACTGTGGGAGACAGCCCTAGACCTATAGTCTTATAGGATAGATTTAATTGTAGCCAGAAGTCAAATAAAGGTCTAGAGTGTTTATCATCTTTTTAAAGAAATCAGTGACGCTCTTGTGAAATATGGGGGAAAAAACAACTTACCTGTAAATTCAAAAATGGTAGATAAGTCATAGAGACTGGATTTTAGACTTACATTAATGGTGCCTGGACAGTTATTTCCTTTTTTGGAAGACATTGTTGCCTTTTAATGAAACAGTTTTGTGACTAATTAAAGAAATCACAAAGTTAATTATAAAGATGATTCCAAAATCTAACCACTCAGTTTAGCCACTGTTAGCATTTTGGTGAATGTCCTTCCAGATAGTTTTCTAGATATGTATACGTACATATTTAGATGAGTATATAAATATGTTTTCATAAATGGGTTCACATTATACAGAATTGTTCTTTCATTTTTTGTTTTGCTTTTTAATTTGATGAACAGTGTGTGTGTTTGCCTGGGAGAGAGAGAAGGGGACAGAAAAGGAAAGCGAGAAAGCACCACCCATGGACAGTCACACTGCAATCCCTTCTCTGCCACCTCTCCCTCCTTCTGGGATTTTGGCCTTGCACACACACACCTGCCTGCCATGTGTTTCAAGCCATCAGTTCCTGACTTGAACTCCATGGTTGGCCATGTGGGATCCAACTACCTTAACCACCAGGCCGTGGGCTAGCCCTGTTGTTTCTCTTTTTACCTTTGCTTTTTAATCAGTTTAGACTTACATCATCTTTTTTCCTGTGTAACTTGCATTTTTTGAGTACCTACCTCCTCACAAGCAATGTACTAGGCAATAGGAATTCAACAGTAAATAAGACAGAAAATCTCCTGCCCACAGGGAGCTTATGTTCTGGAGAGGCAGACAGTTACTGGATCAAGCCTAGCCCAAAATGTACGTTGTCTTTAGTGTTTTAGTAGTATAAGCCCATGAACACTCTTAATTGCTGAGACTAGTTTCATAGATTTTGTTGCTTTCAGTTGAACATATCTTTACTTATACACAACTATTGTCTTCATATCTTTCATTATTCTCTGCCTTGAATTTCATATTCCAGCCAATCAAAATACTTTATGCCCTATGTATGCTATGGATTTTTCTTATTTTGGGTACATTTTCCCCTCTATTTGAAAAATCTTCTTGGCCCTAAGCAATATCAGGAAAAGATAGTGGTAGCAAATGGTTTATGATCATAGTAGGTCTAAAAGTGCCCTCTTCCTTTCATTTTTTCTTTTAGAATAGTGCTCTTATTGTATCACCTAGAGGGATGTTATTATGTGTGTATAATAATGAGGCTATTTATATTTTTTAAGGATTATTTATTTAACTTTATTTATTCACTCTTTTATTTATTTATTTATTTATTTATTTATTTATTTTGGAGAGATTTTCACTATAGGGCACGTGCACTCGCCAGACAGACAGAGAAACAGAGAGACAGAAAGTGAGAAATCACCTCCCAGGAGGGATGGTCATGCCACAATCCCTTCTCCTCCATTCTCCTCTCGGGATCTTGGGCACGCACGCACACACGCCCAGCGTGAGTTTTAAGCCACCGGGTCTGGGACACGAACCACGGTCGACTATGTGGGAGTCCAGCGACATAGCCATTACACTAACTGCTGGTTCCCCATTCATTTATTTTTAATTTGACCAGAGAAAGAGAGAGAGAAAGTGAGAAAGAAAGCCACCAGGTCCAGGACTCGAACTGCGGTCGGCCATGTGGGAGTGTCCAATGCCTTAATCACCACACCACCCACTGGTCCCTATTTATATATATTTATATATAGTATAAAAATCATTTTTTGCAGTTGTGTAACACCTAGTAGATTTTAAAACTGAAATTAGTGCATTAGAGAAAACATGCTTTCTTATGTCTTTGGTCTTTTGACTAATGATTTCTTACCTAATTTTCTTCTGTAGGGAATCTTTTAACTGAGCCCATAGGTTACTTGGAATCCTGTTTCTCGGCTAAGAATGGTACACCAAGGCAGCCATCCATTTGCAGTCATTCGCGGGCCTGTTTAAGGATTAGAAAGAGCATCTTTAATAATCCTGAACATTCCTTGATGGGCCTAGAACAATTTTCTCATGTTTGGTAAGTTGTTATTTACTTAGAAGTGTTACTTTGGGCTAGAACCTGTCCTTGAGTAGAGTTCTCCAGTTGAAGGTAACCTTGGAGTCTGCCATCCAGACCATCTGCATCATTGCATGGATATTGCAGTTCCTGCATATGATTGTACTGGATTCGCACATGTGATTGGTGTAATTTGGACACCCTCAGGGAAGCTTCGGATGCACTGAAGGGGCATGTTGCATCTGCAGTTGTTCCTAATTATGATGAACACCTTCTGTTGAGCTGAAACTGTAGACTGCTTTGATTCTTTCCATGGGCCTTTATGCTGTTCTCTAGGCCAGGAGTCAGCAAACTGTTTTTGTATATTAGGAATGTAAAAATGTCTACCATATTGCCTGGCAAACATCAGGGATCTAGTGACTGTGTTGTTACTTAGAGACTTGACCAACATCTGTTAAGTTCCTGCTATGTGCCAGTCATTGTGTTCAGTGCAAAGGATATGGAGACAAGATTCTGTTCTTTAAGGAAGAGGAGGGATATTACTTTTTTCCAGACTGATTATAGTTTAATACTATTAAAACATTCTTTTTGACAATTTGTGAGAGTTTAAGTTTTTTCCTCCTCAAATCATTATAGTGAAAATAAACAATATGATTATTATATAGAGTGATTTGATTTGTCTTCAACAGGATTTTGTTTGTTTTTCACAAAAATGGTCATTTGAGCTGTAAGGCGAAAGTGCAGCCCCCTAGGCTGAATGGGGCAAAGACTGGAGTTTTTTCCACAAGGAGCCCTCATCGTCCCAATGCCATAGGACTGACCCTGGCCAAGCTGGAAAAGGTAGAAGGTAACTCATTTTACTTCTACCTAGACCTTTATTTTTTCCTGTTATCCCGGAAATACCTTATAAAATCAACATAGCATTCACCATGGACTGCTGTTCAGACTGGCACTAATGGTGTTAACTCCTGGGAACCATCAGATACTGAAGAAAATGCAGTGATTAGAAGATGTGGCATTTAAGACACTAAAATAAGCACTCATAGGATAAGAGTTCTATTACATACCAAAAACCATTAACATATTTTAAAATGCTGTAACTCATCGATTTCATAACCATTAAATTAGTAACCATTTTTTCTCTGACTTGGAATGCATCAGGTACAAAATGATTTAAAAATGGGGATACTTTCAAATTTAACAGACAGCAAGGAGTCCATGCACTGTATGGTAAGCATATAGGGTAGCAGTGTATCTTTTTGCAGCTTTGAGGGAACTAACATACACCATGGCCTCTGTGCAGCTGTCAGCTGCTATGTGGGAAGGGTCTAGGATGAGTTACACTGCAGGACGGAACATCTGTCAGACTGTGGAAGTACCTGTGTAGAATAACAGATGAGTTTTAACGGTGCATTTGTACATAATCTGGAAAGCATTCCTTTCACTGGGACCCACAAGTACATTTGTTAGAGAGACAGAAGATGAAACAGCAAATAGACTAGGAGTTGGAACACCACTCAAGGCTTCTGCTTGCTGATCTGTAAAGTGGGCGAAGCAGAACAACCTTCCCCCTCTGTGACTCGACAGGACTTTATTTGAGGCGCTTGTGAGTCAAAGCTGTAAAAGTACTTTTGAGGCAATTGGGCATTAAGTAGATGAGAAGGGCTATTTTGCTTGTTCATTCCCAGAACTTGAAGTCTCCTACTGGGTCATTTCAATTAGGCCTTGGTTTGGTTTTTCAGAATAATTTAATAGCCACTCCAACTTAAATGTTACCAATTTATGATGGCTAACCAACTTGGATAACAGTACTAGAACACTGTATGATCATTCATTCAGCCTACACATATTTTCTAGCACTGATATGTGGTAGGGATTGTTCCAGGCACCAAAGATAGAGTGGTGAGCAAATCAGATGTAAGTCTTTTCCTGAAGAACTTAATGTTCTAATGAAAGAGGCCAAATCAGAAAGGTTAAAGGGCAAATACAGCACTGTAGGCATTATTACTGAATAAGATTTATGGTGACTACAAGTGTTTAAGTGGTTCCTTGCAATTTGTAAGAAGTGTTCATGTATATTCCCTCTCAGTGGCTCTGTGGGTTTGATAGGAGAGCATACTCACTTTACAAATGAAGGGACTGAGGATCTTCGATGTTAAATAATTTACCTTGTAGCATCCAGCCAGGGGTTGTCTGACCCCAAACCCCATGAAGTCTTCCTGTGCTAAAGTGCCCTTTTTTTTTCCTCCTGTAGACATTGCTTGGCATAATCCATCATTTAGAAAGTTCAAAGTAACCTTTTCAAAGTTCACAGTGAGCATGTTTTAGAAACCTCTATTTGTCATGCTTTTCTGAAGTGGAGACAGGATCAAATGTGATCATCTGCAGTTTTTTTGTTTCTCATTTGGCCACTTTCCCATGAGTCAGGTTAGTAGATGCTACCAGTAGCAGGGACAGTACAGCAGCTGTTCAAGCAAAACAACAGCAAACTTGTCCTTCATATTTAGTAATGATGATGTATGTGCTACTGATTATTTGAGTCTTTATGATATATTAGATTTCTGTTGCTATATAACAAATGACCAAAACCTTATCAGTTTAAATAACACACATTTATTATGGGTTTGAAATACTGTGATGTATCTGTGGGCCAGGAGGATGGGTACAGTGTATCCAGGTCCTGTGCTTAGGGTCTTACTCTGCTGCAATAAAGTTGTCAGCTGGGCTGAATTCGTTTCTGAAGGCCTGGCTAGGGAAAAATCTGCTTCCAGGCACACTCAGATTGTTATGAGAATTCGGTTCCTTATGGTTGTAGGACTAAAAGCCCTCTCTTCTTGCTAGTTGTTGGCTGGAGACTGCCGTCACCTCCTACAGTCTGGCCACAGTTCCTCTAGACTTTGCCAACCTGGCTGTTTACTTCATCAGGCCTGCAAGGAGAGTCTCTTGAGCGAGTCCACCAGTACGCTGGAGTCTTAAATAACATGATGTAATCCTTGATGGTGTGTCACTTTTACTCTATTCTATTGGTTAGAAGCAAGTTACAGTCAATAGGAAGGGATTATACAGGGGCATGAACACCAAGAGGGGAGATCACAGGGCCCTTCTGCCATGATGGAAACCCTCATTGGTCCTGCAGATAGTGAGGATGATCATGTACATGAAGCAGAAATGGCTGTGAGGGCCAGCTAGTAGCATGGTGGTTAAGGAAGCTGATTCCACATGACCAATTGTGTGGTTTGAGTCCTGGACTGTACATGTGTGCATGTGTGCCCAAAATTCCAAGAGGAGAATGGAGAAGGGATTATGGTGTGGCCATCCCCTCTAGGGGGTGATTTCTCACTTTATCTCTCTGTCTCTTTCCAGCAAGCACATACACCCTATTGTAAAAATCTAACAAAAAGGAAAAGCGTATGTTGGCACCAGGTGTGAAAGACCCCGGTACATGAGAGAATTGCCAGTAAGTGCAGTAAGACTTAAACGAACAGTATTGGAGAGTATTAGATGGTACAGTCTTACTCAGCTGAACATTTTGGTCAGTGACGGATTGCATAGATCAGTGGTGGTCTCATAAGGAGTGGTAGGCTGCATAGCAGGTGCATAGCAGGCAGTCCCGTCTAGGTTTGTGTAAGTATACACTGTGATGTTCGCACGATGACAAAATTGCCTCTAACAATGTATTCCTGGACTGTACATGTGTGCATGTGTGCCCAAAATTCCAAGAGGAGAATGGAGAAGGGATTATGGTGTGGCCATCCCCTCTAGGGGGTGATTTCTCACTTTATCTCTCTGTCTCTTTCCAGCAAGCACATACACCCTATTGTAAAAATCTAACAAAAAGGAAAAGCGTATGTTGGCACCAGGTGTGAAAGACCCCGGTACATGAGAGAATTGCCAGTAAGTGCAGTAAGACTTAAACGAACAGTATTGGAGAGTATTAGATGGTACAGTCTTACTCAGCTGAACATTTTGGTCAGTGACGGATTGCATAGATCAGTGGTGGTCTCATAAGGAGTGGTAGGCTGCATAGCAGGTGCATAGCAGGCAGTCCCGTCTAGGTTTGTGTAAGTATACACTGTGATGTTCGCACGATGACAAAATTGCCTCTAACAATGTATTGCTGAGAACCCAGCCCATGGTTAAGCGGCACATGACTGTAATTCTCCAGTAGTTTGCACTGTTCTTCATTGTTACTGTTTTTGAGAGGATTGTTTTCACGTTACAGGTGGAACTATATACCTTTCTGGAATTGACATGATACAGGGCACACCTGTACTAGACATAAAGCCCTACATAGCGGAGTATGACTCACCACAGAACTTGATGGAGCCTTTAGGGGACTTTGATTTACAGAACAGTGAACATAAAGCAGAAACTGTGCCCTGGTCTGACGACAAGCCTGAAGAGTACCGTGAGCTCCAACCCTACAGTAGCACTAAGGAGAAACCTAAGTGCCCTGAAGACAGGAATTCAGAAGGAAACTGCCTGAAACATGACAACACATCGAAAATCCGGCGAACCTTGCCTAAGGACAGGGAGAGAGTAGCAGATCCTGGTTTGGAATCAAGAAGTGGTCAGAGTCCAAGTGTGGCAGAAGACCAAAGTTGCCCATGTCATCTGGAGAGGAGTTTTCCAGAGGAAGATACAGATAAGAGGCCGAGAGGAGGGGAAGGAGCAGCGGCCCTGCAAGGAAGCAGTTCAGAGGAGCAGCCTGTGGCGCCTCTGTGCCCTGCCAGGAGGGGTACGGGAGGCCCCCAGAGTGTGGTTCCTGCCTGGGTGAAAGAGGCCCCGGCGGCCGCTCTAGAAGTGCGGTTTACTCCTCACGCGGAGATGGACCTTGAACAGCTCAGTTCAGGAGGTGGACCAGGTACCTTCAGTTCCTTAGTTCCACATGAAAGATGAGCACTTACTGTGAGATTTAGCCAAGGTAGCATTTCCAGGGCTTTTTGGTTATTATATATAGTTCACACGGAATATTTGTCAAGAGGATTTGCTCGTAAGAAACATAGGAGTATGGTATGTTGAGGTAATGCATCACGCACTGCCTTTTGTCTGACAGCTGTTTGGCTGGTGCAGTGGGTTGCAGGCAGTCTGGAGAGCACGCGCAGAGGGTGGCTGCTGCCTCTCAAGGCAGCCCCAGATGTATAGCCCCTCGTCTGCCTGTTGCAGACAGGGTGGTTCTTGGAGTTTCCACACAGCGTTCAGAAGCTACGTTGTGCTTCTTCTATGCTTGTGTAGGCTAATTTTTCTCATCTCTTTTACTGAGTAGAGAAATGCAACCAAAGAGCTGATAGCTCCATCCCTGGCAACCTCCTACAGGTCTCTAGGAGCCCAGAGAAAGAGAGCAGGAATATCTAGCACAGAACTTGCCCCCAGTGAGTCCCAGCAGAAGAGACGTGTACACATGCACGTTAGTGCAGAGAAGGGCCACAGAGAGAGGGGGCAAGTCGTGTTGGAGCCTGTTCACTTTCACACATGGTTCTTAACAAATGTATCTCATTTCACTAGTGGAGAGCAAATACCAAGCAGCAATCTAGAATTAAGGAATAGGCTTTTTTTTTTTTTTTTTCCCAAGGTTTTTGCTATAGAACGTGTGTACTCTCCAGAAAGAGAGAGACAGAAAGTGAGAAATCACTCCCCAGGGGGTATGGACATGCCACAATCCCCTCTCCATTCTCCTCTCTGGATCTTGGGCATGCACGCACACATGCCCATCACGAGTTCAAGCCACCGGGTCCAGGACTAGAACTGCGATTGACTGCATGGGAGTCCAGCGACATAGCCATTACACCAGCTGTTGGTCCCCTCCCAGGAATAGGCTTTTAAGAGGTGGTCGAGTGGTACTGGTAAGAAGTAGTCAGTTATAAGATGTCAGCTTTCAAAAAGGCAGAAAAGGTGTTCTTTGTTTTTGTTTTGTTTTTTTTTTTTTTTTTAAGAGCTTCTTAATCATGGGTGTGTGTGTTTGCTAGAGAAGCAGAGAGACAGAAAGTGAGAAATCATCTCTCACTCGGGATGGCCATGCCACAATCCCTTCTCCTCTCAGAATTTTTTTCATGCATACACACATGCCTGGCATGAATTTCAGGTTGACCGGTTGACCATATGGGAGTCCCACGCCATAATCACTGTGCCACCAGAGGACCCCTGTTTTTCGTGTTTTAACTCAGTAAAGAGCCAGTAGAGCTATATAAAGAGAAATTTATCCATTCTTTCTCCATTCGTTCACTGACCTGCTCCTGGGAAGCAGGTGCTGTTCTAGACCTTTAGGATACATCAGTGAACACAGTATGGGCCAGCAGGTGGTGGGCTGGTTAAGGCTCTGATCTCTCACGTGGCTGATGGTGGATCAAGTCCTAGACCTTGTGGTTTGCTTTCTTACTTCCCTCTCTCTCTCCCTGTGTGTCTATCTCTGGTGAGCACATGTGCCCTATAGTGCAAAAATAAAAAATAATTAGAAATATATATATATATATTTTTTTTTTTGAGAAGGTTTTGCTATAGGGCACGTGTGCTCTCCAGAAAGATAGAGAGAGGGCAA
>NW_006159568.1:836364-838023 GCF_000334495.1 Tupaia belangeri chinensis
GCCAATCCTTTCTCCTCTTGGGACCTTGGACATGCACGCACACGTGCCCAGTGTGAGTTTAAGCCACCAGGTCCAGGCCTCGAACCATGGTCAACTTCATGGGAGTCCAGCAACATAGCCATTATGCCAACTGCTGGTCCCAATCACCATGATTTTTTTGTTGTTGTCAAGTAAAGTAAAAATTTAGGGATGCATAATTTAAATGTAGTGATAAAAAAATAACATTGAGGGGCCAGCAGTAAAAGTAATGGCTATGTCACTGGGCTCCCATGTAGTCGACTGTGGTTTGAGTCCTGGACCCTGTGACTTAAATTCACGCTGGGGGCGTATGCGTGCGTGTCCAAGATCCAGAGAGGAGAATGGAGGAGAAGGGATTGTGGCAGGGCCATCCTCACTGGGGGGTGATTTCTCACTTTCTGTCTCTCTGTCTCTATCTTTCTGGCGAACGCACATACCCTATAGCAAACACCTCTCCAAAAAAAAATAAATAAATACCATTGAAAGTGGGAACAGCAGGTAATGTGGTTAAAACACTGGATCCCACATGGCCAATTCTGCGGATTGAGTCCTGGACCCAGCAGCTTGAAAAACACTCTAGGCACATATGCGTACATACCCAAATCCTGAGAGGAGAATGAAGGAGAAGGAATTGCGATGTGGCCATTCCCCCTGGGAGGTAATTTTTCACTTTCCTTCTCATGATCTCTCTCTGGTGGGTGTACTTGTACTATAGCAAAAACTCTTAAAAGGAAAAAAAAAAAACCTACATAAAAAGAAATAAAAAAAAGAAAGAAAGAAATACCGTTGAAGATACCATTCTCTGTAATGATTAAATAAATTTCCAAATCCTGTTCATTTCCAAACCCTGTTTTATTTCAAATGATGTTTAAAGATCTAACCAGAGTCCACATTAAAGTTGACCGTGATAAAATTTGGCCTGGGATTTTGAACGTTAAGTTGTCTTCTCATTGCAGATGTTGCCCAGGTGTCGTTTAAATATTTTCAGTCAGCAGAGGAAGCGAAGCATGCCATCGAGGCTGTGCTGTCAGCCGACCCTCGCTCTGTGTATCGCCGCAAGCTGTGCCAGGATCGCCTTTTCTACTTCACTGTGGACATCGCGCACGTCACCTGCTGGTTTGGTGATGGTTTTGCAGAGGTTCTAAGGATCAAGCCAGCTTCCGAGCCTGTTCAGGTGACTGACCCTGTGGCGTCCTTGGAGTCCCTGGGCTCTTAAGGAACCTCCATTGCATCTTTAAGACAGCCTCGTGGACCTTTGGATATGACTTCTGGATTTTCTGTACAAGCTAGTGTTGCTCCTTCTTTGTAGGAAGGAGCAACACTTTGTGATCTCACTCCTTTGACCCATTTTCAGATTATTTATTTGAAAAACATGCATTTTAATAAAATTAACTGAGATAAAATATAGAGAAATCACTGTGTGCATTTTGTCAATATTGAAGAATCTTTTTTTAGAGAGAGATTTTTGCTCTAGGGTGTGTGCATTTGCCAGAGCCAGAAAGCGAGCTATCATCACCCAGGGATGATGGCCACATTGCAATCCCGTCTCTCCATTCTCCTCTTGGGATCTTGGGCACCCATGCCCATGTGCCCAGAGTGAATTTTAGGCTAGCAGGTCTGGGACTCAAACCACAGTTGACT
>NW_006159568.1:840744-860307 GCF_000334495.1 Tupaia belangeri chinensis
GAAAATAAAGTCAACCCTAAAGATTCAAGAGATTAATTACTGGCTTATTTCTTTTTTACTCTCTAACTTTTATTTTTGAAAACCTACGCATGGATTCGGTTTTGGTGATAAAATGAGATGAACAAGATGCAGTCACTGTTGCAATCATGGTTAGTGGAAGTAAGACATTAGCAAATTATCATATTACAGCTTGATAAAGTAATTATGTCTGTACACAATTCCTGTAAAGTCCCACGTAGGAAGCAGTCATAAGAATGTATTGCCTATAGGAGATGTTAATGATGCGATCTCAGATAACTGAAAATTTATGATCAGTGTAACCAAATTAGACACCTGTCAACATGACACAGGCTTTCCTATCACGACTGTAAATCTTAATAGCTGATTGATCATGGTTTTGGAATGAGCCCTACTGCCTGTGGATACTTGCACGAGTCATTAGTGGCTGATGACACTGCACTCCTGAGCCAAACTGGTCTGTAGTTGCTGTCTTCAAGGTTGCTTAGAACGTCTTGGGAAAAGGTTTTAATTTGATTTTTTAAAGCTTTTTTTTTTTTGAGATAATTACAGACTTTCGGGAAGTTGATGAAACAGTGCAGAGGTCCTGTACATGCTCACCTAACTTCTTTAGTGGTAACGTCTTACACAATCACAGTGTCATATTGAAGCTAGGAAGTTGACATTGGTACAGCCTACCCAGTAATCTGGTTTTGATGTTTTTGCTCCTAAAAAATTATTTTCAAACTGAATCATGACTTCAAGCACAAAATACCAGTGTTCAATGTGGAGTATTGCTGGGGATGATATTACCAGCCAGCCCCTCCCTCCTTTGTAAGTTTTTGCTAGACAGTGCATATACTTGTCAAAGAGACAGAGCCAGAGACAGAGAAAGTAGGCAGTCCTCCCACCCCTGGGATAGCTGTTGTAGTGGTTAGGATGGCTGGATGGTTCAAGTTCTGGACCCAACAGCTTGAAAAACATGCAAGATGTGTGTGTGTGTGCATGTCCAAAATCCTGAGGGGAGAAAAGAAGAGATAGCAACATGACCATGCCCTGTGTGGTGGAGGGAGTGCTCCTTTAATTTTACTTTTTAAATTTACTAGAGACTATATGTGTTCACCAGAGAGAGAGAAAGAAAGTGAGGAAACACCCCAGTAGGTGTCTTCAGACATCCTAGTGTTTGACCCTCCAGTCCCCTGTTGAAATACTCTCCAGGATCTTCACCCCTGCCCTATGCATCTCATTTTGTATGGACAGTGGTCGTTACAATATCTTTCCTAGTTTATATGAGATCAAATCTATTTTATGATAGCTTTGCCCATTAGTGAGCCCACACAGAATAAGACTGGTCCCCTTCCAAGATCCTGTCAGACCACCACTTGGCTGAGGTTCCCCATTTTATTCTACTGTTTCTTTTTTTTGAAAAATTTTTTTTTTTTTTTGGCTATAGGGCACACATACTTGCCAGAGAGACAGAAAGTGAGAAATCACCCCCTGGGGAGATGGCCACACCACAATCCCTTCTCCATTCTCTCAGGATCCTAGGAGCACATGCATACGTGCCTGGCATGAGTTTTAAGTCTCCTGGTCTGGGACTCGAACCGCGGTTGGCTATATGAGAGTCCAGCACCGTCACCATTATGCCATCTACTAGTCCCTCTACTTTTCTTACAAACATGATTTTAAGACTTCCCCACCCTCAATCCTTGCATCTCTCAGCTGAGCTTTTGGTCCTGTGGATGTGTATTTCTAAGTGTCCTTTGTAAGGACATTTGAGTCACTAGTTTCTGAAATTTCCTCTCTCAGTGAAATAGATTGTAGGACAAGTCTGAAACCTATTCCTTTTTAATCTTAGAAACTTGAAGAGGCAAATTCTGCTAGGGGAAATGATACCTTTTTTACCTTTGCTTTGTGGTGCCTGTAGGGGGAGCCCTTGATGGCAGATTTTTTTTTTTTTTTTTTTCACTAGCTTGGAATAAGATTCCAGCAGTTTTAAGCTATTCAGGTAATTCGAGTTTTGGCCCATATACCCTCGCTTTCAGGAATGGTAGCTTCTATGAGAAATGCTGACGTGAGTCTGTTACACATAGGAAGGGGCTAGGAAAAGTGGCCCCTATTCATTTTTTTCTTAAATGGCAGTTTGGCTTTCGTGGTGGGGTCAGTTACTCAGCGTGTGGAGGCTGTGCACAGGATAGGCATGTCAGTGAACTCCGCCAGCCCACATGCGTGAGGCACTCACTGTGCTGCTCTGTTTGTGACGTTCTTGGAGAGAAGAAAGTGAAGCTGAAGACGTGAATCAACCACTTTTTGATCGAGGCAGAGGACTCAGTAGTAATGAAACTGCGTCAGTTACTGTAGTTTTGTCATGTCCTGGCACTGTGCTATGTGCTTCTCATCCATCGACAGGTTAAAGAACATGCTGAGGCTCCCACAGCTGGTCAGCTGCTGCTGGGATTTCAGACCACCCAGTCTTGCTCTGGGGTCTGCTGTCTCCTCAACTCGCACCTGCCAAGGATTTATTTATGCAGCTATGCGAGAGAACTTAAGATATACATGTACGTACTATGCCATTCATATGTGTAAAATGAACTTATGCAAATCCATGTTTACGTGTATGTCGAAAATTTCTAGAAAGATAAACAAAAATATCCTAATAGTGCTTACCTATGGAAAGGGTTCTCTAGAAACTCAGGGTATTTTTTGCTTTGTTCTCTTCAGTGTATTGTGAACTTTTTTCCTAATTGCAAGAACATTTTTTAAAAAAAGAATGATTTAATTTTATTTATTTATTACTATTATTTTTAAATTTCCTATAGGGTGCATGTGCTCACCAAAGAGACACAGTGGGGAAGAGAGGGAGAAAGAGAGAAAGGAAAGTGAGGAAGCAAGTTGCCAGGTGTGAGACTTGAACTACAGTCAGCCATGTGAGAGTCCAGCACCTTAACCACCACACCCCATGCTGGTTCCACATTTTTTTTTTTTAATTTTCATTTTTGCTATAGAGTGCATGAGCTTGCTGGAGAGAGACACACAGAGAGAGAGGGAAAGTGATATGTCACCCTCCAGAGAAATCACTACAATCTTATCTCTTCCACTCCCCTCTCAGAATTTTGGACACATACACACACAGATGCCCAGTGAGTTCGTCAAACTTTGGGGTCCAGGATTCAAATCACACAGTGAGCCATGTTGGGTCCAGCCTCCTTAACCACCACAGCACAGGCTGACCCACACGCATTATTTTAACATGTGGAAAATTCAGGAAAGGATGATATCCAGTACTCTGGAATGGACCTGACCTGTTATTTAACTTTAAAAATAAGTTCGATTTGTATTTATATATTTTAATAGGTAATGATGCTACCACCCCACCCTGCCCCCCAAAAAAGAGATTTGGCAAATAGGGCTATGGACATTTTTACTTTTTCCTGGAGCTTCATACATGGAACACAAAACTGAACACTGCTCCCGTCATGCATTCGCTGTGGAACTGAGCCAGACTGGAGCAGGTAAACTGGCTGAGCCTGGGCAGCTCCTTCCCGAGTGCACTGATGTGTTCTATTCTCCCAGTGACAGGGCTTAGTATAAGGCATGTACCCTCTGCAGTAGGCAGGCACCCATCCAGATGGTGTTGCTGGCAGAGGGCTGGACTGCCAGAGGGCTTAGCTCAATACTTGTCAAAGCAGCACAGTTCATCCAGTCTGGACTGAGGACTGGGTCTCTGCTTGCGGTATCCTCTCACTCAGCTCTGCCCACCTGTTCGATCTACATGCAGGTAGTGAGCTCACAGAAAATGTGACCGGTGGGCATTACTACTACATTACGGTGAGACAGGGAAAGCAGGCACCGCCCCCAACCTCCAGACCAGCTGGTGGTGAAGTGGTAGACAAGAATGGAGGAGAGGGGATGGTAGTGTGGCTTTCTCCACAGGAAAGTGCCTTTTTCATTTTAATTTTTTTAGTTTGCTAGAGAGCACATGTGCTCACCAGAGAAAGACAGAGGGAAAGTAAGGAAGCAACCCCTCCTCCACCACCACCAGGTATCTTTTCTTCAAAAATCCTAGTGTTTGGGGACCAGCAGTTAGCATAATGGTTATGTCGCTGGACTCCCATGTAGTCGACCGTGGCTCAAGTCCCGGACCCGGTGGCTTAAACTCAATGCTGGGCGTGTGTGCATGTATACCCAAGATCTTGAGAAGAGAATGGAGGAAAAGGGATTGCGGCGTGGCCATCCCCTAGCAGGTGATTTCTCACTTTCTGTTTCTCTGTCTCTCTGTCTTTCTGGTGAATGCACACGCCCTATAGCAAAAACCTCCCCCACCCCCCCAAAAAAAAGAAAAAGAAAATTCCTAGTGTCTGGCCTTCCAGCCCCCGTTGAAACACCTCCAGGATGAGGTCTTCTACCATGTAAGGGCACAGTAGGCCTCACCAGGTATTGTCTGTGAGAAATAACCTGCTGGTGTTTGTAAGCCACCCAGCCTATGGTAGGATGTTACAACAGACCAAATGGCTTAAGATCCAAACCTGCAAGTGCTCCCTCCATGTCCCTCTTCTTCAGTCTGCATTGTTGCTGAAAGATGAGGGAGGATTAGTTCTTTCCCTCTCCAGGCAGATGATATTCGGGGATAGTCGTTCTACACTGCATCAATGAAGCTCTATGTTATATAATCTGAAAAGTGGATTAAAATGTTTTCTATTTTCTTTCTTTTTTTTTTTTAAAGAATTATTTTATTTAATGTTATTTATTTATTCATTTTCATTTGACTTTAGAGGAACAGAGTGAGAGAGAGAGGGAAAGTGAGAAATCAGGCTTCCAGGTCTGGGACTTGAACTGCAATCGACCATGGTTAAATGGTGGTTAAGTGCCCTTAACCACCATGCCACTTGCTGGCCTCTCTTCTTTTTTTTTTTTAAAGAATTATTTTATTTAATGTTATTTATTTATTCATTTTCATTTGACTTTAGAGGAACAGAGTGAGAGAGAGAGGGAAAGTGAGAAATCAGGCTTCCAGGTCTGGGACTTGACCCATGCTGGGCCATGAGGGAGTCCAGCGCCCATAACCACCACATCACCTGCCAGCCCCATCTATTTTCTTCTTTTGAAAACCTTAAGAAAGCTTTTCTGTGTGGGGTCCTCCATTGACTTTCTTCAATATGCAGACCTCTCTTGGGGAGGGGCACAAAAGCTCAGATAGTTTGCTTTGTGAGACAGGATTGGACTACAAGAGGACAGCAGTAGGGTCCCAGCATTCAGTCAGAAGCTTCCAAAGGCTCACTTTTGCTGTTCTGATCAGCTCCCACCAAGAGGAGAGACTTGGCTAACACACCTAGACGGAGGTGGGTGACGAACAGGTGGGAGGACTATTCGCCTTCAGTTATTCTGAGCTTCCAATAATCCAGTCCCTGCTCCCCAACCATATGGCTGGGAATTTCCTCTGACCCCTTGTACTATCTCCAAACAGATGGTGTGTGAGTATTCAGTAGAAGCCTTAGTTTTGACTTAATTCCCTCCCTGTCCACAAAGATAATGTTCTCTCTCCTGAGTGTTTCCATCTCAGTTGTCTCTGTGGGCTAACATAATTATTTAGAAAAGTAGAAAAAGAAGAAAGAAAAAAAGATCAGATCTCTGCAGAACCTGGCCCTCAGTTTCCTGGGCAGGGGAGAAAGAGTGCAAGGTGATGTCTTAACCTATCTTCCCACCCTTTGGCCTAGCAGATCCCTCAACCCTACAACCCTTTCTGAATCTCTCCACCCTTCTCTGAGCCTTCCTATTCTCCAGCCATCTCTCCACCCTTCTCTGAATCTCTCCACCCTTCTCTGAGCCTTCTTATTCTCCAGCCATCTTTTAACCACGTCAGACATACAACCCTTATGCCATTTCTTCTTTCTGCCACATAGAACCTAGATACCAACTGATCTTCTACCCATTGAAGAGCTCAGGCTGAGTCCTACCAAGTCCACCGCCTTTGAAAGTCTGAAGTCTCCCAGAGAGTTTAGCTCATTTTCAAGGATTTACACTGGAGTCTTCAACCCCAATGCCCCCTAAATAATTTGGTTTTGTTTTGCGTGAACACAGAAACAACTTACTTCTGCACCGTCAGTGCTTCCAGAAGGATCCTAGAATGATCCACTTTCACAAAAAGAGAGTTAGCAAGTAATGTGGCCTTTTCTTTCTTTCTTTTTAAATAATTATTTATTTGGGGCCAGCAGGTGGCATGGTGTTTGAGGCACTGGACTTATACATGACTGACCACAGTTCAAGTCCTAGATCTGGTGGCTTGCTTTCTCACTTTTACTCTCTCTCTCTCTCTGGTGGGCATGCATGCCCTATAACAAGTTAATAATGAAATGATAATAATACTAACAATAACAATAAATAAAATAAATCTTTAGAAAAATAATTATTCATTTAATTTTATTTATCATTATTTTTTTTTAACTTGCCATAGGGCATGTGCACTCACCAAAGAGAGAGTGCAGGAGTCCAGCACCTTAACCACCATGCAACCTGCTGTGCAACCCGCTGAACCCACAATAATTATTAATTAACTTAGTGCTAAAAGTTAATAAGCATCTGGAAATTGCAAATTTTTTTATTAAATCTTTGTGAATTACAGTATTGTAAGAATTTTATAAAAGTCGTTGGTCTCTGTGATCTGAAAGTTGACAACTTCTTTGCATCAGGGAGGCTGCTCCCAGCGACTCTGCAGCCGTCACCATGCCACAAAATAAATATATTGAATTACATCGTAAACGCTAGAGGTACCGTTTGGATTACCATGAGAAAAACAGAAAGAAGAAAAATTGAGAGGCTCATGAACATTCAAAGAAGGTAAAAAAGATGATTGGTCTGAAGGCTAAGCTCTATCATAAACAGCGCCATGCTGAGAAAATACAAATGAAAAAGACTATCAAGATGCATGAAGAGAGGAACACCAAACAGAAGAATGATGAAGAGACTCCACAAGGAGCAGTACCTGCCTATCTGTTGGACAGAGAAGGACAGTCTCCAGCTAAAGTACTTTCCAGTATGATTAAATAAAAATGGAAAGAAAAAGCAGGAAAATTGGAAGTCCCTCTACCGAAAGTTTGATCCCAAGGAGAAACAGAAGTATTAAAATATATTTAAACAGGAAAGAGAAAGAAGGCATGGAAGAGGATGGCTACAAAACTCTGCTTTACTAGAAAACCACCTAAATATGAAAGATTCATTAGGCCAATGGGCTTACGTTTCAAGAAGGCCCACGTAACACATCCTGAACTGAAAGCCACCTTTTGCCTGCCAATACTCGGTGTAAAGAAGAATCCTTCATCCCCACTATGTACAACTTTGGGTGTTATCACCAAAGGTACTGTCATTGAGGTGAACGTGAGTGAGCTGGGCCTTGTGACACAAGGAGGCAAGGTTATTTGGGGGAAATATGCCCAAGTTACCAACAATCCTGAAAATGATGGATGTATAAATGCTGTTTTACTGGTTTGATAGCAGTTGCATACAAATAACTCCTTGTAACTTGTAATTTTGAAGATGATATACCATCTGGAAAACCATCATGACTGATGTTTCTGAATATAGCCAGTCTTACATGTCTGTAGTCATCAAAAGATTATTTATTAAATTGTACGAAAACATTAAAGTGGCCTGGTTTTACAAAAAAAAAAAAAAAAGAATTTTATAAAACTAAACCTCTGAGGGCCAGCCAGTGGTATAGTGGTTAAGGTGCTGGATTCCTCATGGCTGATGGGGCAGTTTGAGTCTTGGACCTGGCAGCTTGAATAACACACTTGGCATACCCAAAATTCCTTAAGGAGAAATGGAGGATAGGATTACAGCAGGACAATCTCACTCAAAGGGTGCTTTCTCACTTTTCTCCTCTCTCCTCCTTCCTCTCTGGTGAGTATACGTGCCCTATAGTGAAACTAAAAACAAAAACCAAATGAACAAAACTTAAATGTTGAGGCACAGCTGTGGTGGCACAGGTGGTGGAGTGCTATTGTGCTATATGGGAGCCATATAGGAAGCCCTGGATTCTGATTCCAGGTCCAACTGAACACAATGGACACTTGGGCATGGCCATGGATGGAAGGCTATCAAGGAGGATTGCAGCATGGTGAAACCCTATCAAGAGTATCTGTCTCGGGGCCAGCAGATGGTGTGGTGGTGAAGGTGCTGGACACTCCCATATGGCCAACTACAGTTCAAGTCCCAGACCAGGTGGCTTGCTTTCTCACTTTCCTCTCTTTCTCTGGTCAAATTGGAAAAAAAAAATTGTTTTTTAATTAAATAATTCTATTTTTTTAAGAGTACCTGTCTTTGTGTCTCTGTCAAGAAAGAAAGAAACTTAAAAAAAAATAAATAAAAGCATTTGAAAAAGACATCTGGAGTAGGCAGGTGGCTTGGTGGTTAAAGGTACTAGACTCCCACATGGCTGACCGTGGTTCGAGTTCCGGACTTGGCCACTTGCTTTCTCATTTTCCCTCTCTCTATTTCTCTCTCATTCTGCCCCTCTCTGGTCAAATTAAAAATAAATAATTAAATTAAATTAATTAATGCTTAAAAAAAAGAAAAAAGACATCAGTTATTACCGTTCCTTCAGGTTGAATACAAGTGTATATAATATTGTAAGCAATTTTAAACAAGCTTGGAACAGTTGTAACTTAACTCATAAAACCAATATAAGTAATTTAGAATGTTTAAACATGAGAAATTTAATCCTGGTTTTATGCTGACATTTTTTGTTTGGTAAACTAATTATTAAAGACTCTGAGTCATACTAAAACATGTCTTCATCTTGGAATTAAGGCTTTTTCCCCTTATCTTGTTACCACAGTAGAATAGACTGTTACATAAATATACTTTTCAGTGTCCATATATAAGAAATACAAATAATTTAATGACTTTTTTTTTCTTTTAGACATTACTGACTGACCTGATATTCTTAGAGTGTGTCTGTAATGACTAAACAACTTTTTTTTTTCTTTAATTGCCAGAGGCTACATGAACTTGCCAGGAGAGAGACAGAAAGCACCCCTCAATGGGACACGGTCACGCTTCAATCACTTGTCCTTCATTTCTCCATCCCGTCAGGGTTTGGGGCAGGCATGCACATACATCTGGCCTGTTTTCTCAAGTGGCTAAGACCAGGATTCATGACAGGGGTTAGGTGGTATCTCATCGTGGTTTGAATCTGCATCTCCTTTATGATGAGGGATGTTGAGCATTTCCTCATATGCTTTTTGGCTGTTTGTATGTCTTCCTTAGAAAGATTTTTGTTCAGCTTATTTTCCCCTTTTTTAATTAAGTTAATCTTTTTTTTTTTTTTTCCATGTAAGGCACTTGAGTTCCCTGTGTATTCTGGTTATCAGTCCCTTGTCTGAGGCATATTTTACAAAAATATTCTCCCATTCTGAAGGTTGTCGATTCACACTTGCTAGTGTGTCCTTTGCTGTGCAGAACTTCTTAGTCTGATATAGTCCCCTTGTCTATTTTAGGGATTATTGCCTGTGCTTTGGGAGTCTTATTTAAGAAGTCTTTGCCTACTCCAGTGTCTCCCAGAGTTTCCCCAGCATTTTCCACCAGTAGTTTTATAGTTTGCCATCTCAGGTTCAGATCTTTGATCCATTTTGAGTTGATTTTTGTCAATGGTGAAAGATGGGTATCCAGTTTCATCTTTCTGCAGGTGGATACCCAGTTTTTCCAGCACCATTTGCTAAAGAGGTTTTCCCTTTTCCATTGGATTGATTGGTATCCTTTTTCAAAAATCAGTTGGCTGTGTGTTTTGGGTTTTATTTCTGGGATCTCTATTCTATTCCATTGATCCACCTGTCTGATTTTATGCCCATACCATGCTATTTTGATTATCACAGCTTTATAGTATATTTTGGGGTCAGGAAGTGAGAAGTCATCCACTCCATTCTTCTTGTGCAGGATTGCTTTTGCAATACGAGGTCTTTATGATTCCAGGCAAATTCTATGATTGTCTTTTCTAGATCTGTGAAGAATATTTCTGGTATTTTGATTGGAATTGCATTAAACATGTAGATTAATTTGGGTAGAATTGCCATTTTGATTATGTTAATTCTTCCAATCCATTCTTCCAATCCAGGAATATTGAATGTCCTTCCACTTTTTTGTGTCATTTTCAATATCGTTTTAAAGATTTTCATAGTTTTCCTTGTAAAGATATTTGACTTCCTTAATTAGGTTTATCCCTAGTAATCTTATACATTTGTGGCTGTGATAAAAGGGATGTCTTTCTTCAGTTTTACCTCATTCAACTTGTTGTTTATATATAGAAATGCTATAGATTTGTGGATGTTGAGGTTGTATCCTGCCAATTTACTGTATTCATTTGTTACTTTGAAAAGTGCTTTCATGGAAACCTTTGGGTCTTCTAAGCATACCATCATGTCATCTGCAAATAAAGATATTTTCAATTCTTCTTTGCCTATTTGAATACCTTTTATATTATTCTCTTTTCTGATTGCATTGGCTAAGACTAAGGAAGTTCTTTTCACAATGCTAAAGGAATATGTTTTCTGATTTGAAATTATGTACCAAGTAAAACTATATTTTAAGAATGAAGACTAGATTCTGGGAAGATCTATGCTAAGTGGCAAGCCTTTTGAACAACTTAATAGCAAAACCATAACCCCTTGCACAAGACTTAAAATAAAACTAGATGACAAGATATTATCATGAACCCCAAAACACCAAAAGTAAAAACAATAAGATAGGCAACAGAAAAGTAAATAATCTATTCTATTGTCTAATGAAAAAGAATCATTCTTTTCTTTTTTTTTTTTTTTTTTTACGAAATTTTTGCTATAGGGCATATGCACTCGCCAGAGGGACAAAGAGACAGAAAGCAAGAAATCACCTTCCCCCGAGGGGCGATTGGCCACACTGCAATCCCTTCTCATCCATTCTCTCAGGATCTTGGGCATACACACACATGTGCCCAGTGTGATTGTCAATCCTCAGGGTCCAGGACTAGAACTCTTGTTGGCCATAAGGGAGTCCAGTGCCTTAACCACCATGCCACCTTCTGGTTCCAGGATCATTTTTGGGTTTTTTGGTATGTTTGTTTTGTTTTATTTATTTATTTTGTGAGAGGGTTGAGGAGAGGAAATAGAGATACTTTGACAGCATCTTCCAGTGCAATCCTCTGCCCTGCCCCTCGGTTAGGATCACAGGCACAAGCCACTGTGCCTGACTTACTCAGGATGATCTAGGGTCTGAACCTGGGCCTCCTCTTTAGCCCCAGCCTTGTGCAGCAGTGGCATCCATGTCCCACCGTGGCTGAACCCAGAGGGTCATTGTAAGGTATTGTACATTTAACTATTAAGAGATCTAGACCCGGCCCCATAGTGTAGTACTTAGTGCTATGGATAGGGAGTTGGGCCCTACATGCCTGACTGCAGTTTGAATCCCCCTGGCAAATTGAGAGACATGAATGAGCATGTTTGCCCCAAACCCCAAATCCTGGCAGGATGGAGAAATAGAAGAAAAACTGTTGTGGTGTGACTACACCCCACTGAGGGGTGCTATCTCTCTCTGGAAAGCACATGTGCCCTCTAACAATTAAAAAAATAAAAAGAGTTCCATTGAAAATAGAAGTGATAGGAAGAAGTTTATTCAAGTTAAATAAGAAATGTCCTAGAATTGAATGATACGAATCTCCAAAATAGAAGGTTCTGCCAAGTGCCTGTACATCTGATGGTAAAATCCTTACATTAATATATATCTATACCACTGTAAAATTATAGAGCACGGGGAAATAGAGAAAATCATAGACTCTTACAGAGGAAAAGTTTGCAGAAAGAACTAGAAAGAATGTCATCATTTCTCTCTCTCTCTCTCTCTGGTCAAATTAAAATAAATGAATGAAAAATAAAATTAAATAAATAATTCTTAAAAAAAAAAAAGAGAAGTTTAATTGGTCAGTTCTCTTCTCCCTCATTCAGACACTGGCTGATAGATATTCTTTCCTCTTCAAGTTTAAAGGGGACTTCAAAAAATGTGTGGAAAATGGAAACAAGTATTCATTTATTTTGGTGTGAAAAAGTTTTGAAATGTATACATACTTTTTATTAGATTCATTTTCCATGAACTTATTTTTTTTTTTGGAGAGATTTTCAGTGTAGGGCGCATGCGCTTGCCAGCCAGACAGAGAGAGACATAGAGACAGAAAGCGAGAAATCACCCCCCAGGGGGGATGGTCACGCCGCAATCCCTTCTCCTCCATTCTCCTCTCAGGATCTTGGGCACGCACGCACACGCGCCCGGTGTGAGTTTTAAGCCACCGGGTCCAGGACACGAACCGCGGTCGACTATGTGGGAGTCCAGTGACATAGCCATTATGCTAACTGCTGGTTCCCATTTTCCATGAACTTTTGAAAGAGCATCTCGTATGCCTTCCAGAGCCTGCTGGGGCATTGTCTCATTCCAAGTAGCTACGAGGACGAAGACCATAGAGAAGAATCTGGGGTGGGGTGGGAGCTTAGGGACCAGGGTTAGAAATGGTACACATTTCATCTGCTAGAGGCCAGTTATATATTTGCATGCAACCAAGGCTGGGAGCCTGGTGGGGGCAGTGGGAACAGGAGAAGGTGCTGGTCTGGTTGTGTGCTCGAGAAAAGAGGAGAACCTGCATTGTGAAGAGCCTCCGGTAGGCTCTGACACAGCACGTGATTTACAAATATAGAGGTTATGGATGACGAATATATATTTTGAAGTCTGAGGTTCAAGAAGAAACAAAAGAAAAATAAGAAAAAAGAAAACAAACACAAATAAGTATGGAGGTAACTAGGTTAGTCGTTGGTGTGGTAGTTAAGGTGGCTGGATCTCACATGGCTAACTGTGAGGTTTAACTCCTGGACCCGGCAGCTTGAAATACATGCTGGGCATGTGTGTGTGCACAAAGTCCCAAAAGGAGAATGAAGGAGAAGGGATTGTAGAGTGGCTATCTGCCCTGGGAGGGTACTTGCTTGTTTTCCTTCTCTCTCTCTCTCACTCTCTCTCTTTCTCTGGCAAGGGTACACACCTATAGTAAATTAAAATGAAAGAAAAGGAAGGAAGGAAGGAAGGAAAGAAGGAAAGAGGAAGGAAGGAAGGAAGGAAAGAAGAAGGAAGGAAGGAAAGAAAGAAAGAAAAAAGGAAGGAAGGAAGGAAGGAAGGAAGGAAGGAAACCTAAGAGATAGCTCAGCATTGGAAGTCTACTGCTGCAAAATAGTACTGGGAGGTAGAGTAAGGTGGGCCAGAGGACCATGGCTTTTGCTAAAAGAAGCTTTTAAATACTATTCTATTTTTAAACTATTTATACATATCACTTTAAAAAGACATTGCCACATTAATTTATAAAAATGAAGCAAAAGAAAGCTTCGGCCTCTTGCATGTCTCTCTCTTCCATCAGTCTCTGCCAAGATGGGGCCATTTCTTTATCAGATTTGTCTTTCCTCTTCTCCAGAGACTCACACAGGGATAGGTGCAGGTAAACACTGAGAATGAGAATGCCGAACAGAATGGCATCATGCCCACTTTGCTTGCAGTGGGCTCCCTCTCCTCCAACAGCCGCTCATTCTTCCCACGTGTCCAGCCCGGTGGATCTGTGCTATAGCATGCACCACTCCAGTCCTGAGAGACTGGCCAGGTGCCAGGGCCCTTGTACTCACGGCTTGATGAAGCCAGAGGAATGCCCGCAGCGGATGAGCACATTCCCATCCAGTGTGCAAATGCTAATGAAGTCACTGCAGTTTCCTGTGTGTTTGTTGGGGGGGACGCCGCGGCCCCCTCCCTGACAAGAGGATACTGGTGGGGGGTACAAATGGAAATGGATGTTCCAGAACGCAGAGCCATTGCATTTTATTCTGTCCAGACTCATTACCACCAGAGTATAGCTTTAGCTTTTCCTTTGACTTCCAACTTCGCAAGATTGCAATTTTAAGGAAAGGTTTCCTTCAATCCTCGTTTGCTCAGGGAAGGAACGGGCTGCCGTGGGAAGTTATGAGTCCCTGCCTGGGGTGCTAGATAACTAATTGGCAGGGATTTTGTGGAGGTGGGAAGGAGGACTCCAACCCCAAGATGCTATGAGTCTTTGGTGCCCATTGTCCCTAGGACGCCAACAGACATATGCAATCTGATGTGGATTTCGCAACATGGCTTCTGAGGTTAGTGATGCAAGTTCATTCAGGAGGAAAGTGGGACTGGTGAGATGGACCCTAGGCTGTTAAGGCTGCTGCTGGGGCTGGAAGGGCCTGACTCACGCGTCACAGTCCCTGCCAGCATTTCAGAGGGAACGATGTTGCCTCTCCTTCGTCTTCCTTTGCTCATACCCTAAAGGCAGGTGTCTGGTCTTCAGTCCTTCTCTTTCATTCCACACAACCCCCCTGGGAAATCTCAACCACACCCTTAACTTCAACCCCCACCTCTATGGTAACTCTTAACTCTGTGTTTCCAGCCTTGATCTCATCCCTAAGCAACAGACCCATATAGCCCATAGTTTATTGGACAGCGAGTGGTCCTACATTTCTAACACAATCCATCCCAAACTGGGAAGTTTTATCCCCCCCTTCGAGTCTCCCTCTTAGATCTACTTTTATCTGCATCATAGTCCTGCCTATCTCCCCCACGGTGTTCCTTCATATCAGCCTTTTCCATTCCAGTCTATTAACTCTGATTGTTTTACTCATCTCTTGGATGTCAATGCCTGGCCTAGTGATGCTCCTTGGCCCCAGTCTCTCTCTTCTGTAAATACCACCCTCCATACTGCAGCTAGAGTGCATATTCTTCAGCCCAGGCAGGACTCATCCTCCACCAGGTAGTCACTCTCCTCAACGACAACAACACAAGCAAAAATTAAAGAAAGACCGACAATACCAAGTGTTGACAAGGCTATAGAGTGACCAGAACTCCTGTGCCCTACTGATGGGTGTGTAAATAGGCAAACAGCTTCGGAAAACTAGTAGTGTCTACTCAAGCAGATATATACTTACCCTATAACCTGCCAGGTCCACTCCTAGATATGTACTTAACAGATACACATTTGTTTAAGCACCAAAAAAGCATGCACAGAAAGGTTTATAGCCCCCATCTGGAAACTGCACAATGCCCACCAAAAATCATGGTGCATTTATACAATGGCATATCAAACAGAAACCAGAAAGAACCAACTGCATCAATGTGTAGCAACATAGATGAGTCTAACAAACATACACTGAGTGAAAGGAGTAGCAGACGAGAAAACAAGTTTATGGTGTTAGTATAGTAGTTTCTCTCGTGTGTAGGTAGTTCCTAAAAGAGAACCAAAGTGAATCTCTGGAGTTTTAGTAATTTATTTATTTATTTTTGCCAGAAAGTGCATGTACTTGCAAGAGACAGCCAGAAAGAGGGAAAGGAAGAGAGCAACCCCCATAGGACATGGTCATGCCTCAGTCCCTTCTCCATTTCTCCATCTTGTTGAGACTTAGGGTACGCAGATACATATGCCCAGCATGTTTCTTAAGCCATATGGTGGGTCATGTGGGATCTGGCTGCCATAACCACCAAGCCATGGAGCCACCACTCCCCTTTCCCACTTTAAAAAAAAATCAAGTGTTATTAACATGGGTGTGATCTGCCAATGAAAAGTTTTGCACCTTTCTATAGGTAGGATATACGGGACCAGCTGTTAGCATAATGGCTATGTCACTGGACTCCCATGTAGTCGACTGTGGTTCATGTCCTGGACCTGGTGGCTTAAAAAACATCTTAAAAATCTTGGGCGCATGTGCGTGCATGCCCAAGATTCCGAGAGGAGAATGGAGGAGAAGGGATTGTGGCATGGCCATCCCCCCTGGGGGGTGATTTCTTGCTTTCTGTCTCTCTGTCTCTCTCTGTCTGTCTGGCGAGCGCATGCGACCTATAGCAAAAACCTCTAAAAAGAAAAAAAAGAAAAAGTTCACTAAATATACTTGCCCATACATACACACCAAAACAAGATCTCTTTCATGGCTCCTTGGCCTGAGAGGAAGTGCTCCAAACCATAGCAGAACATTCATAGGTCTCCCTGCTGTGACCAGGCCTACCAGAACACCTTCCCACTTGTAGCAGGTGTGCCAGCCACTAGTCCATGCCCCATTTTTCTCACATGTCTCTTTGCCCTTTTGTCATTCTTTTAGTCTTGACTTACTCTCCCTATCTGGCTCTACCTGAAGATGCTGCCTCCTCGGTGAGGTCTCTCCTGATTTCTGAGACCAAATGAATCTTCTCCCCCACTCCCACATGTTGCAAACCAAGATGTGCTGCCTGTCCCCCTTTCACAAGTCTCGGCTCCCTCTCCTTGCCTGGATTCCCCGGACTGCAGGCAAACCTCCGAAGTGGTAGGAACAGTATCTCGTCATCTTTGTAAAACCTCCCGAGGCCAGTGCTGTGCCTGGAACGGTGCTTGAGCTAACGAATGTTTGACTAATGATTGAACGTGTGTTCTGAGTTAAGCCACGGTCCATACTGCCAGAAAGCCACGACACCCAGCATGCCTGCAGAAAAGCTTTTGCTGAGAGCCAAGTCCCTTTGAAAGTAAACACATGCTGTGGTCCTTTATTGGCTGCTGACAGCAGGTAGAACCCGTGGATGCATTGTGCAGCCCTATGGGCGTGTCCAATTAGACTCGGTGAGGCCGAGCAGCCCCACGAACATGAATAAGCCGTGCAAATATGTGGTTAATGACCATGTCGCTCCGTGTCAATTCTTAATCCCAGATAATTAGCAGATAGATAATTGGTGGAAGAACGGGAAGTGCTGATAGATGGCCCATCACTTGGGTGAAGCTAATGATCCTCTATGGATTAAGACCCACCCTCTGTAAGTGTTGATGGTTTCTATTTAAAATGCTCCTTTTGAAAGGGCCTAGATCCAAGAAGAGGTGTCAGGAACTCCAAAGTGGGGCGTTGGCATCAGGACTAATTCCCTGGGCTGCTTCCTGAAAGGTGGGTGGATGGGCCGCACTGCTGCCAGCCTAGTGCAGGCAGCTCAGAGTCCTCTGCTGTTCCTGACTTGCTGGGTACTCGTGATTAGGTACTTTCTCCACTCACAGTTTTCCTATTCGTCTAATGGTGAAGGGAGGGAAAGCCGGCTGGGCATGCTCCCTAAGAACCCATGTGGACAAGCTTGCCCTCATCTGCCCCTCTTGACTGCATTGGAGGTGTGCCACTCACTGCCGCTGCAACTGTTGGGTGGCTGGATGCTTGGGTGCTGTGGAGGGGACCTTCTGGGCATGAGAACAGACACCGGAGATGTGAACTGGCGAGATGTTATATGACTTGTGATAGGGCCAGCTAGCTGTTCCCCAGGAAGGGTGCACCCAGTCCCACCATGCAGTCATCATGGGGAAGCAGCTGCTCAGCCCACGGCTCCATTTCCCAGGCTCCTTGGCAAACGAGGGCCTCGGGAGAGATTCTTAACCAATGGAAGGTAGCGTAAGTGTTGTGCGTCACGTCTGGGCTGGGCCTGCTCCTAAAGAGGAGAGGTGCCTTCTTCATTCTCTCCTTCCCCATTGCTGTCTGGATTTATTGTAAGACAGGCATTTTACAGTATGGTGGAGCCTTGACATGCCAAGAGTCTGAGGTCCTTGCACTGTCGCACAGAACAAAGTCATCTGGCATCCAGGAACATCCAGATGATGATTCATGGGTGGGAAATAAAATCCCATTGGGTCAAAATTTCAAATGTCTGGGGCTAATATTTGTCGCAAAAGTTTAAGTTAGATTTCTCCAAATTGACTAAGTAAGCAAGAAATTAGTTTCTTTCCATTAGCGGATACTGAGAACTAGAAAGAAGTTCGACCGTAGTCAATAAATATTTACCAAGCACCGAGTGTGTATCAGGTACTGTAGGAACCATGCCGAATGTCTGGTTTGAGACAACACTGGCCATGGTCAGAAAAATACCAAGTTAATACTAGGATTGGTTGCGTGGAGAAATGGTGACAAAACCAAGAAGGTGGCCTGTAAATGACTGAAAGGGTAATTTTTTTTCAAAGAATTATTTATTTAATTTTATTTATTATTATTTAAAGTGAAAAAGCAAGCTGCCAAGTCCTGGACTTGAACTGCGGTAGGCCATCTGGGAGTCCAATGCTTTAAACATCATGCTACCTGCCGCCCTCAACTGAAGGGTAATTAACCCTGAGAGAGATCAGGGTATATCAGCACATTGCTTGGCAGATAGTAGGTGCTTAATAAGTTGATTTTAACAGACCAAGAACTGCTATCAATGTTAGTTAGAACAACACAAAGTGAATTAGAAGCAAGCTCGAGCAACCCATGGCCTAGGGCAGTGGTTCTAGGAGTGATTTTAATCCTTAGTGGACATTTGGCAATGTCTGTGGGCATTTTTGGTGCTGTCATCTAGTAAGTAGAGGCCAGAGATGCTGCCAAATGCCTTGGAATGTACAGGATGGTGTCCTACAACAAAGAATTCTCACCCCAAGTCTCAGGGCTGAGATGGAAAAATTCTGGTTTGGTGGCTTTAGCTGAGAGATAAAGAGATGAATCTATGAGGGCTCCAAACTTACAGGAAAAACAAACACCTGGGGCTGAGCTGTCATGGAGTAAGAAAGATCCATTCCTGTTGGGGGAAGGTGGTTCTGTGGATGTCTGCGTATGAATGGGCTACAGACTGGAATTTCCTGTGGGTCATACAGGGAGGGAGAGGTGCTTGGAGAACATCACTGAGCACCTTGTCAAATTCCAGCTATGAATTTGGCAGAGCAAGTATTGACTGGGCGGGCCTAAGATAATGATGTGAAGACATTTTGTAAAGTATAAAATTTGGGTCCATGACAGAGTTATTGTAGATATTTAATTTGTTTGATTATTGTAGAGTATTTGAGTATTTTTTTTTTTGAGAGGTTTTTGCTATAGGGCACGTGTGCTCACCAGACAGACAGAGAGAGACAGAGAGACAGAAAGCAAGAAATCACCCCACAGGGGGGATGGCCACGCCACAATCCCTTCTCCTCCATTCTCCTCTCGGGATCTTGGGCACGCATGCACACGCACCTGGCACGAGTTTTTTAAGCCACCGGGTCCGGGACGCAAACTGCAGTTGACTACATGGGAGTCCAGTGACATAGCCATTTCGCTAACTGCTGGTTTGAGTATTTTTAAAATTTATTTGAGAGAGATTTTTGCTATAGGGTGCATGCAGTCGCTGGAGAGACTGAAAACAAGGAAACACCTCCCAGTGGGGATAGCCACACTACAATCCCTTCTTCTTCCATTCTTCTCTCAGGATTTTGGGCATAAACACACATGTGCCAAGCATGAGTTTTAAGCTGCCGGGTCTGGGACAACATGAGAGCCCAGCAATGTAACCATTATATTATCTACTGATCCTGAGTATTTGTATTTTTAAATAATTTTTTCAATTGCCAGGGAGAGAGAGAGAGAGAGAGAGAGCAGCAGTTAGCATAATGGCTATATCGCTGGACTCCCACATAGTCGACTACGGTTCGAGTCCTGGACCTGGTGGCTTAAACTCACGCCTGGCGCGTGTGCGTGCGTGCCCAAGATCCCGAGAGGAGAA
>NW_006159568.1:860478-863760 GCF_000334495.1 Tupaia belangeri chinensis
TAGTCATGGTATATAATTCCTTTCATTTATTGATGAATTCTGTTTGCTAATGTTTGTTAAAGACTTTTCCATCTTTATTCACGAGGAATTCTGTTCTACAGTTTTCCTTTTTGTATAATCTCTACTGCATTTAGTATCAGGGTAATGCTGGTTTCATAATATAAAATGGGACGTATTTTGTCCTCTTCTGTTTTTTATTTTTTCTATTTTAACTTTTTATTAAGGGCTATAAAAATATCCAGAGACATAAATAAATGTGAAGCAATGACATCTGTCCTAATAGGAAGAACTTTCTTTCACTGCATTGCTTTCCTTCACAATGGCCTTCGAATCACAGGAGGCAGTGATTCCGTGCCGTTTCCTCTGCTTTCATTACACGCTGCAGGATTTCTGAATCAATATCCCCACCCTTGGTCTTCTCCTTTATAAATCAATTTCATTTTCCACCCATTGTTCAGAGGGAGCGTATTTGTCTTTGTTCCATGAAAAGGACTTTTTTGTTCACAACTGGATCATAGTGCAGAAGAGTCAGTTTCTCCCGGAGTCGATGTCTCTTGGTATTGAAGGAATAACCTGTCCCAGCTTGGCTTACCATTTTCACCAGAATGGTTTTTGACTTGCTCTTGGCAAAGGAGACCGCAGAGAGGAACATCCCTCTTCTGTTTTTTGTTTTTGAAGAGAGTATATAAGTATTATTCATTCTTAAAAAATTTGGCAGAATTTTCCAATGAAACCATCTGGAACTGTATGTTTATTTTTCAGAAGTTTTTCAAAATTACAAATTCAATCTCCTTCATAGTTTTAGGGCTATTTGGAATATGTCATTCATATTAGATGAGTTATACTACTCCATGTTTTTTGAGGAACTGGTCCATTTTATTGGAGTTGTCAACTTTATGTGCTCGGTTAGCTGAACTCCTTATCATCCTTTTGATGTATACAGGGTCTGTAGTGATACCCTCTGTTTCACTCCCAAAATTGGTAATTTGTGTCTTCTCTCTTTTTCTTTGGTCAGTTTAGCTAGAAGTTTGTCAATTTTATCCATCTTTAAAGAAACAAAACAACTAGGACCAGCAGTTAGCATAATGGCTATGTCGCTGGACTCCCATGTAGTCGACTGCGGTTCGAGTCCCAGACCTAGTGGCTTAAACTCACGCCAGGCGCGTTTGTGTGCGTGCCCAAGAACCTGAGAGGAGAATGGAGGAGAAGGGATTGCTGCGTGGCCATCCCCCCTGGGGGGTGATTTCTCACTTTCTGTCTCTCTGTCTCTCTGGCGAGCGCATGCGCCCTATAGCAAAAACCTCTCGAAAAAAAGAAAGAAACAAAAAAAGAAACAAAGCAACTTGTTTCCTTGATTTTTTAAAATTGTTTTTCTTTTTTCAATGTCATTAATTTCTACTGGTATTATTATTGTTGTTATTATTTCTTTCCTTTTATTTGTTTTGGGTTTATTTTATTCTTTTTCTACCTTCCTGAGGTGGAAGCTTAGGTTATTAATCTGAGATTTCTTTTCCTCTTTTTCTTCTTTAAAGAATTATCTTATTTAACTATTTATTTATTTATTTTAATTTGATCAGAGAGGGACAGAGAGAGAGAGAAAGTGAGAAAGCAAGCTGCCAAGTCCAAGACTCGAACTGTGGTTGGCCATGTGGGAGTCCAGTGACTTTAACCACTAAGCTACCTGCTGGCCCTTTTTTTTCTCTTTTCTAATGTATGCATTCAGTGGCACAAATTTCTCACTCAATACTGCTTTAGCTATGTCCCATAAATTGTTTGACATATTGTATTTTTATTTTCATTCGCTTTCATGCTTTTTGTCTTTTTAATTTCTCTGAGACTTTTTTTTTTTTTAATCCATGGATTATTTAGAAGTATATTGTGGGAGTTGGCGTGGTGGTTGAGACACTGGACTTCCACATGGCTGACCACAGGTCAAGTACTGGACCTGGTAGCCAGAAAAATCACAACAAATAAATAGATAATTTTTCTTTTTAACAAAATATGTTGTATAGTTTCCCAAGTGTTTGGAGATTTTCCTGAGAGAAAATCTTCTCTTTCTCAGAGAGCATCTGGGAACTTGGAAGACCTCACTCTGTAGGATTCCAATTCTCTCAAATCTGTTGAAGTTTATATTTATGGCCCAAGATGTTGTCTGTCTTGTACATGTTCCACCTTGAAAAGCATGTGTATTGTGCTGTCGTTGGGTACAGTCCTGTCAATGTTGATTAGATTTTATTGTTGATGTGGTTGAGTTCTTTCATATTCCTGCTGTTTGTTTGCTATAGGGCAAGTACACTCACTGGAGAAAGAGAAAGGGAAAGTAAGAAATCACACACACACACACACACACACACACCAGGAGGGATGGTCATGCCACAGTCCCTTCTTCTCCAATCTCCTCTCAGGACTTGGGGCACACATGCACATGTACCTGGCATGTTTTTCTTTTCTTTTTTTCTTGGAGAGGTTTTCACTATAGGGCGCGTGCACTTGCCAGACAGACAGAGAGAGACATAGAGACAGAAAGCGAGAAATCACCCTCCAGGGGGGACGGTCACGCCACAATCCCTTCTCCTCCATTCTCCTCTCGGGATCTTGGGCACGCACGCGCCCGGTCTGAGTTTTAAGCCACCGGGTCTGGGACGTGAACCGCGGTCGACTATGTGGGAGTCCAGCGACATAGCCATTACGCTAACTGCTGGTTCCCCCTGGCATGTTTTTCAAGCCACCAGTTCCAGGACACGAACCTTTAGTTGGCCATGTGGGATCCATTCACCTGAACCTCCACGCCATGTGCTGGCCCACCCTGCTAGCTTTTAGTTTAGCTAAGTGTTAAAGTCTCCAATTATAATTGTGAATTTGTCTCTGTCTCCTTTCAATTCTATCAATTTTTGCTTCACGTTATTTTGTAGCTCTGTTTTTTGGTGCATACACACTTAGGATTGTGACGCGTTCTTGGTTTATTTACCTTTTTATCATAATATAATATCTTTTTCTGTCTCAAGTATTTGTCTTTGCTCTGAATTCTTCTTTATCTGATATTAACGTAGTCCTCCTGTTTTATTTTGATTAATATTGCATAATTTATATTGAGTTGTCTGGAAAGTCATGATGCACGTTTGCATAAAAAAACACAGAAAAATATGTCAGACTTTCCCGACAACCTAATACATGCATACATGTGCATATGAGAGTGTGTATACATTTAATCCTTTTAGTTTCTTTTTTACTGTTATTTATTATTATTATTATTTAATTTGCTATAATGCATGTGTACTCACC
>NW_006159568.1:863774-871044 GCF_000334495.1 Tupaia belangeri chinensis
GGGAAAGAGAGAGAGAGGAAATGTGAGAAAACAAGCCACCAGGTCTGGGATTCAGACCACAGTCAGCTAGGTTGGAGTCTAGCACCTTAACCACCATGCCACCTACTAGCCCCTGATCCTTTTGCTTTCAACTTGAATATATTGTTACATTTGAAATAAAGTTTTGTTTGTTTGTTTGTTTTCTAGTTTTGCTATAGGGTGTGTGTGTTCACTGGAAAGAGACAGACAGAGTGGGAAAGTGAAAAATCATCTCCTTGGAACCAGCAGTTAGCGTAATAGCTATGTTGCTGGATTCCCACGTAGTCAACCGCGGTTCGCATCCCGGACCCGGTGGCTTAAAACTCATGCCGGGCGCATGTGCGTGCGTGCCCAAGATCCCGAGAGGAGAATGGAGGAGAAGAGATTGCGGTGTGACCATTCCCCCTGGGAGGTGATTTCTTGCTTTCTGTCTCTATGTCTCTCTCTGTCTGGCCAGTGCACATGCCCTATAGCAAAAACCTCTCCAAAAAAAAATAAAAAAAAAAAAAAAAGATCCCAAGAGGAGAATGGAGGAGAAGGGATTGCGGCATGACCATCCCCCCTGGGGGATGATTTCTCGCTTTCTTTCTCTCTGTCTCTGTCTGTCGGGCGAGCACACGCGCCCTATAGCGAAAAAACCTCTCCAAAAAAAAAAAATCATCTCCTTGGAGGGATGGCCACATGGCAATCTCTTCTTCAATCTCCTCTTAGGATTTGGGGCATGGCACATACACCTGGCATGTTTACTCAAGCTGTTGGTCAGGGACTCGAACCCTGCAGTTGGCCATGTGGGATTCAGCCACCTTATCCTCCACACTACCTGACTGGCACAGAGTTAAGTTTCTTGTAGACAGTATGTTACTTTCCCATAGCTGCTAAACCAAATCACCACAGATACAATGCTTACAACAACACATACATATTCTCTCACAGTTCTCGAGGTCCGAAGTCCCAAGCAGTTTCACTAGGCTAAAATCAAGGTGTTGGCAAGGCTGGTCCCTTCTGGAGGTTCCAAGAGAGACTTTGTTCCTTGTTTCTTCCAACTCATAGAAGCTGCCAGTATTCCTTTACTCATGGCCACATCACTCCCAAGTCTCTAGCTTTCATCATCACCTCCCTTGTTTTTCATGTCAAATCTCTCTCTGCTTCCCTCTTATATAGACATGTTTGATTATATTCAAGGCTACCTACATAATCCAGGATAATCCCATCTCAAGATTCTTAACTTAATTGTGCCTGAGAAGTCTCTTCTGTTGTAAGTTAGCACTCACAGCTTCCAGGACTAGGACCTGCGTATTTCAGGGGATCGCCATTCTGTTCATCTCAAGACCATGTCATTGGATCGAGGCTCCCACTTGGCCTTTATCGGTGTGGGTGTGAGTGGGCTGACAGTTTTTCTGTTTGACTGGTGTAGAGCAATTATTGTCTACAACTTTTCTGTCTTGCTAGGCTCCTTTCGTCTCTATTTGTCTAGGAAGATCAAGCTTTTATGGGCCTTTTGGGCTGTGTTCTTTGGCACTTGGGGCTACTGGCTTTTTTCAGCTCCAAGTTAAGGATTTATGAGGCCCAAAAGGAAAAAAACAATGCATTGTTTATTCACCCTTACTCTGAGTATGTGTACCTAGGGATGCCCAATTCTCGTATAGTGTTCTTGGACATTGGACTGGTCCTAGATTATTATTTTATGTCTTCTGTACCTCACAAAACCTACAAAGCAGCTCTGAGCCGCTGGGGCTTGGCAGGAATCCTCGGGGCAAAAATGCCTTTAGGGCTTGCTCATCTCTAAGAAGTCCTAATTTCATTTTATTTTGGACTTGTGTGGAATGATGCGTTTTAAGAGATATCGGGCCAGGCTGCAGCAGCAAGCACTGGAAGAGGCCACCACTCAGCAAGTGAAGGCCACATAGAGGCCCAGGTTCTATTCCTGGCCTATCTGATGAAATTTGGTTGGTAGCACACACCTGTAGTCCCAGTTAACAATGCATTGTTTATTCACCCTTACTCTGAGTATGTGTACCTAGGGATGCCCAATTCTCGTATAGTGTTCTTGGACATTGGACTGGTCCTAGATTATTATTTTATGTCTTCTGTACCTCACAAAACCTACAAAGCAGCTCTGAGCCGCTGGGGCTTGGCAGGAATCCTCGGGGCAAAAATGCCTTTAGGGCTTGCTCATCTCTAAGAAGTCCTAATTTCATTTTATTTTGGACTTGTGTGGAATGATGCGTTTTAAGAGATATCTGGCCAATCTGCAGCAGCAAGCACTGGAAGAGGCCACCACTCAGCAAGTGAAGGCCACATAGAGGCCCAGGTTCTATTCCTGGCCTATCTGATGAAATTTGGTTGGTAGCACACACCTGTAGTCCCAGTTACTCTGAAAGCTGAGGCAGGAGGATTATAACACTGTGAGACCCTGACTAATATAGAGAGAGGAGATGGAAATTTTAGCCACAAATTTTCTGGATTTCTTTGGGTTTCTTTTTTTTTTTTAAAGAATTATTTATTTAACTTTATTTATCCATTCATTCTTTTTATTTATTTTTTATTTTTTTATTATTATTATTTTTTAATTTGACTAGAGAAAGTGAGAAAGAGAGAAAAGTGAGGAAGCAAACCACTAGGTCTGGAATGCGAACCATGGTCGGCCATGTGGGAGTGTCCAGTACCTCAACCGCCACACCACCCACTGGTCCCCCTTTGGAAAATTCTTAAAGGGCTTGTATTCCTCTTTGTTGATGCAAATATAAGTCTCAGAGCTTTTCCCACCAACTCTGTACCCTAGAGGCCAGCCAGCAACATGATGGTTAAGATAGCTGGATCCACATGGCCAATGGTGTTCAAGTTACAGACCTCGCAGCTTGTAAAAAATACTGGGCACTGGGGCTAGCAGGTGGTATGGTGGTTGAGGGCGCTTGATTCCAACATGGCTGACTACAGTTCGAATCCCAGACTTGGTAGCTTGCTTTCTCATTTTCTCTCTCCCTCTCTGGTCAAATTAAAATAAATAAATAAATAAATAAATATATGAAGTTAAATAGAATAAATAATTATTTAAGGAAAAAAACCATGCTGGACATGTCCAAAATTCTAAGAGGAGAATGTGTAAGGGATTGCAGCATGGCCATCCTCTATGTGTGTGGAGGATGCTTTCTCATTTTCCCTCTCTCTCTCTTTCTCTCTGTTTCTTTCTAGCTGATGCATGCAGTCTTCTGATAATTTAAATGTACCTACATTTTAAAAAATCCATGTTTAAGTTGGATACAGTTTGTGTGCCTTTTATAGAGTCAGGAGAATAGTTGTCCTTACTATCCTAGGAAAGACTGAAGGACCAAACTTATGGGTCCTCTTGACAAATCCCTGTGGACTTATCCTGGCTAAAGAAAGGCACGGATTTTTTTACTGTGCCAGCATGACACCCTTTTCTTCTGAAAAAAAAAAAAATTATCTTCATGATTTTTACTCTGTGAGCATCCTCTTCTTCACTGGAATTGGACATGACTGGGCTATCTGTTGGTCATGGTGTCTTGCCCCCCACTAGCCAAGGAGGATGAGTGACACTGGAGAGATCAGCCAGGGCCCCTGGGATTTGGGGCATGAGCTCTGTGGCTCAGTGACTGACAACCTGACAACGTTATTCGGACCTTAGCTCTTAGCTACTGTTCTGAGTGCCATACTGTTACGACCTGATTCATGGGACCAGCAGGTATAATGATTAAAGTGCTAGACTCCCACATAGCCAATCGTGGTTCAAGTCCAAGATCCAGCAGCTTGAAACACACGCAGGGCATGTGTGCCCAAAATCCCAAGAAGAGAATGGAGAAGAAGGATTGTTCCATGGCCATCCTCCTGGGGGCTGACCTCTCGCTTTCTGCCTCTCTGTCTCTGTCTGTCTCTCCAGTATCTGCGTTTAAGAAAAAATGAAAAAAAAAAAAAAAAAAAAAAAAAAAAAAAAAGAAAAGAAAAGATCTGATTTGTCAGCTTTTCTTTAAGGTCTATGAATAAGCCCATGTCTCCCAATACGTTTCTGTTACTGTTTGATTATTCGTGTGTGTGTGTCTGTGTGTATGTATATGTATATTTTTTGTTTGTTTGCAATAAGGTGCATGCACTTGCCACAGAGAGATAGAGAGAAAGTGAGAAATCACCCTTAGGGGGGTAGTCATGCCACAATCCCTTCTCCATTCTCCTCTCAGGTTTTGGGCATACATGCACACATACCTGGTTCAGGACTCGAACCATGCAATCAGCCATATGGGATCTAGCCACCTTAACCTCCATGCTACCTACTGGCCCAGAGCTGTATTTTGTTACTTACAACCAAAAAACAGTGATTGATAATGCCATGGAAAGGGCTGCACTGCCTCATCGTCCTTCAATGCTGATTAGAGGATGGGGATAGAACCAAGAAATGTGTATGTGGGTGAGTCTTGGGTGGGTACCTGATATTCCAGAGACCGAGGGCTGGAAGAGTTTTCAAAAGTCACTTGGACCCAAGCCTCGTCCAGGGAATGGATTCCTGTACATCATCCCCACCCACTGCTTTTTCATCTCTGGACATTCCTCCAGAATGGGGAGCTGCCCCCACTGCCTGGGGCAACCCGTTCCACTCTTGGCTGCCTCCACTATTTGAAATTTCTTCCTTTTACCAGCTGAAATCTGATGCTACATGGCATTGATCCTGTCTCTGCACCTCCCTTCTGTGCCCTGAAAACTCAGAGACTTGAAAAAAGGGCAGCATATCCAGTCTGGCTTTCTTCAGGCTATACAAACCTCGTCCTGCCAATTGCTCCTCCCAGGATACAGGTTGCAGCCCCTGCCCCTCCCATTTGTCTTCTCATGATATATTCTAGCTCACCAATGGGCCGTCAAACTCAGGGCCGTCTAGACACTGAACAGAGCGAAGTCAGGTAAGACCATCACCTCCACCCTCTGGGCACTCTACTTCTTTTCATGTGTCCTCAAATGGCGTTCATAATTATGGCAGCCTCACGACACTCCTGACTCATAGGGAGCTTAACGCTGGCTAAACCCCTTTCACACATGCTGGCACCTATCCTGGCTTTCTCGGCTGGCCCGTGTGCTGTTTGGATTTTGAAATTACAGCCCTACTTAAATACATGGTAGACCCTCCCTAATGTTTCTATGCCAGTCAGAAAGATCTTGCTATGAGGTCAGCCTGTTCTTAGATTCCGCTCGGAGTGTCAGTTCTGAATATGCAGAGAAGAGAATGCTAGGAAACGTGGCTTCTCTCTCACAGCTTAGAGCAGAAGTCAGGGCTGTAATTCGCAGAGGACCTCAGCCCAGATTGAGTTGGCTGGAGTCTCCAGAGGTAAGCCTCTTCCTTAAGGTATAAGGCATGTTACTCATTTCCTCTTGGGAGCAGTTAATTCTAATTTTAACGTCGGGCTTAAAGGCTGAAAGAAAGTGGGCTGAATCTGTATTTGTTGACACTGCATCTAGTTTTGTTTTGTTTTGTTTTTCTTTAAGTATTTTTCTATAGGGCATGTGCACTCGCTGGAGAGAGACAAAGAGGGAAAGTGAGAATTCACCCCCAGGGGAAATAGCCATGCCACGATCCTTCTCCTCCATTCTCCTCTCAGGGTTTTGGGCATGCATGCACATGAATCCTGGGGCTGGCGGGTGGGATGGTGGTTAAGATGGGGATGCGGGCACATGACTCCTGTGTGATTTTCAAGCCACTGGGTCCGGGACTCCCGCTAGGGTCAGTCATGTGGGAGTCCAGAGGCTTAATCACTACACCACCTGCTGGACTCCCACTTGGGTCAGTCATATGGGAGTCCAGAGGTTTAATCACTACACCACCTGCTGGCCCTACACTTAGTCTCATTTCAAAAAGCTACAAAGTAGATTTAGGTATAGCAACACTTGACTCTTCCCCCCCAGAAGAGGTGAAATCCTCAGTTTCACTTGACGCACTAATCCAGATCTCTAAGCAGAGACTCCCACTACATGATGAATTGCCCCCAAACTTTATGGTTGGAAACAACATCTCTTATCTCACAGCTTCTGCGATGGTCCAGCTGGGCCCTTGGGTTCCAGACTAGCTCACTCCTGTGATTGTTGGCAGGATTCAATTTTTTTTAAATAATGATTTAATTTTATTAATTGTTTTTATTTTATTCTACTTTTTAAAAGTTGACCAGAGAGGGAGGGAAAGTGAGAAAACAGGCTGCCAGGTATGGGACTCGAACTAGTCAGCCCTGTGAGAGTCCAGTCATCTTAACCACCATGCCACCTACCAGCCCCAGGATTCAGGTCTTTACAGCTGTTGGTGTAAGGCCTCAGTTCCTGTAAGTCCTGTGGTTCTGCACCATTTGGACCGTTCCATACAGCATCTTCCAACATGGCAGCCTGCCTCATTAGTGTAAGCATGTAAGAGGATGCTAATGGGGTGGAAGTCATCCGTCTTTGGGAGCTAATCAAGGAAGGGAACACCTATCACTTTGCTATGTTCTGTCCATTAGAAGCAAGTCACTGTGGGGTCAGCAAGTGGTGTAGTCATTAAGGTGCTAGATCCCCACATGACCAACTGCGGTTTGAGTCCCAGACCTGGTGGCTTGAAATTCACGCTGGGTGCATGTGCATGCATGCCCAAAATCCTGAGAGAAGAATGGACGAGAAGGGATTGCAGCCTGGCCATATCCCCAGGGGGTGATTTTCCACTTTCTCTCTCTCTGTCTCTCCAGTAAGTATACATGGCCTAGAGCAAAAATCTCTCAAAAAAAGGCAAGTCATGGGCCAGTAGGTGGCATGGAGTTTAAGGTGCTGGATCCCATATGGCTGACTGCAAGGTTTGAGTCCCAGTCCCAGTGGCTTGAAAATCATGCCTGGCACATATGCTTGCGTGCCCAAACTCCTGAGAGGAGAATAAAAGAGAAAGGATTGCGGTGTGGCTGTCCCCCCCAGGAGGAGATGCTTCTTCATTTTTCTCTCTATAGTGCAAGTGCCCTATAGCAAAACTAAAACAAAATCAAAACAAAAAAGAAAGTCATGAGGTTCAATCTACACTCAATGAGAGAGGATTACACAGGGCGGGACTTCTAGGAGGCTGGGATCACTGGAAACCACGTCAAAGCCGGTGTCACATTACATGAGCATGTGGAGGAGGGGGAGGGACAGACAAGGTACAACATCCCAGAGCGTACCAAGGGTAACAACCAGTGCTCCATTTGGAAGGTGGACAGAGTGGATGGGGGGCAGAGGGGAAGCCTATACCTCGACACCCTGGGGC
>NW_006159568.1:873253-882590 GCF_000334495.1 Tupaia belangeri chinensis
ACCCACCAATAAATTTTCCATCCAAAATACACTGTGTACTGGTTCAATCAAGCACATCAACATACATGTTCTCAGCAAGTAATTTTCCAATTCTTACATCCTGCATACCTTGCCCTTTGTCTTGCCATCCCTGATTCCCCATCCCCCACCCTCTGCCATGTCCCATCTTCCTCCTCCATTGTCCCTGGCATCCATGATTGCCCTCCATGCCTTCCGCCCCCTCCCATTCAATTGTTCTGCCAATGAACTCAATTGGTCTAACTATATCCAATAGCTAGCCACCCCTTTTCTTGAACTTCAATTTCCTTAAATGAGAAAAAAAAAATGCAGTTGAGGGGCCAGCAGGTGGCATAGTGGTTAAGGGCACTGAACTCCCACATGGCCAACTATAGTTCAAGTCCCAGGCCTGGTGGCTTGCTTTCTCACTTTCTCTCTCTCTCTCTCCCTCTCTGTTCAAGTTAAAATAAATAAATAAATAAAGTGAAATAAAATAATTCTTAAAAAAAAGAAAAGGAAAAGTGCACTTAAAACCTGATGCTTCCCAGGGCAGTTCTGAGGACTCAAAGAGAATAAGATATATGCAAGTCTTTGGCACAATCATGACAGAGAGCATGTGCGTGAGCGAGAGAGAGGAGCACCCTCAGCCGGGTCTCATCACGCCATGCTCCCCCTTCTCCAGTGTGCACCAGTAGTGTTTCTGAGACCATAGGCTCTGAACCTGTGGTCCACCACGTGGCTTCCAGCACTGCAGTTCAGAATGCTGTCATCAGGCCCTAGGCCCTTCCCACCTTTCTGCCCTCCATCCTCAGCGGGCTGGAGTGTTCTCTTATGCTGCATCCTCTGGGTCCCACATGGCTGCCACACTTCCAGGTGTCACACTCAACATCCACAGGCTGTTTCTCTTTTTGTCTCTTTTTAAGGACAAATACATGTTTTCCAGAGCCTCCAGCAGACATTTTTGGACATCTCATTGACCCCCTCAGCCGGGTCTCATCACGCCATGCTCCCCCTTCTCCAGTGTGCACCAGTAGTGTTTCTGAGACCATAGGCTCTGAACCTGTGGTCCACCACGTGGCTTCCAGCACTGCAGTTCAGAATGCTGTCATCAGGCCCTAGGCCCTTCCCACCTTTCTGCCCTCCATCCTCAGCGGGCTGGAGTGTTCTCTTATGCTGCATCCTCTGGGTCCCACATGGCTGCCACACTTCCAGGTGTCACACTCAACATCCACAGGCTGTTTCTCTTTTTGTCTCTTTTTAAGGACAAATACATGTTTTCCAGAGCCTCCAGCAGACATTTTTGGACATCTCATTGACCTGTAAAGCATCTTGTGTCTCTTTTTAAGTCAATTGCTGGCAAGGGTGATGGAATTAGCACAGTGTTTACCTTACATAAATCAAGACTGACCCCCAAGGGGTAAGACTTCTCCTAAAACACGTGACCAACTGAAATCTGAACAAAATTGGGGTCTCTTGAGCAAAGAAAGGAGGAAGACAGATGCTCAGACAACTAGCAGCGTTTGGCACACCCTCTTCTTGATTATGCCAGAAAGAAGGTGGATGGTTTTGTTTCTGTCTGGACCTGCCCACAGTCCAGTTGTCTTCACCATGCTTCATCTGCTTACCCCCACCTCTACTACCAACAGCCTTACGCACAGTCCCCGTGACAGGATACCGTTTTTCTCTGTGTACACCCATGCAGGGACAAGGAGGCAAGCCCTACCTCACACAAAGTTGAATAGTTGCATGAGGTGTTGATAAAAATTTGGGGTTCAAGAAATTATATGGGGAAAACATTTTGAAAACACTCAATGAAATGCAGTTGTCCTCACAGAGTGAGAAACCCTTCACGGGTCCACTCATGGACATGCCACTCCCTAGTCCTGGGTCTCCAGGAGAGTGACATCACCAGCACCATATTTTTTTTTTTTAAGAATTAACTAATTAATTTTAATTTGACTAGAGAGAGACAGAGAAGCAAAGGGAGAAAGCAAGCCACCAGGTCTGGAACTCAAAGCACGGTTGGTCATGTGTGAGTCCAATGCCTTAACCACCATGCCATTTGCTGGCTCCCTGGCTGCCTTTTGAGCTAAGTGCAGTGGAGCCCCAGGGAACCCTGTTAGGAGCCTGGCACTTGATCCAGGAGTGAGACAAGGGGTTCCTTCTGTGTTGGTAGCCTCGGACTCAGGACATTGGGTTAGGTAGTTCCTGGAAGGGATATGGTCAGGCAATTGCAACCATCTGGAGATATTAAGTACTGTGTTAGTTGGAGTCTAGAGGTGCAGGAAGGGCAGCAATGGAAGTCGGGTCTGAAAGAGGGTGGACATAGAGGTCATGGAGGGCCTGAGTGTCTTAGAACTTTCTGCTGCAGACAGCAGGGAGCCTGCCCCCAGCACCAGGGCTCAGCGGCAGCAGGAGCAGAATGGAGAAGGAGGCAAGAGTGCTCCCGGGAGGCCTGGCTGGCAGTGAGAGCTGGGAGCAGAGGCAGGAGTTGAGCATTTATCGCTGGGCTGCTGAGTACTTCCACGCCTGAAAACCCACAGCTGGGCTCTGTCCGCCTACACCCATGAGGAGTTGCTCCAGGTTCTCAGAGAGCGAGATAAACCAAGCCCTGCCCCAGGGCGGCTTCCCAATCCCTTCTTCATCCTGGGAGGAGCTGACAGCAGATAGCCAGGCCTCAGACTGCACTGCTGTGCCAGGTTAACCTTCCTGTGCTAAACCGGAAATCTGAGCCTAGGTTCTCAAAAGAGGGGGTGATGGGGAACCCCACAGGGAACAGTGACCCTTTCCTGAGGCCAAGCAGTGAGCACCACTCCAGAGGCTTTGCAGAGGCCAGCTTTGGCCACAGTTTGGGAGAGGAGAGAGCAGGGGCGGGGTGCCTCCTACTCTGCCTGTTCACCCTTTTTTCATTTGTTTTTGTTATAGGACACGTGCACTCAGAAAGACAGAGAGACAGAGAGACAAAGTGAGAAATCACCCCCCAGGGGGCATGGCCACGCCACAGTCTCCTCCCGGGATTTCAGGCACACACGGGCCCAGCCTGAGTTTAAGCCACTGGGTTCGGGACTCAAACTGTGGTCAATTACATGGGAGTCCAGCGACATAGCCATTACACCAACTGCTGGTCCCTCACTTTCTTCTAATGTTCACTGCTCTGAGAAGCACTAGCCACGTGGCTTCCCTCTAGGCAGTTCTAAACCATTTATTTAACCAGACAAGGGCTCAGTTTGTCCATTCGTACAATGGAGTCCCTGATAAGAAAGTCCTCCAAGCCATACTCCACCCCAACCCTCACTTCTACCACCACCTCTCCCTGATTACTCCTACTTCCACGTTGCTGTTTATTGAGATGATAATCAAATGCAGTCTCCCATGGGTGAGGCAAGGTTCTAGTCTGTCATGGACGCTGTGAGCTCGGCTGTGAGAGTCAGGGAAGTCTTGTGCCTCTTCCTTGGCTCTGTAGAAGCTCTCTGCGTACTCCTGGTCTTCCTTTAGACTATTTTTTTTTTTGAGAGTTTTTATTTTTTTTTTATTTTTTATTTTTTTGGCGCGTGCGAAAGTGAGAAATCACCCCCCAGCGGGGATGGCCACACCACAATCCCTTCTTTTCCATTCTCCTCTCGGGATCCTGGGTAGGATCCTGGGTACACACACACACGTGCCCAGCGTGTTTTAAGCCACCGAGTCCAGGACTCAAACTGCAGTCGACTACATGGGAGTCTAGCAACATAGCCATTAGGCTAAATGCTGGTCCCTTCCTTTAGACTGCTGAGAGCTCATCTGAGCACTGAGATGAGTGTCCTGCCTCTCCCAGTGTGCTGCTATGTGATCCCGAGCCCCTGCCCCATCCTTCATGGTTCACGACGCTGTCTGAATTGCTTTTCATCAGGGACATATTTCCCAGTTACCCTGTCATGCCAACCCCCACCTGGAGTCTGTCAGCACTTCTGAGGAACAGGATGCGTACAGAAATCTAAATTCTCCAGAAAGGTGTGTGTATTTGGCACAAGGGAGGATTTCTTAGGGCACCCAGGACCACAGGGCAGAGGATCTCTCAGCCCAGACTGACTCACAGATGGAGCCCATACTTGCTGCTCACTGAGTCCTGAGAAGAACACTTTTTATTTTTCTCCTAAACTCCCAATTATCCCAGACTTGGGGCTGGAGCTAAGGCTAGTTTTATCTATATTTGGGCAAACGACTGCTGCTTAGGGAGGGTACAGAGACCCAACGTCCCCAAAGTGCCTCTGCTGGGAGTCATGAGCTGGCTCCTGCCCTGGCTCTCACTGGCACCTCAGCCTTCATGATACTTTCAGGGACACTCCTTGAATGTCATTGTCACAGTCACCTGTGTGGCCGGCCATACGAAGTGAAGCATATCCTAAGGGCCAGGATTCCAAGACTCATAGAGTACACCTGGCTGCAGGAGAAGCCTGCCCCCAAACACACTCCGGCTCTGCTCTATAGCCAGTCACAAAGTAGTGATGTAGGCTGAGGTACACGTCCAGATCCCAGAAGTGATCTTGCTGGCCTCTGAGCTCAATAACAGAACATCGCTTCATTTGCCCCAACTTCTGCCTTTTGCGCAGGGCGTATGAGCCACCTGCTGGTCTGGTAGGTCTGCGGTGGGGCCTGGGATTCTGCATTTCTGGCTCCCAGAGGATGCCCTTGCAGCTGGGTCTCCTATGTGAAACCGCAGAAAGGGCTCACCTCCCATGCTAAGCCTCTCTCCTGGCCCTCACAGAAGTGTCCCCAGATTCAAATGACCAAAGCAAGAGGAGTTGGCCGTTATGAGGATAAAGAGGACCTCTTACAGACAGTGAAACTGAGACCCACCCAGTACCAGAGGGAGCATACTCAAACATATCACAGTAATACAATGACAAAGTCAAGGTTCAGGCCTCCTGCTGTCGACTGTGTGTTCCCTGGGTGATCTGTGGCTTCCTTCCACTTTCTTCTCTTTCGTTTTCTTTCTTTCCCTGTTTCACCCTATCTTCCCCTTTTCTTTGTCTATTTTCCTTCCTTCTTTTCTCCCTTTTTCTTTCTCTCATCTATATATTCAAAACAGTGAACACATACTGATTTTCTAATTAGAGAAACACTGTTTTTAGTAAAACTCTCAAAATTCTAGTGAGTGAGATTATGCTTTGGAATGAATGGGTTTAGTAAACTAACCACAGGCAGCAGCTGTGAATCGAGTCATCGGTTTGTAGTTCAGCTCAAACAGACAGAAGACGGCTCACTGATTTATCCTAATTCTGGGAACGCGGTCACCGAAGTCAGTCGGAGGGCCACAGCAAGTGCCTACGCAGAGCACCAAGAGCAGCTTCCGGCTTCTTTTCCACCCTCCCCTTCCCACACCCCGCCTCCTGGCACCGCACTCTGCCCCTATCCCCTCACCCCCCTCTGCTGTCCGAACACTTTAACCAAAGCGGCGGCCGCAGGAGTCTTTTCCCTTAAATCGGAAGATTCCCTAATCCGATTTCGTAGTAAAAGACCTCTAGCCACGTCTGCTTTTGTGGCTGGTTTCCTTAGCTTAATTGCAAGCAAAATTAATTTGAAAGAAAAGAAATGTTACAGCTCTGGGGCGAATCCTAACGAGCCTTGGGCAATTAGGGAAGAAAGCATCTAATTATGCACAGCCGGCGGGAAGCCTGCACACAACGCTGGGAGTGCAGGGCTCGGAGACAGGAAAACGATTTTTCTGTGTTCATAATAGAAGGAAGAAAAAATACAAGAAACGCACCTCGGTCTCGGAAACCCCTCCAGATGGGGACTGGAAGGTCCCGGTCCACCAATTGAGGACTCTCCGGGTTGGAAAGTTGCAAGGCGCGGCCGTAGAAGGTTCTCAAGACCCTGGAGTCCCGCGAGCGGGAGGCGGCGGGCGGACCCGCGGCGGTGTAAGCCCTGCTCGGCGCGCACTGCCTCGGAGGCGCCCGCCCGCCGGCGCCGCGCTCGGGCCAGCCGGACCTGGGGGACCCCGCGCACTCTGGGTGTCGCGGGTCCGTGGGAGGCTGAGAAGGGCTGCCGCTGTCTTCCACGCCTTGATCCCAACTTCTCGGTTCTCCTTGTTCTTTCCCGCCGTACATACCCGGTTACCTCCCCGCTTCGTCCTCTCTCCCCTCGCGGCCCTTCGCCTTTGGCATTAAGCTCACGCCAACTTTGTCGCTCAAACTGACAAGAAGGGTAGGGGCGAAGAAGTCCGCTCTCAGCCTCCCCGACTTACTCCCCCTCATTCCCAGGGCTTCATCGTCACGCTCTAGGCTTTGCGATAAGGTGACGCTTACTTATTTAGAAGCCTTTCTGCCTTCCTATGCCCCGTGCTTTCCAGTTTACAGAGCGGTGTTTTGTTTGTTTGCTTTGTTTTGTTTTGACCTCTGTTTCGTTTTAAGAGGGCCCTCTGAGGCAGCAGTCACGAATTCCACGTCCCAAATGAAAACACTAGAGCAAGGACTGACTTCAGGTTAAGGGAGCTGTCAAAGCATTGGACTTGCTGATGAGGAAACAGAGACCCTCCCTCCCCACCTCTCACCCCCAGACTAGGTGCAAAACTCTCTTGACCTCCAGCCCTAAGTTGGGGCTGCGCTGGCCTGAGCCAAGGAGAAGACGCCAAGGTGGAGGCCTCTGGGTTTCCAGCTCTGGCCGTCATCCTGACCTCTGCTTGGAAGAGCCAGCCTGTGCAGCTGCACACGGAGAACTCTTGAATTCCACACCTGCAAGGGTCCACAGAGAGCGTGTTTATCACCTCTCTCATCTCTACTTTTCCAAAATCACAAGGTTAGGTCTCATCCATGCCTGGGTCGGTCCTCCAGCTGCCTTGTCTTCAGGTGGTCACTTTCCCCCCACCGAAGTTCTGAAGGACCAACATCTAGACTGGCACTGCCAGTTTCTAGCGAGCTCTTGGCATGTGGTTAGTATAGATGGAGGTGATTTGTAAGGGTAAGACACTGCAAAGTTTGAAGAATCAGTATGAAAAAAAGTAAAATGAAACATCACAATATTTCTGTTTGCTATATATTGAAATGATAATACTTGGAATATATTGTGTTGAATACATTATTAAAAGAAATCTCACTAGTTTCTTTTTATTAATTGGCTATTAGAAAATTTAAAAGTACATACATGGCTTGCATTCTATTTCTATCGGATAGCACTGATTTACACTTGATCTTAGCCAAAAGGCAAAGAAGGAATGGACAGTACTGATTTAGACAAAGCGCCATCTGCACTGATCCAAGTTCATGTGTCTTGTTGAATAGGATATAGTCTCCCAAATAAAAAAATAAATAAATATTACCAATGGTTTTCATACAATCTTCTTTTCTATCCCCTCCACCCTTCCCTACCAAGTTAACTACACAGAAAGAGGCTGAGTTTTTTCGGGCCAGAAATGACCTGTTCAATGATTTTTTTTTTATTATTATTAAAACAGTTCATACAAACTCTCAGGTTTGACTGAAAGTTGCGGACAGAGACTCTGAAATTTCTAACTCTGGAAAATTTTGTTCCAGAATGAAAACTTAGATTTCTCAAGGGAAAATTGTTGGCTTTTTCTCTAATTTTGTTGAACTTGCTGTTTAAAACAAATAAGATACAGAAAATTTAAAATCCAGTTTCTTGATACCAGCAGATGGTGTCATGGTTACATCACGGGATTCCCATGTAGTTGACTAGTCAACGTGGTTTGAGTCCCAGACCCAGTGGCTTAAATCTCATGCCAGGTGCGTGCGTGTGCCCAAAGTCCCAAGAGATGGGGAGTGATTTCTTCAGTCCTGTCTCTCTGGTAAGCACACGTGCCCTACAGCAAAAATCTTTTAAAAAAAGAAAAGAAAAAAGAAAGAAAGAAAAAGAAAAAGGAAATCCAGTTTCTTTCTAAGGCTTACTTCACTGGTCATCAATTTAATTCTCTTTCCTACTGGGGTGGGGGGAGGGTGCTACTGAGGGCCAGGAATGGAAGACCAATCCCCAGTTACTGAAAGACATTAAAAATGAACTCCTCTCACGGAGTCAGCTCAGCCCCTTGAACTTTAGTTCGCCCGCTGGGTCCAGAGATGCTTGATGGAAAGTAAACCCTGGACAATGGATGAACCCGTAACATTTCTCACTACCTCACCAGGAAACCAGATTTATGACTGGGCACCAAGAACTGTGGAATGACCAGCACATTCCACCAAAAGGTTCAATAAATTATGATAGAATCGCTGCCTGAAGCTAAGCCTGGGACTGTAGATTAGGTGCTTGCTGTGAGCTCTGTTCTGATTCCCTCGTGGTATGGTTAAGCTTTGCGGAGTACTCAGAGGTCCTAGATGGCCCACCAATGATGCCAAATATGCACCGCAGCTTCCAAGGTGGTGAGATCTAAAAGAAAATACGGCGTGGGTGGGTAGAATTCTGCAGCCTTCTTGTGTAATAGTTGGGGAGACTGAGAATTCGGGTGATGGGGCGAGGTCGCACTGGGGAGCTGAGGCACAGCTCAGACTCAAAGCTGGGCCTGCAGTTTTCCAAAGGCAGGGAACACTAACCCCGGGTTAGCGAATTCTCCCCCATTAAACAAAATAAAACAAGAAATCCTACTTCTTTTGCAAACCTGTCTTTCTCATTTAAGACATAAGGTGCTGTCGAAGCCTTTTTTTTCTTTTGTAGTAACTTAGTCAAAGTCACATGAGGCCAAACCGTGTAAAAAGGCCAGAGTTAACACTCAACACAGGGAAGGATAGAACTGATTCCCTATGATTCAGATCCTAGATTCTGTGTAGACACTACATTGCGTTCCCCCTCCTATCGCCAAGGACCCTCCCAGGTGTAATGCCAAAAAGACATGCCCTTTGGGGCTTCGCCCCATCGAGCTCCCCTTGTGCCAGTTCGAAGGCTGCGGCTGCCTCTTCCCATCTCCTATTTACAAAGCAAACCAGGTGCGTCTGCAGTGCGCCCGGAGACTGAGCTTCTGGCCCACTTCCACGTGGGTCCCAATTCGGTCCTCTCTCCAGGCCTGTCCTCAGGTCTCGTAGAAATTTAGTTCGTCTGTATAGTCAAGGTATCTGAGTTTCCATCCCTACACTCAGCTCACATGGCAGACACAAACCGTTCCACACCGCCGGGATAGGCAGCGGCATGGCGAGCGTGGTAGGCGCCTCCACTGCCCCCTCCGATCTGTCCGCCAGTATTGTAGCAGGGCCCCAGCGCTCCAAACTGGCCGGGCGACGTGCGCCCATAGAAGTCCACTGCGGTCTCGACGACACCACTACTGCCACCCGTGGGGGGCGAGGCCGGTCCCGCCAGGCGGCCAGCAGCCGCAAAGAGGGCACTGCTGGCTGCCTGCGGATAAGCGCCGGCCGGGGCC
>NW_006159568.1:883472-883955 GCF_000334495.1 Tupaia belangeri chinensis
CCACCACCAGGCTCGAGACACGGGGTGCCCCGAACCGACGCCGGTCTCCACTGCGGAGAGCTCAGGGGATCCTCGCGGGCCGGCACTGAGAGCTCAGCTGCCGGGCTGGGGCACTCGGAGCCCGCAGTCTGGACTAGCGCCGTGCGGGCAGAGGCTCCAGAGTGTCCCACCCACCGACGTGCCAGGCGGTCAGGGGTCCGGAAGTGATCCCCTGGTTGAGACGGCTGCAGCAGGTCTGGGGTTCCCGCTGGTCCGAGAGAGGAGGCCGCGGGTCCGGAGGCCTGATGCGAGGGCAGTTAGTGCAGGCGCGGGGCGCTGGGGCCGGGGCCGCCCATGCCTCACCCCTTCGGCGGAGGCGGCGGGCCGCGCCGAGGACAAGGAAGAGAGGCACGGGCGGCGAGTCCGGGCTCCGGCCCAGGCGGGGCTGACGGCGACGGCTCCTCTCCTCGGCGTGGGACTCCAGCCTCGGGGGCCGCTGGAGGG
>NW_006159568.1:884058-885277 GCF_000334495.1 Tupaia belangeri chinensis
CGGGAGGGTGCTTGGAGATCCCCAGGACCGGCCCCCCTCTGCGCGCCGACGGGGAGACTGAGGCCTGGAGACTCCAGGGAGCAGCTCAGGAGACTTTGGCGCCAGAACTCAGAGCTGCAGCATTTTCCCGGCCTCTGCCGAGGGCTGGGACTCGCTGACTTTTCTGTCGGGAGAGGGTGAGAATTGGCGAGGGGGCCCTTGGCTGTGGTAGGTTGGAAGATGAGAAGGGAGAGGTCTGGGAGGCAGGTACCCAGGACTTCCGGGATGATTTCCAAACCCCAGTCAGGACCGCCCTGCCCATTCCGCATTCCAGTCCCTCATCTTTCAGACGAGGATTCCCTCCGCAGGGCCGAAAGGAAGGTGCACTTGCCAGGGACCCACCGCGCCTTGGCCGCTCCGCAGGGCCGCAACCCGCGTCTCTTCCAGGACAGCCCTTGCCAGTTGTGCCAGAGGTGGCAGACATTTTCCCCTTTTGGTTCCCAGATTCCTCGACTGTACCGAGGGTTTGGATTTCGGGGCCTTCCATTGCTGATACTTAGGGGAAGGCCGCCCGCCACGCCCCAGTCATCTGTCTGTAAGTGCTCAGGACCCTCTCTCTGGAGAGTGGCGCAGGGCTGAGAGACACTGCAGACTGGGCTCCTGCCTCCCTTGGTAACCTCCAGTTGCCCCTGGCCTGGGAGGCTCCAGGCAGTTCTTAAGCCCTTCAGGGGCACCAACAGCTCCTTGCCCCTCGGGGAGAAAGGGCTGAGCGGATAGGGAGAGCCTCTCTGGGTGGACGCGTCGGGAAGGGGCTGCAGAGGAGGCCCGTTTGCTTGCCGTGTGTCTGATTTCTCAGCGGTCCGCAAAGAAGGACTAGGTGTAGCCAGCGCCTCCCTGCCGCGCAGCCTCGCCGGCCTGTGGTCATTCATAGCGAGACCTTGGGCCCTCATTTCCCCCTTTAAAGGCCTCGGTTTTCTACTGTGTGAATTGGGAGCTGGAAGGATGGAGTGCTGATCTTCGAGGTGCCTTCTACCTGAGGATTGAGGGTCTTGGTTCCGGCCTCAGGGACCCGCGTCCGGACCCAGCTTTCCCCAGACAGGGAGGCTGTGCGTGCAGAGCCCGCGGCGAGCGTGGGAGAGCCCAAGTGCAAGGTTCTGGCTAGAAGCGCTTTCGGAGGTTTTAGTTACGCACTTCGTGGCGGCGAGCCCAGGCAGACTCAGGCCAAGCGCTGGGCCGCTGC
>NW_006159568.1:885308-888575 GCF_000334495.1 Tupaia belangeri chinensis
AGAGCGAGGCAAAAGCCCAGGTCTTGCTCCGCGGGCCCGAGTTTGTGAAAGCACTCGTACGGTTTGCATCACGACCTTGCCCAGCAGACGGACTCGAAGGAATGGAGAGGGGCTTTACCTGGCTAACTGGAGCTCTCTGCGTCCTTCCTGCAAATCAATGAAGAAGCAAAAATCCAGGTTTCGTCTGTTTCGTTTTTTCCGGGGGTGGGGGGTAAATATCAAATATTTAAAATTTTTTTTAAAATATAACCAGATTATATCATAGGGACATTTTTAATACGGGTCGCTTCTCTGTATTTCCAAGATGCTGAGATTCGGATTCCCAGAATTTAAATTCTGGACTTACGTGGTTCCATAAATCAAAGGATGTGATTCTGTAGCTCTGAGACAAGGAGCCCAAGTTCTCTGCTTGTGCTTGTCTGCCTATGCCTGTGAGCTTCTGGTCATATATTACCCTATTGGCACTAACATGTGTCAAAATATCATACACCTACTAGAAGCTACCATTTGTCTAGTTTTAAATATTTTCCCCCAGCTCTAAAGCATCCTGTGCTCTTTCATTAGAAATCCTATCTAAGACTACCTGATTGAAGGCTTTGGGTTGTGTAAATCCATAAGTCACTTCTTCCTTAATTCCAGAATAGTAGTATTGGATCTACTGTTGTGCAGCTTAAAAGAATCTGGTTCTAATCGTTCTTCTAATATTCCTTCTTTAGTGATCGGTCCCCTTATGATTCCCTACGTTTAAGCTCCAGTGACTAAGGTTAAGAGCCTGAGAGCTGTCTGAATTCTCAGGATTTTCCTGTCCTCAGTGTCTTGTCTGTGTAACCTTATTCTTCTAGAATTCCATTTCCTCTCAAACTTCGTAGTTACGGAGCAACAGCTGTGCCCCAGAGCAAGCTGTAACATCCTGACATTAGAATTCTCACGATTACGATTCTAAGATTTTCATGAACAAAGACTGCTAAGATTCTAAGTCAGAAATGTTTTATTCAAATAATGCATTTCAAAACTCTGAACTTTGAAGACTGTACGAATCTGTGGTATAAAATTCAAATTACATACTTTGATGAGTACACGGTTTATGAGTTTACCCGTTTGGACCAAAACCATACATAAAAATTCCCTTGGTGCTGTGGGTCATTTCCTTGCTTCTCCCTTTGCTTCCTTCTGGTTTCCTGATTCACAGAGTGGCTTAACATTTGCACAGACTTCACTGAGAATCATTTGCAAACCAGGGAGCCTAGGTTCCAACGCTTTGGAAATAATTCTCCCAGCCCAGCAGGGGTGGGTCGGTGATGGCCTGGGCGGTCCAGGAGATTTCAATCTGCTTCCTAGACCAGTGTGTGTCCCTCATCGCCCTTGGAGAATTCTGCCTGATCTCAGGCCACTCTGTGTCCATTTGTGGGGAAGGGGGCTAGCAGGGACCTGTGGAGGACACTGGAAGGTCTGCTGCAACAACTACTTCCCGGGAAGGGGAGTCAAAGTGCCCCAAGGAATGTTTATAAATAAAAATGGGAATGGGGGTTTCCTAAGGAAAATTCCTTCACATCCCTCGACCTAGATACCCCTGCACAAAGATGCAGAAGTAACTAAATTTTCTTTCTTTTTTTTTTTTTTTAAGAAGTACTTGTTTATTTATTATTTTTAACTTTCTGTAGGGCATGTGTGCGAGAGAGAGAGAAAGAGAGAGAGAGAGAGAGAGAGAAGGCCTCCAGGTCAAAGTGCAGTTGGTCATGTGGAAGTCCAGCACCTCAACCACCATGTCATCTGCTGGCCTCCTAGATTTTCTACCTAAGGAATTCTTGGAAATTAGCGTTGAAAGGAGACTGGGCCCAGATTGTGAAAGGACTTGCCTAAGCCTTGCAGAGAGGAAGACATTGGGCTGAGACGGAAACTCAGGCCTTCTGGATCTTATCCCTCGGGCCCAGCAGCTGCTCCATCTTTTCCTGAGTTCCCAGAGTCTCCCTTGTGCTAAATTCCCTAACTGGGGACACTCTCCTTAAGAATGGAAATCCCAGGCCCCAGCACTTGCAAATCTACTCTAAGAATCTCCTTACAGAAGGAACACAGTGGCCTCTGTTAGTGTTACTCTGGGACAACCCGTCTGGGTCAATAGGTTCTATGGCCTTGGAAAGTGTCAGAGCAAGACAGGGACATAAAGTGGGTCTCAGGTCACACTCAGCCCTCACAACAACCACAGCCACCTGTCTACAGCAGCACTGACGTTGTGAGGGCTCCTACCACAGGCTGCTCATGACTGGTCTAGCAGCTTAAGCCAGTGGCTACCTTTCTTTAGGCCTCAGTTTACCCATCTGTGAAGTGGAGATCCCCTATCAGCAGAGCGGAGAGAATGGAATGGGACACTTCAGACACCCACGACCATTTTCGACATCTTTTAAATTGTTTTCAGGGCTGGGACCAGCAGGTAGCGTAATGGCTATGTTGCTGGACTCCCATGTAGTCAACCTTGGTTCGAGTCCCAGACTTGGTGGCTTAAACTCACACAGGGCACGTGTACATGCATGCCCAAGATCCCAAGAGGAGAATGGGGGTGAAGGGATTGTGGCATGGCCATCCCCCTGGGTGGTGATTTCTTGCTTCCTATCTCTCTGTCTCTTTCTGGCAAGCGCACCCTCTAGCAAAAAATCTCTCTAAAAAAATTGTTTTCAGGGCTAAATTTGGATGTGAAAAAATGACGGGAAAATCCCAGCCTGTCCTATTCCTGGACCCAGATGACTTGCCCCTCTTGAAGAACTAGCGAGTGATTAAAGAAACATTGCAGCAGCCTTGTGAATATTTCACTTGGAGACGCCTGCCTGCGAGGAGTCTTTCGGCTAGGCCCTGCGAGGGAACCCACAGGTCTCTGTTGCAAGCCATTGGGCCTCCAACGCTTTTTCACCGTTGATTCACTTGAACACTGAACAGAGAATTATCGTCACCCCTGCACCGCAGGGGCAGCTGGGGCCCAGAGAGGAGAGCCTCCTGCTTCTCACCTCCCTGTTTGCTTGGACTCCGCCACTAGCCTTTGGATCTACCCCGAGGAAGCACCGGTGTTTCTTTGCCAAACTTACCCAAACTCTGCGCCGGAGCCTTCTGTGAACCCTGCTGGCGTCGTCCTGGGACACCGGAGCAGGGAGCCCGCGTGGTCATCCGAGAGCTCTGCGGCGCCAGTGAGAACGGAAGCCGGTGCCGGGCGCCGGCTCGTCCCACTGCGCAGAGCGAGTCTGGGACAGAGCCGAGTTGGAGCCTGGGCCTCGACCGGTC